>NC_088859.1:29523996-29883767 GCF_963853765.1 Magallana gigas
TCTTGTGTAATGAAATCTAAACAGAACTTAAATCCAGACCGCCAGTCCAAAGTCTAATGACAGTCACACTTTTGATATCCATTAATTGTTTTAAAAACGTCCATATAGTATGTACAGTATTCAACAATATTTTTATTGCCGCCTAAAATGTTTACACATTAGTGTTAATTTGATTGACTTAATGTGAGTGAATGTACAACCGTTTGTCATTACAAAGCTTTGATGTTTACGGCTTGGATAGTGCATCATTCAAACGCTTCTATGACACGAATTCTTTGACAGTTTGGGACATTTTCAGTTAACGGAAGCGCCGATAGTCCTTTATTAGCCGGTCTTTTGACATAAGGCCATTACTCATTTATATGTGTTTAATGCATAATCATAAAGATGATTTATTTGTACTTGTATTGAAATGAAATTGACAATATTGACGATATCTTTGTAAATCTCGCTGTGGCTGTCACGAGAGCCATTTTAGATCAATCGATAGATGGTTGTACATTCGTTAAAATTATAATATTTCCCTCATCCAAATCTCTGTAATTTCCCTTTATGGTGGCAGAGTGATATAAAACTGATTGAATATACTTAGATATGTATCTATTAGACATTTAGTCTGATCTGCAAATTTACATGCATTGAAGCTTTGAAAAGAGAAATCTATAACTGAAATTGACAGGTAAATTATGTTAAATGCGCTTTTATGTTGAGCAGTGGGGTATTTAACTGCCATCGTTTTCTCTTTAATGGTCGTTTTGCCCTACAGTCAAAAGGGCTCTCACAAGCGGTCGTCAGCTAAGGGCAACTACAGTCAATGAGCATCCAAGTACTCTGTGGAGAGTTCACAGCAATGGAGCAAATCAAACAAACCAACCGTTCATAGAAAATCTTTGGGACAACCTTACTTTTTTGATATGCGCAGTTTAGATTTCATAAGACACAGAAAAGCAGTTTAAAATATCTAAAGTATAGGGTTTTTTCACCAGTTATTTTTTCCAAACGATTTATGTACATACACATGCACCCACTTTAAAAGAAAGTTCAATGCTTGTAAATGCACAAGTAAACTCTCGTGAATCAGAATAGCTCATTATTTTTATTTCAACTGGTTTTTTAGTCATATTTTATTCAGCCGTTTGAAGTTACATCGAATTCCCCGAGTCTGCTTTAAATTATAGAAGGTTACTGATATTAAGTGTCAACACATCGATATTTGCATTAGAAAGCCATTAAACCCTCATCATCGACTTTATTTGAATGTTCATTTGTATTTGTTTTAAACAAGTGTCATATTGAAGGAAGAAATTCTATCATAAATTCCCGCGTACATTTCATAAGCCCATTTCCGTCTAATGAAGTTTGGCACATTCATCATGTCGGTGCTATATTTCTGTATGAGTACCGACAATTTGTTGGCTTCCTCGGGGGAGGGGGGGGGGGTACAACGTGGAATAATGGTTGAATGGCGGCTGTGAATACGGAATTTATATATTTACCTTTTCCCCCTTTCTTTTTCATCGAGTTGTTCTTACTCCGATCCCGATCATATTTCTATATATCTGTCATGGTGGTCTTCTTCTTGTCAACATTGTAACTCGCATTACCATAGACTGTCGGCAGCTAACAGCTTATAGGTAATGCTATATCCTTGAGTTGTTTTTATTTTGGCTATTCATAATAACCCTGCGCTGTTTGAGATTCTTATTCATCTGTCATTTGTAATGGAATGGTGTTCCTTTTTTTCCCATCTACATGACATTCATACAATCTGCTTGACATTTGTAGGGTATATCGTACAGTAAGCTGTAAACTATAAATCAGTCAAAAGAAACTTGATAAAGAAGTAAAACGAAAAGTCTATCAAGTGTTGTTTTCCCTTCTAACATCTTGGGATGGATCATTTTTCTCCGGCCGATTTTTATTTTCTTCATACTGCGAAGCCCAAGTATCCTTTGCTCTAGTGCCAGTGGTAGGTCGCACAACTATGTTCAGTTCGTGAAATAGATGTCATAAAAATGCCAACGTTGGAAACCCTCAGTAAAAAAAAAATATGCATAAAATATTTGTTAAAACCGTAGTGTGTTGTGTCATTTAATGTCTGCTCTGTCAGTTGTCCAAAAAAAGGATTCATTGTGTCTTTAGGAAAGTGCACATGTCGAATATTTAAAGAAGAAATTTATTATGATGTTTTGCAAAAACTACGCTATAAATCCGTCACGGTCACACTGCCGACAGTGCGTGAACACACAAAAACCCCACAGTATACACCTTAAAATTCTCCCACGTCATAAAATTTAAGATTGATTTTTCAGTATTTCAAGGTGTGTGTTGTATGAGACGTTTTTTTAACTGTTCGGCTGTGTCGAATCATCTTTTTTGCTGTTTTTGTTTTATCCCTTTTTTGACACGTCAGGATAGTGGAGGATAGTAAAAGTTACCGCCCTTTTATGAAAGATCCGTAACGATTATATGCAATAAAACACGCATCGCTCTTTGTTATCAGTGTGTTAATGAATTAAATTTTATTTTATCTACAATTATCAATATTTGCATGGCATTTTTTTTATTCTGAAACTTGAATCAGTATGAAACACAATGAGTTGTTTTTTAAAGAATGTTGTTTAAAACGTTTAGAAATAAATTGCAACTGAGAGGTGAATTGATTTAATTCATATTGTGTGATGTTTCTAAAAATAATTTTCTTTATCAATTTTATACATTAAGAATAAAAAAGGGAAATTTTCTTGTTTAGAATTATTTTCATTTTTTTTATGCATACTAATACATGCATGTTACGATTTCCAAGGTTGAGATTTTTTTTTAGTAAAATATGTATTCTAGCTGCAATAACGTAGCCCTCTCCGATTTTTATATCTGATGTTTACTGGAGAGGGCGACAATTCCATAGGATCTCCGCAATGGTGCAAAATTAATTTTTTTATGCGACTGACTTCAGTCTGAAAAGATCCTTTTTATATTTGACTTCTTTTAGATAAAATGATTTTTGATTCAGGTTGATCAAACTAACCTTATATAAATCAAAACCAGATAAAACACATAAGCATGTTTACCAGTCGCCTTTTTCAGCAGCCATGACATTTCTCGCGTGATTTTATGGGATTTACGCTTGAAGTTTTGATGGGCTTGATAACGTGAATGTCAATGTACATAAGCGATCTTACCTCGTTCTATCAATAAACCATCATTCAAGGAAATGGTATATAATGGAAAATTCATATTTATACCGCGTTAATTATGTTTAAAATAGGGCAATTCCTATATTCAGTTCAAGATCCGCTCCTGAATTCTCATTTGCTTTCTCAAAATAAAACCGATCAAGGTCAGTAAACATGGCGGACAAATTCAACCTGCGTTATTGACATACACGAAAAATAACCGATATATGGACTATACTTGATATTTTCGGATTAATTTATGCCACACACAACTACAGTGTTTGAGTTCAGGAAAGAAATGCAAATGTCATTTATATTCGATTTGAGCCGAAATCGTTGCGGGAGTGAATCAATCCCGCACTTACACCATTACGGAGATCCTATGGAGTTGTAGCCCTCACCCAAAAAAACAAAAAACAAAAAAAACACACACACACAAAAAATCGGGGGAGGGCTACATTATTGCAGCTATATGTATACATGTACTAGTATAATTTGAATTAAATTGGATTTAATATTCACCCACTGGTTTGCGTTTTAGATCATGGATATTTGAAGACAAGTTAGTTTATAGATTCAGAGATTCAAAACACATGAAATGTAACTTCATAACGTTTTATGAAAGAGCACCAATAAGACAATTATTTTATTTGACAAAATAAAATATTAATATATATATATTATATATGTATATTATATAAGACATTCTACACTAATTTTGTTGTCTCAAAATTGTATAAAAATATACGCGTATTTGACAGTATTTCAATTCAAGATTTTGTGAAATACTTAAACACTGTAGAAACTATAACTCTTCTGTATTTTTGTGAAACAAAAGAAAAAAAGCATGAATTTGTCAACGCCAACGACGTTTTGAACATCAACAAAATCAAAACAGTGTAGACAATATTATCAGTTAGTGCATGGAATGTTACAGAACTTGGAATATCCATCATTAGATGATAGTAAGCCATATGATCGTGCAGCACCGCTCCCATAGACACAAAGTCTATACATCAAGAGCCTATATGTGTCGCCAAAGCTGACAACAAGGGACACCGAGGATTGCTGTTCAGTGCACGTGTACAAATAGCAATTGTCTTTACGGCTTTCCGGTGCATTGGTATATGAACGCCAGCATGTTCAATTTTTAAGATCAAATATCAAAAAATATTAAAGTTGACAAATCATAAAGCAGTTGCATACGAGTCTTATTACATGCAATTTCAACCGCTTTCATTGCTCCATGTTCTAAGGATATGACGTCTTACTTCCTCGAGCGCCATATTAGCGCGTCAGACGATTCATAAAACCTTCATTTTGTTTGATTTCGGAAAAATTTGAACAGTTTTATTTCCTAACGTGGCAACTAAATTACATGTGGTGATCCAGGAATAGTGTCATAATAGAGTTGCGTTGTATTTTTTAACAGTTTTTTTTAGAATTGCTTACACCCACTGAAATCTTGATAACATGGTTAGAGCATGCACTGTATAGGTTGTTTGCTCATCGATAGGTGTATGCCTTATTTGACCGAAACATGAAAATCCAGGACATCCGTCTAAATGTAAATATACATGCATGTATTTATGAATTTTCTCGTTTTTAAAATTTCAAGAAAAAATTATTAATGAACAGTTTTTAAATAAAAAAATTTTTTTTCAATGAAATAGGTTCTTTACAATTCCACGAAGTGTTTTCCTGATTCGATGACGTCTTCGTGCGTAATTTATATCTAATTCTTACAGGAAAAGAGTTCAGCTTGTGAATTAAAATATGAACCTTTTTGATGTCGAAAAAGATTTTGAAATTGATATTTATGATATAATTTGGGTTTTTTTTTAACTTTTGCCTTACTTTGTGCAATTAATGAGAAAGGTCTTTGTTCGAGTTTACCACAATTTTATTTTTACTAGGAAATCTGACGTGCAGTTTTTCTGGTAAACGATACTTGTGACCTTGCAGATTTCAGGAGGATGGTAATATTAGGTAAAGTTCTAACGTTTAAACAAACGTAATTAGAATTATCTGGATTTCAACTTTTAGCTGCATAATCCGAAGTTTTGGCTATCAAAATATTAAATAATGTTCCATACAAACCAATTATTTTAGAAAGTTATAGACTTTTCGTCTATTTACATCAGCAGAATCGATCTCATTTCAAAGCTGATATATTAAAAAAAAACCTCAAAAATCGCCTCCACGTCAGGGTCGAATTGTATTATGAGGCGAAATAAAGCGATACCCTTTTATGTCCTTTGTTTTGTTAAAAAAAATTTATTCATTGCAATATGGCTTAATTGACCGGGAAAACTACCGCAATGTCTTTTTATTATACACGTACTTAGCATAACTTTCGTCTAAAAGCGAACACAAAATTTGATATAAATCGGACCAAGCAGTTATGAATTTTGTATATTTTTACAAAAAAAATCCATTTTAATAAAATTTCTTATGAAGGTAAACATTGTGAAAACCTAAACCTCGTGACTTATATTGCAGATGTATCGCTGATGCTTTGAATAATTACGCTACCCATAAACCCATATGTAATAAAATCGTAGAAGAAAACATACATGGAGCTAATGTTTATTTTATTGTTTGTTTAGAAAGACGGTATACGTCAAAAATGGAGGTGTGTTCAGGTCGTCTTGGCTTTGGACTATGTTAGCAAGACCTGACTTTAATTTTTTTTAATGAAAATCCTCAAATTATGAATAAATATAATATGATTTCATACATTTCAAAATGAACCATCAATATATCGTAGTAGACGGGGCTGTAGCTTTTTATGTTGCACTAAACGGAACAAATAGCTGTATCGGATGTACATGTACAACGAGCAAGCGATTTCTTGGCAGGAGGGAAATATTTCCGCACCGAAACACCAAACACCGATCGATCAACATTCATTCCTAGTTAAGGCCATTTTGTAACATGTGCATTTTTTATTTAAAACTTGTATTTTGTTTTGCTTTGGCCCCGTGTCAAGTTGTTTACACTTCATGGCCAATGAGGCTATAATATAGCTTAAGCAAAGCACATTAGCAACCTTAATGACGTTTAACAATAAAAATATGATTCTATAATGCAGTAGTTTATTTGTTTGTTTGTTTGGATCTTTTTCTGGGGAACTTGATTAATTGAATTCAACAGTAAGCTAAGTGTTCTTTCTGAAAAAATCCCCTTCAATCCACTAAAAATTTGAATATCAGAGGTTAGGCTTTCTTTGAAACTGACAAAACCAACAACAAAAAAACCCTCAATCAAACGGCTTCTCTTTTGAAGATTGGTTGTCGAACAGAAACGTTGAGTGATAATTAACAAAATGATATGTTACTCTGACAGTTTAGAGAAATAAATTACACAGACCCCTTCGGGTCGTCATATGATTAGGACAGTAATTTGCACCTCTGCTATAGGGTTTCATGTTTTTCAGTGGCAGCCACTGCCTCTTGTCATTGTAAATCTAAACGGCGGCGCATTGCTTCTATCAGTCTGTCAGAGGCTTGATTCTAGATGTATGTAATCAAGATTTCTTGGTGTTCTCTCAGAATTTTCAATCGAACACAACCTTAAGATTTCAAGGCGAACCATCGCAAATAATGCTCACAATGTATACTTACCACCACCCCCCTCCGCTCTCTCTCAGCCCTTCCCCATCAATTCAATATTTTAGGAGTATTGTACATGTAGATCGGATAATGCTGTTACAAAAGATTTGTGCGTATATCAGAGTCTGTTTTTTTAGCTGGGAATTTTTCTTTAGGGAAACTGCAACTGCGCAGGAAAATCTCTTTTTTAGTGATTAATTGGAAAACATCAAGATGTGAGGCGCGCACTTGGCGTGACGTGATAAACGAATTTGAAATCGACCTTTGACCTCCAGGAGAACTACGTCTGATAAGTTGCACATTAATGTAACTCGGAAGATTTGTCAAACCGCTGTTTTTATGCTCGTCTACACGGATATGAACAAAACATACATCTTGATCATTTCAAACAGATCGGAGCATTAAACGTCTTCACAAATCACAATAAATTTGTCAGATGCCGTTTATAATACCCAGCTATTCCCAAGGCCTGTCTCCGTGATGGATACACCACTCGCCGAGGTGGCAATATCATTTCCGATATTGTCTGTATTCTATCAAATCATGTCCAAGTCCTTTTCATCAAACACACGATAAAAACTTCGACTGGAGCCCATTTGATAAATGCTTATGTCAATGAAAAGTCTTTTTTGATTTAACCATTATTGTCACAAATGTAATCCTTCCATCAAAGAGCATTTTTCGTTAGACTGTGTTAATGTGGGTTAGGTCACGGCAAAAAATTATTTGTTTTCCAATATAATTGTCTGTAGTAATCACTCTAAGTAATTAAGAAAAGCGTTGGATAAATGTCCAGACACTTTTGCGTGCTTATTATAGGGTGTTTCGATTGATATATAGGTTAACATGTAAATGGTGGGGTTTTTTTCTTCTTCTTTTTTTTTAAAGAATTTGACATATATTTCTGAATTTTTACATCATATAGTGTTAGATTAAATAGAGTCTCCATATTTGTGAACGTTGAATCATATACAACTTGACGATTAAAAATATCATTCGGAATATAAAAAAAAAATTCCAGACATCGCTGCATTTTTTAGGGTTCTAAGCCAAAGCAACAGTCGGTTACTAAAAGGCAGTTTTGTTTTACATTGAAGTTTCTTTTTTTGTGTTGTTTACTCTAAAGTTGCATTTTCCATTGTTTACACTAAAATTGTTTTGAATGGTTCTTTTTTTACATTAAAGTTGTATTTTTCAGTGTTTTCTGTTTACAGTAAAACCGTATTTTTAGTCTTGTTTACACTAACGTTGTACTTTAAAGTGTTGTTACATTGAGGTTGCATATATATCTCTTTCAACATTCAAGTACAATAATGTCCTTATTTTCTTTTAGTGATGGACATTTGTCATGATAAAGAGCTTTATATGGAAGATTAACCTTTGAAAAATCGCTAGCACTGGCACTAGGAACCTTAAACATGCAACAAAGCTTTCAGTTATGCTGGAAATAGCATACTAGTAAGCGTCGATTCAATGAATAAACGTACAGCATTCGTCCTATGGAATAATAACTTTTTCGAAGAACATCTTAATTACAAACAAAATGAAATCCAACATAGAAGTTTAAATGGGCATCAAACTAAAATACGACTTTAAGTCGGGAATATAATGACAACAATTTAAATAATAATAAAGTATATATGAACGTATTTTGTGATTTGTTAATTGGCCAAATGCGAGAGACAGTAAACAGGTATATGTGATCTGTTACCCCCAGCACACGGAAATATGCGACAGCTGTGTACACATTGCATACTGAGGATAAATGAAAAGGAAAGACCATATTGCCGTATTTGAAGACCGATACATGACCGCGCAGAGGAGAGTAAAAGTACATATAATAATATTTATCAATGTATCATTTTACTGCAATTATTTACTTTTTATAAAAATTTTCATATGTTGAGAATAATGTTATAAATGATGACAAATATTATCTGCATAATTACAATTTATCACCTTCAGTGACATGTATAATAGTACACATCTCAAACTGTTGTCATTCAAACAATACTGGTGATTAGCTATCGGCTATATAGCGACACCATTGAGAATGTTTCATCAGAACGGAACAAAATAGACAACGCATAAATAAACATGTTGAGTTTTCGGCTATCCTATGTAAACAATACCAAGTATTAAACTATGTCATACAATGTTTAAGTATTCAAAACAGTCATCACACTATTATACAATATATCAAACTATATGTTTAAGTATCTCTCTATAAGCACTCTTTGGTACAATATGACATAAAAAGATGTCAAAATTATGTCAAGCTATTATAATGTATCAATTTTCAACACCCTGAGGCAATATGCTATGAGAAGATATCAACACTTTGTCAAGCTATTATAAGGTATGAACATTCAACACACTGGGGAAATATGCTATGAAAAGATGTCAACACACACGTCACACTAAGTCGAGTTTTTATAAGGTATGGACTTTTCAACATAACAAGGCATTGCCAATATACTCTGAGTAGATGTAAATATGCTATTATGTCAAGGTACTATAAGCTATCAAATTTCAACACACTTATCGAGACAAAATGCTATAAGAGGATATCACACTATGTCAAGTTATGCTAAGGTATGACCATTCAACAATCTGAGGCAATATGCTATTAAATATATTAACTCACTATGTTAAACTATGTCAAGCTATAATAGAAAATTCAACTCACTGAAGCAAAATTTTATAAGAATATAGTAACACTCAATATGTTACACTCTGTGAAGCTATTATAAGGTATCTGCATTCAACACACTGGAACTATGTTCTATGAGAATATATATCAAAACATCATGTCAAGCTATGTCGATCTTTTATTAGGTATGAGCATTCAACACACTGTGTCAATATGCTATTAGAGATATCAACTCACTATGTTACATTATGTCAAGCTATTAAACTGTATGAAAATTCAACACACTGATGCAATATTCTTTGAGATGATATCAAAACACTATGTTACACAAAGTTATACTATGTCGGGCGATTGAAAGGTTTAATGAATATTCAACACATACTCAGGCAATATGCCATGAGAAGATATCAACTCATGATGTTACACTATGTCAAGCTCTACTAAATTATGAACATTCAACACATTCAAAAATTATTTTTGAGTAAGTATTAACACTCAATACGAGGATGTTACACTGTGTCAAGAGATAACAAGATATCCCCATTCAACACGCTGGAACTATGTTCTATGAGAACAGAAGATATCAAAACACTATGTCAAGCTTTGTCAAACTTTTTAAAGGTATGAACATTCAACACATCAGCAATATGCTATGAGAAGATATCAACACACTATATTACACTTTGTCAAGCTATTACCGGAATATGGAATCAACACTCAACATAGTGAAACAATATTCTATAAGAAAATATAAACTCACAATGTTACACTATGCCAAGCTATTATAATGTATCAATATTCAACACACTGAGATAGTACGCTATAAGATGTACACCACACGTTACACTGTATGTCGAGCTATTATAAGGTATCAACATTTAAAACACTGAAACAATATTTTTTGAAGTGATATCAAAACACCACACAAAGTTCATAAAGATATAAGATAAAGATATAAACACTGTGTCAAGTGATAATAAGATGGGAACATTCAACATACTGAGGCGAAATGCTATTGAAAGATGAAAACACTATTATGTCGAGCTATTATAAGGAATTAATGAACATTCAACGCACTAAGGAAATATGCTATGAGAAGATATCAACAACTACTAGTTTGTTACACTTTGTCAAGCAACTTTGAGGTATCAACGTTCATCACAATGAAAAATATATTCTTTGAGAAGATATCAACTCACTATCGTTATGTCAAGCTATTATACTATATATGTATGAACATTTAACACACCGAGACAGTATGATAAATAAGGTATCAGCACTCTAAAATGCACTGATACATCAAACACACTGCGATTCTATGATAAATGTCAACACATTATGTAACGACATACTTTGAAAAATATGTTAGCATTCTATAATACACTATACCATGCATGGAATGATCAAGTATTAGCACACTTTGTTGCTCTTTGCTAAGCTTAAGGTATAAAAGTTTTCAACTTTCAATGATAGATTATGTTATGCTAATTATGACATCAGAAAAACACCGATTCACCACAATGTAGGAAAAAATCAACGCTATTTAGTTATCTATTTCAGATACATAAATAACTGTATAATGCTAGGCAGTGAAAAATATCAGTGCACTATCATATGCTTTGACTAGTATGTATTGATACAATATGCTGTGATATAATAATGATAATAATGATAATAATAATAATAATAATAATAATAAGGTATCAACAGTGTATGATATTAAATGTTCTGCAATATGATATGATGTCAACATTTTCATACACTAATCCATAATATGATTATCATGATATCAACATTTCTTTTACACCATGCAATGCCATGATGAGTTGTCAGTACTTTGATACTCCATAATATGCTAAGATAAAGGATGAGAACAGTATGATATACTTTCATGAGGTATCATAAAAGGGTGATATGTGCATGATGGTGATATCTGCTGATGAACTTTTAGCTATGGTCACATATGACCTTAGCTTGTCAACGTATGTTTACTCAGCATCATTACTCATGGTACTACGGCAAAGTATCACATGTTTTGGTTTCACCAACATTCGCTGGTATCATGGATTATTCCGAGGAAACGTGAAATTGAGAACAATGTTTACTACTGGTAGTAAAGTGTGGTGTATTTTCTTTAACATTTGATTTCTTGTATCGACAAAACAGCGAATTACGTGAAAATTGTGTTCAAAGATTAATGATGAAACCATAGTTTTCAACTTTGATTTTAGCAGGTAAATGTACAATTTACAAATAATCAATAAATGAATTATCAGCATGTACTGACAAGCTTAAGCTTGCATTTCCATCGTTTTATGACATGTAAAATTAGAAGGAATAAGTTCAAAGTGTGTTCCAAATCATTATGTCAGGAACCCCTTGTTGTTTATGCTAATGGATTGCAATTTTATGATATTTTCAAACCATCTATATATTTAAGATGTCAGCATATCACACAGCAGTGATCTGTTCCAGTAACTGTAGCATTTTGTTTAGTTACAAAATCTGATATCTATATTAAGTATCGACATCTGTGACATAAGATGGTAGTATCACCGTTCTTTCACGTGATTTAATCAGGTATATGGGACGATGATAATTTTTTTCACAAAAAAATTATAATCATTATGTATATTTTAAAATGAGCAGTTTCCAAGAAAACACAGTGACAGGTGTTACCAAAAAACATACATTATCCGATGTTTTCAACCAACAAAAAAATTAATTCATTAAAAACAGCAAATGCATTATCAACGTATCTTCAAAATCGTTTTCGATCCAGTCCACGAAATTTGATTCCACGAAAACCAATGAAACAACATTGCAGTAAAATATTGCCATCATATGCCGCATTATGTTTACAGGGCGTAAACATATTTGTTACATTGTTTTACAAATAAAACTATTCACTGTACGATGTTTTCAACTACAAAGTTAAAAAAATTAATAAGATAAAGTTTATTTACCAGTTCAAAGTACCATTTAACAAGGAAGTAATCCTACACTATCAGATGATGCAGTATCACTTATATATATTTTCAGGAAGTATCAGTATAGTAGCAAATGATGAAGATTTTATAATGTGTACCATAATTATGATAAGGACGTACCAAGCTATATCTCAATAACTAAAGAAGAGAATGCATAAGCACATGCATTGACACACGATGACGAGGTTTTAGGAAGGAGATTCAGCATACTATGATATATGACACTATTTCAAGTTAGAATAGTTTGGCAATAGTTTAGCATATGAAATGATGATTATGAAGTTGAAACCTATTCCTACATTTTCATATGCATATGGTGACAATGCAGGCACCATTCAGGTCAATCTGTAGCGATCTATCGAGGCGGATCTATGGATCTGATTTTAAAAAAAGATTGAATCTCTAAATGACTTCAGAGTTAGGTACGGGTTTCTATAGATACTGCTCAGAGGAGGTTGGTTCAACATAGATCCTGCTTTTTATTGTTTGTCTTCACGTGATCATGTAAAATATTTCAGTCGTTTCATCTTTTCCTGTATAATTAATGATAATCTCCCATGACATTTTTAATCCTGACAATGTCAAAGCAATAAAAGCCGACGATTGTTTGTTATCACATCTCATCTTCGTGTGAACAGCGCTCTCGAAGCCAGCTATTGAATTTTATTTTTCAGATTTGATAAATGATCCACATTAAAACTATCATACAAGGCGTTGTTATTTTTTTCAGTTCATTTCACGGTGAATATGGGATTGTGTTTCTTCATTGCTCGAGTCTTATTACGCGAACATTTAATTATTCATCGTGGAACGTTGAAGCGCATTTCACTGTTCGATAGAACAATCGTCAATTTTTGAACCATTGTTCAAAGCAGGTTTCACCCCCGCCACGCCTATTTTTTATTCTGTTTTATCTGATGGTCTTCAAGGCACTTTGCACATAAACATGTATACTGCAGAGTCATTAGATTCATGGGGTCACCCAAGGGGGGTCACAGTCTTTCAAACGTCACCAGATAAATCACTGCATACTTGATAAAATCAGACCATTAAAGAGATTCTGTCAAAGAAATGAATTTGTCAAAAAACATTGCACAATATGACAATATTATCTGTCTAATTGATATCACAGTCCGTCGGTACAATCAAACCTGTTTAGTAATGAGTATCTTTTCCTCACGCGAAAAAAGAATAACTCGAATTAGGCATGCGTGATCGTCTGCCATTAAGATAATTGTAGCGCGGAATCCAGGAGCTCTATCAAATTTCAAACGAATTTTATCATTTGTCAAAACATGATGAATGGGAAAGAGATAAAGTCAGTTGTCGTATGGTCTTTATCGTATAAATATACCAAAGTTTTGTTTAGAACTGTGAATGTATTATCTAACAAGTCATAATGCTCAATCGCACTTTAAAATGATCAATAATTTTGGCAGACAATGCATTGTTGAAATTTCAATAACCCTTCCAGAAGAAAAAAAGAATTATTTTCTTTGAAAGGAAACGAGAACAAATCGAACTGCAAGGATAGTGCCAAGATATTGTTTAACGTGTTATCTGCCCTTGAAGAGTGAAACGGAACTGACGTGGTGAAACGATCTGTCTCGACTTGACGTTGCATTGAGTGATAGAAATGTTCAAAGAGTCTGCGCGTGCTCATCTGCCAAAACGAGGCAGGTAGCAGACCCATGGCCCGTTTGATGTTTGTAGCAGAGCGATGACAGCTTGCCATACAGAGATGATGTGATGACAACACACATTTTTATTTAATTGATATCAGAATCGCAGATGTAGGTAGAAAAAGCAAAAGAAAATCCCTTGGTAAACGCAGGCCTCGCGAGAAAAAGATATCACTTCTAGGTGGCGCTGGCCAAGGTCTGTTGTGTTTTAAACTTCAAACAACTTATTGCTGATCGTAATTCATGTGAAATTGCACACAGTTTCTTTTCTTTCTAGGGAAAAATCTGGGCAGTCAATAATTTTGCTTTAATGCTACACGCATTTGTGATTCATAATTTATTGAATTCTATTAGCAGTAAATCTTCTAACACATTTATTTAAACACCAGCGTATCATTTACCAAGGCAATAACTCATTCAGAACTCTTCATTAAAAGGGGAAAAATTTTCATTGAATCTGTCTAAATTATTGACAAAACGCCCGTGTTTCTCCAAGATAAAAACCATTTTTCGACATTTTGATAGAATTGTAAACGTGATATCGGGGGGAAAACTAATAAGGATGATTTAAGCGTCACACAGCAGTGGAATAGCTCTCCATCGCTCTGCGCTTCGTGGCAGGCCGGCGAATTAAAACTAGACATTTATGGGCAATCTTGATAAAATTACAGACATTAAAAAACCCTCCATTTGCAAACGGCGGAGTGATAAAAATGCATAGATCACACCGAAGTCCCTGACGCCGAGAGGGCGGGCTTCCGATGGAGGACCCTGTCACAGTATATCACCCCGATGTGTACTGAGTGGTTTTTACCAGAAGAGGCAGGCCAGTTTTGCTCGCCTGATTCCAAGGCAAGGTCGTCATAAACAACTGAACCATGTGCTCATTTTCCTTAAATTTTAATGCTTTTATCTTATACACACGTTTTTCTAATGTTTTAAGAAATCATTTATACGACAATCCCCCCCCCCCCCCCATCAGTTTGACAAAAATAATGCAGGTAATACATAAAATTAAATTGATTATGTAGAAAATTAAATTATCAAAACCTCTTTCTCTCTCGCTGTCTCTTTCTCTCTCTCTCCCTCTCCTTCGATCTCTCTCTCGTGATAATTACATATATGTGTGTAAAAGCGTAAACTATTGTTTGGTCCGTGTAACATCTCTGATCCTCACAACAGTATTTTTCTTTTTAAAAGAATAAATTACATGTCAAATCTAGATTCTTGCCGAGTAATAATTTTTGTGAAGACATTGCGATGTAAATAAACTGACAAGGCTCGTTAATTTTGAGGTGTCACTTATTTTCACAGAGAGGGGGTTTGTTTTTCGTTACGTGTAATTTTATTCCTAATGCTATCATTTCTTGCTGTGATATATACACGGTGTTGCATTTCATGTCATATATTACATGATGAAGAGAGACGTATCGCCTACCTTGAAATACACCAGAGTTGTGGAATGTTTGGTGTATACTTTATTATAAATAGCCATGTCTATACAATATATAACCTTTTTTTCTATTTGAGTTCTTTGGTTTGAACATATTTCATTGTATATATGATATACAAAGGGTTCAAACAGAAGTTCTTGCAACTTACTAGGTTCTCATCCTCACTCTTGATGCCGAATATATCATTCCCAGCGAAAATCAAAGTACTGAAGTACTGACGGGAGTTGATTTTATCGGCTATTGTTTATTTTAAAATCAACGATATGTTATGTTTCATGGCAAGTAGTTTCTTATCTGTATTTGAATTACGCACATTTTTAATAAAATGAAATCTAGGACAAGAATTTTGAGAAAACCCCATATAAAATATGTTGTTTAATATTTAAAGATAGAATTAATTCCATTAAACTATGTATCAGTAATCGAAATATATCTGGAAAATTGTATGGATCCAAGCAATATTAAACTCTGGTCTCGTTCAACCAGACGCTCGTCTGGACATCGCCGTTAATCTCCGACAAGCTGTTTGGAGATTTACGGAGACAGCCGAGCTTCGGGTTAAAGAGACTATATTGAGCTCTGGCGTAGGAATACATACGACTACAAAAGATATCTAAATCGTTCGTACAATTTTAAATCTGACTTTTTCCTTTAAAAACAATGCTTTCGCATACACTTTATCGATTTTATCGATTATTTTGAAGAACTAAGTCTTGTCAGTAGTGATGATTTGTGCTTAGGTCCAAACACTGTTTCACTTCCGATTTGCCAGAGTAACTGCATAGGAGAGTTTATTAAAACCAACTCCCCAAAATTAGGAATTTCTGTCATCATTATATGTGATGGGTAATTTGAACTGACTTGAGTTTTACCAACGTTAATAAACTGTAGTTCAAGTAGTGAGAATATTCAGAGAGATACTTTAGTATTCACAAGTAACACTATACAAGTACAAAATATGGAACCGCTTTTAAACAGACAAACCTGAACGAAATCACAAATTACAGTCAAACAAACATGGAAACAAAATACAATTTTAAAAGAACATTCCCAAAAGTGAGATGCAGATCCAAGTTCTCTTTAACTCAAAACAACATCAAATTAACTCATTTGTATGAATTCGGACTCTAATTATAATTATGCATTACAAACAAACCATGCCCCCCTTGCCAGATACATATTTAGAAGAGCTAAATCATAGTTTAATATATAAAGATAACAAAACAATGTATAAGTAATTTATTTTATCTATTACAATGTGGCTGTAATACTGTGTGTGAATTTCTTTAGCAAAAAAAAAAGGAGTATGAACTTATTTACTTACATTATCAATTTTTGAACTGCATGGTAAAAAAAATAAACACTAAAAATAATCAGTTGGCTTAAAAATTCATTTTATATAATGAAAAAAAATGTTGGTTGACAACCTCCTGTACATGTCTTTATGTATTCGTTCAAAACTGGACTTAAATATTTCAAATAATATTAATTTAAAAAATGTATAGTTTTTAAATCTTTAAACAGTCTTTTGGTTATTGTTTTTTTTTTATTGACATTTGCATTAATACATTAATAAGTCTCTCTCTCTCTCTCTCTCTCTCTCTCTCTCTCTCTCTCTCTCTCTCTCTCTCTCTCTCTCTCTCTCTCATATAATTAACTCATTTGTCTGTACAAATTTCATTTCTTCCGAAAAAAATCCTAATTCTACCGAACAAATAGCTAATTCATCCGAACAAATAACTTATCCATCCGAACAAAAAGCTAAATCGTCTGAACAAATTCAAATTCGTCCGAACAAATCCAATTTTGTCTGAACAAACCATAATTTGTCCGAACAAATACGTAATTCGTCCAAAAATATATCTATGTACTTTTTCATCTGTCTCTTTCACACCGCCGTTTTTTTCTACAATGTAATATGACTTAAATCTTGTGTTTCAGAGAGTTAAAACATTAAGTTGATTTGATTCGTTGTTAATTTAAAGGGGGTAAAAAATCATATAATACTAGTAATTAACGAGATCGCAGTAATGTAGTCATCGCAAGAGTTCTTGATGTCCCTGATGGAAGTTTGATTATAAATACACAGTTGATAAAGTTTCTAATATTCATTTTCAATCGTAAATATTAAAATAAACAATGCTAAAAAGTTAATGCATGGATACAAAATATGCGCGTGATTAAGCTCGTGAGTATGCTAACAGGCTCATAGGGCTTCACAGGATTTGAACAAGTGACCAACCAAATTCATTTCTTAGTTAAATACACTGAAAATAAAGTATTTTCATTAATCTAGCTTGCATTATTTGACAGTACATGTTAAATATGAAAATTCAATCATTTTATTGACAAAACAATATATCCTCCAAAGTAAAATAAAAACACTATAGATCAATTCAAATGACAGTAAAAAAGCAATAACCAAAATGTTCATAGAAAAAATGTATTTCTGAGAAATTGTAATTATTATCCATATGATACTTCATGGAAAGCTATATTTAAATGTTTGGAACATTAATCACGTCTGTTGTTTCTCCTTAATGTCCCTCCCTACCTATTTCTGCTGTTTAATTTATTTCCCTCTGTCATAAAAGCACTTTCACGTGTACTACCAGTTATGTTTTTAATAGAAAACGACAAAAAATGCTTTCTGCGGAGTAAAATGTATACATTATATCTAAAAATATAATGAATAAAAAAAAATAATACATGTACTGTTCATGTGTATACATGTATATGAACTGTAAAAAATTCGTATGTGTAACGTTTATTCTGAAATAAGAAAGTTTAATAAAATAAATATCTTAATTAAAACTAAACATTTTTTTCATTAATGTGCTATAAAATATAAGTCCAGTTTTTAACGACTACATAAAAACAGGTACAAGGGGTTATCAATCGACTTTTTTTTCTTTTCTCTTTATAAAATGGATTTCTTTAGCGAACTTTTAAAATTGTTTAGGCAGTTCTAATATTGAAAGTTGAAGATAAAAAGTCCATAACCTCTCCACCGCCCCCTTTTTATTAAACAGAAAAGTTCACACACTGTATTTACAGCCACATTGTAACAGATAAATAAGAAAACTTATACATGTATACTCTCTCCCTCCTTCCCCAACCCCTTCTCTCTCTCTCTCTCTCTCTCTCTCTCTCTCTCTCTCTCTCTCTCTCTGTGCACTTTCAAAAAGGGGGAGGGTACCAACCACTGTAGACACATTATTTATCAAATCAAATATTCGAGAATAAGCTCTTACTTTGCTCAAATATATGAAGATTCAAATTATCCTCCTCCCAGTTAAAAAACAATGCCTTGATAATGCGATTTTCTTTTATCGTTTTGTTATATTTATATATTAAACTTTAATTTTGCTCTTCTAAATACATGTATGTTTATGTCTGGCAAGAAGGGCATGGTTAATTTGTTATATTTGATTAGAAATAGAGAGTCAAGTTTATGAATCGAGTAAAGGACATGTATATAATACGTTCATTTATTCACTATTTGACGCTATTGCTCTTTCCAATTGCGCATGCGCAATACAGTCGATAGCGCGAAGGTGCGATGAAATGATGATGATGATAGCGCGATAAAAACCTAACGGTGACCCGTTATATAGTATCGCGTCTTCATTATCGCACCATCGCGTTATCGCTATCGTACTCTCTTGTCATCGCACTATCGTTTTGTCGTGCCATCGCACCATTATCATCGCATTGTCACACCATTGCGTCATTGTCATCGCATTATCGCATCACTGCACTATCATCCCAAACGTCAATTGTGCGATGATGCGTATCTCTCTTTTCTTGTAGTATCAAACAGTTAGTGGGTAGGAAGTGGGGATGGTAATATAGGGGGTTGTTCATTTTGTTTTCCTTTTGTCTTTTTTTTCCGATTTATTTTGCCAGAGAGTTGAAATTTGTAACTATTGTATTCTTAAAGCAAAATTGATGTTCACTGTAAATAAGCTTTGTATGGCATGCGAAAATGTACATACTAAATTTCCAGTACTCCGGACCCGTGATTTTGCCAATTTGATTAGAGACATATATATTTGATAATTTGTATTTCGTCTAACCTTTTTGGTAATACTGTGTGCATTACTCACACGGGTTTGATTTTGATCAATTTTTAAAAAAATGTCTATAGTTATTTAGCCAGAAAATGATATAAAATCAATGTGTTTTACATACATTCACCATTTTTTGTTAGGTATTTTTTTCTTTGCTAAATCGTCACTTGATTTTTTTTTTTTGGGGGGGGGACCAACTGTATACCTTGATTAATGCCTTATAGCCTGCCTGTCTGTAGTTTTTATGTTTTATTTTAGTTATAATGTATAGTCTAGTTTAACCTTAATTAAGAGACTTATAATCTTGAATTCGTTAAAAAAAATTCCAACAACCAAACTGGGTCGTTTCTTCCAGGTGTCTGCTGCTGATCGTTATAATATTGATGAACATCTGGTTTCGTGTTTGTTTTTATGAATTTATTTCCCCCCAAAAACCTTACAAAATGCCAAAGTACATCAACTGCACATTACGAAATCAGCGATGAATGTGAATTTAAGTTTCTCATGCTGTTGTACAGATATGGTTGCGAGTCCTAAAATATGAATTATTCTGTTCAATGTCATGAAAGCAAGAAAAAGAAAATCAACTTTATAGCTCGTCTTCTGTTCAGTTTTAAGTGTAAGAGCGATGCAGTATACTATCTTGCATGTTGTAAAATATCGTTGAACTTCCTTATGTCCCAATAACAATTGGAAATAATTAGGCAGCTGGAAGACTGATTAATATTTTTTATCATCCAAAATCGCGTAATTATCTTCTATAAACTCCGTTCATCTTCAAAAGAGATAGGCCACATAAATAATTATGTATGCTGAAATAAGTTTTTTTTGTCATTAATTGATATTCATAATTAATAACGTCATTAAGGAAACAAATGAGGAAAATAACAAGTCTTATTTGATTTAATTGTCTCTGAACGCTTTTGTTCTCTCTCTCTCTTTTTTTAAAAAGTAGACTACGCAGATCTAAGGCAGATATGAGTCGTATATATTGATTGATTATCGGCTTACTCGTAACAAAATAACAACATAAATTATATTGTTGTCTGGCCAGAGCTAAAACAGGTGGCAGACTGGGGGTCTTTTTGGGATCACGAGGCTTTTTTTTCTTTCATTAGTCATATTTGCCGGAAAGCATGAAACAAATTAAATGTTTTATAATACATATATGTTTGATGTATGACATGTTAGGTAAATATTGAACTTTATGATGTATAATTGACAGTATCGGGGAGTTATAGAACGAAGTAATTATATTAATCTGATATTCTAATGAGCAAAATTATTAACATGTAGGTGGTCATATTTACAAAGTAGTCTAAACTAGTATTTAACATGCGCAATGCGTCATACGTATACTACCTTAATCATTCGAGAACAGCACGATTAATAAGAAGAACCAAATCCCGGTTTTAAACAACACGCTTTTATTTTCATAAGTATGTAAACAAAATAACAAATGACGAAAAATTGCCACAACTATTAAGGGTTTTGTGGCTTGGTATAACAGGGGCGGACAACATGTTTGATTTGACGTCATCCCGAAAGTCCAAGATGTTAATTTTTATCAGTAGATATTGGTATATCGGTAGAATGTCTACGAATTCATGCGGTTATAGAAAACGGAAAGGGGATTTTGTTGAATGGTTAGGTCGTAAAGTAGGAAGCGGGATTCTCCTAATGGAGACAATATAGCAATAACCTCCTCCCTACTTTCTTGATATTAAAACTTACAGTTGTAAAGCCGTGCTTGAAGGGTTGTAAGGATTATATGGGGGTGGGAGGGGGTCTCTATTAACAATGGTGCGAACTTTTGCTTTATTCGTATTAGATATTCATTAATAACTGTGTTTTCAAATTTAGTTTCATTACATTTATATTCTATTCAATGTACTTGCATATGTGGTATGAAAATACCGAAATATGCATGTCAACGAAACTCATTTTTCAATTAACACCTCATTTAATGTTACAAATGATCATATGTTGGGGGAAATAATGTATATTCGCCCTCGATTTATGAACAAACTAAATACGATAATTAGTATACTATAGACAGTTCCTCAAACAATTCGCTTATTTTGCTTTGAACAAAAAGGGACAAAACTGCAACACTGAACATCTGTACATAAAATCCTATTTGTTTCTTTCATAGACACCTAAATATTTACAACGTCACTTGATTTATACCTTTCTTATCAATTTTAATACAAAATGATATATGATGTTATGTTAACAAACGCATAGAGATCCAACACCTCAAGCAAGATAAGCTCTCCATTTGACAGCCCGTCTTAAATATGGCCCGCAAGAAAACACTACACATTTTCAAGTGCGTTTATTAAACACCATAATTCATGCTTATTAATCAACAATAAATCTCTTTTAAATGACTTTTGTCGTTTCATGAAAGTTATAAATTTTAATTCGTCGAGACGCGGTGTCATAAATTCAGCTCGGTTTCAATGATGCTGTCAGTTAAAAGCCATCTCCTTGTGCGGTGTGATTTATGCGCACATAAACGCACATTTTGACAAGCCTCTGTAGAGCACCTTAGCTTTTATTTATTCATGGTATCATGTGACGAATTCTGTCGTGTGAAAACTCAATATAACAGCAAGATTTTGGGCATCTCATGTGAAGGAAACTCAGTGCAGTCAAACTATCTGTATGCACAGAGTAATTTATGTGAAAAATAGGATATTACCCATATTATTATCGGCCACCAATTGAATGGACAGCAATTAGAACCTGAAGTGAACTTGGCAAAAAAAGGTCAAATACACTCAAGCAATGGCCGACGAACTGTCACGTGATACAGTGTTGTGGGGTCTGTCGTACGAAGGATGGAAAAATACCCAATAAACATACGGGTATCATTCAAAATACGACATATTTCTGTTCATCCGACACAATCCTTAATTAGAATCTAAAAAAAATAGATTCCCTTATTATTTATTAATTCTGCTCGTGTTCTCTAGTCTTACACAACACTCAGCTGTCATTACACTGGATTCTTGACAACCAATGGTGGGAGTAGGTCCCTGATGGAAGATGATAGGTTATGCCAGGTCTATACATATATATATCGCTGATCAGAAATCATCATATTAATACTAATAAATTCCAAACCTCAGAAAGATGACAACATCACACACTCGAAGGAAACTTTTATTTCTGTGACACCCATGTATAATGAGGGTTTTGATATTGTGGTTTGCTTCGGAACTGGCAAGATGGTTTAATGTGACATTTTTGATGCTTACCTTTGTAAACAAGGTTATGGTGATGAGGTATGTCGCAGATGACAGGGTCAAACCACGCTAAAATTACGAGACTTCATGTGATAACTCATGTCAGAATTTTTAATTGTTTCTGCTGTAATTTAACAGGGTTGCATGTCCCTCTAGCAACCGTTATTTCTCACTGTCTTGCTCTTTGCCCCTCATTTACACCAAGTAGAAGGAAACAGAGTGCGTTTGGTGACATATATATTTAATTAATCAATTAATTAGACTTTGTATATTAGTACCAACTGCCCACAGAGAGGCAAAAATAAGGGTCGAAATCTAGAAATGACCAACTCACATAAAATTTAAAAAAAAATATGTATGTGTGAGGTATCATTGAAATTCTGTTTCTACATTGATTTCTCCGATTTGAGGCATATATAAAGAAAGCCTGAGATGTGAAATGTTGTAAAGTAGACTGATGTTGCTTCCACCATGGTGGCAAACAATGTTGTCTCGTTGTCCGGCGCCCGTGTCGTCCGTGTATAAGTACTAATCAAACGGACCCTCGTTAATGTTTTGTTGATTTGTTGATATACTCCGACAGGACCAGAGTGTCACATCAAACCCAAATAGTTTTTGTCAGATTATAAATGACACCGTGCGGACACGACGTGATGGCGAGGAGCGTTCAGTTCAGACCATCAATGTCAGACAGCATACTGATGTCCGCATTTGTCGCGGTAACGAAGTCCGTGTCGTACACAACACCCGCGTCCATCAATCAACCACAGTCTCTGCTAAATGTCGCGCTTGCCTCGTCCTGATGTATGGGCGGTCGTAGCAGTGACAGACATTTTTGTGTTAGGCAACTTCATTTTTGTCATGACAAAAAAGATGATGGCTGTCCTTAATGCGGACATAAAACACTACTGACAAAGCCCTCACCAGGTGCTCGGGGAGAAGGCTTCATGTTATATTTATCTGTCCGTGGTGACCAGTAATGAGAAGAATATGTAATGAAGAAATATCTCCATTACATTATGCTAAGTAGATGACAAGGTGAATCATTCCCTCCTCCATTTTGTCCACCTCGAACGCATTCATTAGCGCCGACGGAAAATTAACAGGGCAATTAATGAGACGTGTCATCGCTCAAATAACGATACGTCCGATCATTCTTTTGCACATGTGTTGCCCACAAGCGACGCTCCCGAAATGCGTAAATAAATAAGCCTAATTAGTGTTAAAATAGATCGGTGTGATAAAAATTACCTGTTTGTGGATGTTTCGTTGGCGATTTATTTTGTGTTTTCCCCCCGTAAAAATAGATTGTCGATTAATGGTGTAGTTTATATAGAGAAAACAAATGGTAGAGCTATAATACATAAAGTGAGCGTATTTTTTCTAATACTAGTTCGCATATATTGTAAAATTCAAATTCTTATAGTACTATCAGTACTTTGATTGTGCAAGGTCGCAAGAAACAAGGATAAGAAACCAAAGATAAAACACGACCCATTGTCGTTTAAAGTAATTGTATAAAATTCTATTTTCAAATTCTTTTTTAAATACTAGTATTCTGGAAAAGAACTTCAATGACCTTTTATGTGATAAAATGTAAAAAAAAAAAAAAAAGTTGGTTTTTTTAAAAAAAATACTTTTTTAGAGCTCTAACATGCTTTGGTCTCAAAAGTATTTTCAACAGCCCTGTTCAAGTTCTGAAGGGTTGTCAAAAAAATTGAAATTTCACTGGATTTTTTAAAAATTATTCTTGTCACCGATTCGTTGTGATCACAGTACCAAAGGTGTTATTTGACAAAACACTAAAATTTCTCTTAGTAATGTGCGGCAACTCTTCCCATTTTCAAGCCCTTAGCTGGAAGCTTTATAGAGCTCTTCGAGTCTACACTGATCTGATCTGCGATATTCAAGATACTTCCAGATAATCCCCCTGGGATTATTTACAGGGCAGACCGTATATTGACTGGCAGACAATCGGCATTGGGTCTGATCATGTCTGTGATGATCCGAGTTCAGTTGCATTATCGCCTGCTCCGCTAATCACGGCCACGTATGGTATAGCAATCTACTAATTCCTTCGATTCTACAATTTCCGACAATCATGGCGGCCATCAATCGACATCTACTCACTGTATCAATTTGTCATCAACACGAGCGGCGTCTACAGGCGTGCGTCGATGGACTGATGGAATCGAGGATTCCCGCCCTGATGGACGTCTGCTTTCCTCACTGGAATCGTTTCACAGAAACTCGGCACAAATCTGTCAGTCAAAGCAGACTATGTGTATGGCTTCATGGCACCCTGGTGGGGTCTGATGCAAAGACGGTGATGTTAAAGAGAGCACGGAGATGGGCGACAGTGACAGCCCTGCATTAGTGTTAGTCCGGAAAGGATAGGGAATAAAGATTCATTGACGACTTCTCCTACTTTGTGAAATAGAATGTCGTCTGCTTTGCTCAGAAATGGAACGGCACCACAAAGATCTAAGGGAGATAACCAAAGCAGGAACTTCTTCCGCGGAACCTGAGACAAGAATTGTAATGATATGATTATTTTTTGCCTGTTTGAACATTTTATTACTCCCTATTTTTGGGATGCGTGGCGAAACTTGTTTCAAAAAATATAGAATTTTAAAAACGTAGTTAGATTATATAAATTCATTTTAGACACACGACATTTCTTTTATTGTTAAAGTTTAACGTCGACCACTCCTCAGCAAAGAACAACAACTCGATAAAATCCGGTGAATAATCTATCCATATCATGAATGTAGTCCATCGACGAAGGTAAAGCGGAGAACACCGGTTAGTCATGTTTTGTAAAAATGCCTGGGTACTCTCAGTTAATTTCCTTTTATTTTCGATTCGTAACGTTTGAAGAATATAATCTGAATAACTTTTTACAACTTGGTCGCAAAATATGTTGAAAACAAAACCAGGCTCAGGTGCCACATCGCTTACCTGAGCAACAATACCCAACAAAAAATTTAGACCGTCTTTAGAGTATAAAATACAAATTTTCTAGATAACTTAATAGAGATCGAATATATCTTGATTTTCAAAGACTTTCATTTTTTTTCTAAACTTATTCATTAGTTATATAATATTGATATATTTTTATTTTTTTTCAAGTCAATAAGTCAACCCATTGTTGCCCCATCGTACTCCTCAGGGATAAAAAATTCACACTACCTGAGGATGCTTCCACACAAGCTTCAATTTTGTGGTAAATTGTTTTTTAACTATTAAGAAAACTTTTGGGAAAGATTTTTTTCTATATATTGCTATATAAAAATTCCATCCCTATACCTCCTGAGGACGCTTCCACACAAGTTTCAGCTTTTCTGGCCAAATGGTTTTAGGGAGTAGATTTTTTTAAAAATACCGAAAAATTTTCATTAATACTTATTTAAAAGAGAGCGTGGTCTTTCATTTTAACAAAATTGAAATCACTTCACCTAGTAATGCATTGTGTCACGTTTGGTTGAAATTTGCCTAATCGTTTTGGAGACAACAACAAAAACAAAACCAGGTTGATTTGTATTTAAAAAAAAACAAAAAAACTAAGAGGCCCATGGGACACATCGCTCTCCTGAGCAACAAAAGCCATAATAATAAAATCAGCTTTATGGAGTCATATACAAAATATCTGGACATTGTAGTTTAACATATTCTGTTTATAAATAGTTCAAAATCCCCCCCCCCCCGGGATATTCTAATTTCAATCATTAAGCCCCTTTTAATAACAGGGATAACAAGGTAATATCATAGTCATATCATATATTGAGCATTGCATTAAAAAAAAAGATATTAAACAACTGTTTATGCATAAGATATAAACCTATAAATCAAACTTGGTAACAATGCGAGGTCAAGGAATTGTTGGAGGGGCCAAAGTCTAAACAATTTTAAGAAATTAACAATTTGTCAAAATCTTTGCATATAAGTAAAAGAAAAAATCAAAACATTTGAGCCCCTCTTAATAATTCAAAATTTTTACTTTTTTAAATTGGACCCCCCCCCCCCCCCCCCTAGTAGAGCCCAACCCTACTCCTAAAGATTTTGACAAATTTGAATTTACACTATCTAACGTTGCTTTTCACTAAAGTTACAGCTTTTCTAAGCAAATGGTTTTGAGAGGAAGATTTTCCTCTATATATTCCGAAATAAAAATTTGATTCCCGTGGTGGCTCAGCGTATCCATGGAGATCATGACTTTGACAAACTAGAATTTACCATATCCGTGGATGCTTCCATACAAGTTTCCGATTTTCTGGTCAAATGTTTTTAAGGTGGCATGGGACACCTCCATGTTGTGACGTATTGTTTATCGAAATAAACTATAAACTGAAGCGTAATGATATCAGTATTTTCTTTCCCGATATTGTCACTTAACGATGGAGGGTAATCGTGTTAAAAAATCCAGACATGTAAACTTGTAGATCCGAATATGTAATCGTGTTGGTGTGTGAGTCTGACTATGAATGTGTAATTCTGATCGTGTAACCTATAAATATAATATTTCAATACAAAAACGTACATTACTCTTATTTTTATACATATACATTATACACTATATTAAGATATTATAATACTTTCCTGATAATGGCGTCGTTATTTTGAATAAAATTACATGTGTCCATGAACTTTTTGGACAACCCTCGTACATCTCTGAAGAAATTTAGTTGGCTGAGAATCAGAAAACTCTATTCCAACTTTTGATAATTAAAGGTATATGTGTTAGTGAGTGACCAGCACACATATAGCCCGTCAAGAACCCTAATATCAGCTTAATTCATGTTCTATACATATGGGATTTTTTTTTCAAATTGTTGAAAATGACTGAATTACGAAAGACGAATAGGGCCACATCATTTTTATCTCGTAATAATGAGAAAAGATCTCGTTATTACGAGAAAAATTCTCGTTATTACGAGAAAAGATCTCTTAATTATGAGATAATTTTCTCGTTATTAATAACGAGATAATTAACTCGTAATAACGAGATCTTTTCTCGTAATTACGAAATCAAAATATTTTTAGGTGGCCCTATTCGTTTTTCGTACTGAATGATTGCTTGGAAGAGAAAATATTTCTGATAGATCTTGTCCACGCTAACACTATGTTGGAGGCCTTTTTTTTAATGCATTTCCTTGTGATAAAAGCAAATAACGATTTCACTTTCTTTAGCTGGGATGAATGATAAAAGGAATGGAAAACCCGTTTCTGGTAGAGCTAAAGGTCTACAGTTATGCGAAATCGAGAGAGAGTAACTCTGTAGAGTAGTATATATATCCAAAGGGTATTGTCTTCCGTTTAACCAAATTTGAAAGCACTTCTTTTGTGCCAAGTCTAGCTGAAATTTCCTCAATGGTTCTGGTGAGCTAAAATAGTCACATAATGCGAGACCCAAAAGATTTATATACATGTATTTATATTCACACTCATTCAAATACATATTTTGTTAAACGAGATGGGGGTGTAATAATTTCCTGGTAACGAAATTTATATTGAAATGATTTGAAGAAATGAGATGTTTGTCTGCAGCAACAAAAAGTACTATTAATAAAATGCACTATTAAGTATGGCCATTATGTTCATATTTCTACCATGCAGTTCTTTTTAATCCCCTACCGGTTTCACCGGAGGGGACTATAGCTTTTTGATATAGCATTGATATGGTCTCAAGACCACACATATTGAAGTTTGTTTTGATCAAGAAGTTACGTGCAGTTTATAATTTGGCACCGCATGGAGAAGCCCCAGGAAGCTACCTTTGTTTGGGGGGTTTGTAAGACAGTTATATTTGACATAAAATAATTATTAACAAAACTATATGCAAACATAAATAATTGTGGTGGGGGGGGGGGGGGATCATGCGTTTCCAAAACAGAACCATAACAGATCAAAACCATTAACGAGTCTGGACTTTGGTGTACTGCTAAATATGAAAAGTCTTTAAAATTGACAGAGATTCCAATCATTTAAACTGAACAAGTTGTTTTATTTGTTGTACAAAATACCAAGGCGTGCCACAAATAAAGAACTTGTGTCTTTCAGGTAAATATGCATTTTCAATGAACCCATTATCCATTTTAATTCTGTCTTCTGAGTCAACACACAATTACAAGATATTTAACAGACTGGATATCAAAAACAACAGAAGCCCTTTAGCATTCGATCAATAAGTGAGATGTTGGGAATTAAATTTTTTGCCCTCTAAAAATTTGAAAAACAGTTTTAAAAAATTGTTCTGGTATGCGTTGATTTGTATTTATTAACAATGTACACATATACAGTACATGCATTTTTTTTTCAGATAATTTCCATCCTTTATGATGCAGTGAAAAAAATTCATAAAATCCACAATACCTCATTACAATGTTAACACCAGATAAAATAATCTGCTAAATGATTCGCTCGATCCCTTCCAGACCTTTAGGTAATGTGCACTATGATTTCATCAGTGTGACATCCTAATTTATCATTCACACATGATTCAGCTAAAACTACCGACAAAAAAAGAATCAAATGATAAAAATGATGGAGTTTGACAAACATGAAATGTCTATTGCTCCAGGTTTTCCTCTCAGAAAAATACAAATTTTAAACCATACAAAAATATAAGTTGACACTGTCCAGCTTTTCTAGAATGGAATACTATAGTATCTTTTCCATACATTCACACATCTTTAAAAGATTCAAGTTGCATTATGTAAACAAACTAAAAAGATTAATGTCTCCTTATAAACAATCTTCTCTTTATATCTTTCAGAAGTTCAATAATACGGTGGCTTTGGAAAATTAAGGTTCATGGTTTTATTTAAACTGACGATGTAATGTTTCCTGTTATTTCTTGCAGTAGTGGTTTCGGTCACTAAGTGTATAACTCTGTTTCCTGTTAGCAGCCCTCCAGAACTTCTATGACATGAGCTATGGACTTGCCCCCTGTGCTTCCAATTGCACGCTGTATAATGAAAAAAAAGAGGATAATGAATTTATTGAAATAATAAACAACCATCTCTTTTTAACAATGCCCTTGAAATTTCTTACCACCTCCTATACATTTATATCTATTACAGAATTTTATAAATACCCATCAACTTCCACTTAAACATTTCATCCCAATAATTCTACTTGAATGGAGCAAGGGATAAGATTTATTCCCACATGTAAATGTTTTAATGTGTTGTGGCTCTCAGGCAACCACATCCTTTGGAGCTGTGACTTGAAACAAAATTCTCCAACATCTCAGTACTCTCCTGTTTACAGTGTGTTTTGTGCTTAAAATAATGACAAGTACACGTACTGCAATATCTGCATAAAAAATCTATTTAATTCCTTAAAAAGAGCTCTCTATGAAACCAAACATTTGTCTTACCGTTAAATTCATAAAACCTAAGAATTTCTTCAGGATTGTGATAAGATCTTCAAAACTCCCAGATGCTAAATGTTCCTTGACTTGGCTGACATACATCTAGATAAATGATTAAAATGGTTAACAGTTTCCTTGATTAATAAAATCATAGTCTGAATCAAATCTTACATTGGTGTTATGTTAGTAAAATATTGTTATTCATGTATATATTGAAACGTTTTGAAAACTAGTTAAAATATTACCAATGGGTTTAATTTCGCTAAAAAATAGTAAATCATGAACATAGTGAAATTAAAACCATCTTGATATTTTGGCAATCTAGGGTGTATTTTTTCATACATTTGCACAGAAATGTTACTTTTGCATTTTTATCCAAATGAGACAATTATTTTCTTTTTTCTTGATGACATTTTTACTATGGAAACATATAGTGCAGCTTTAATCAAACAAGAATTTTTCATCAGCAGTTAGTTTTGGACGAAAAAATGATGTTTGTTCAATTCTCTGCTCACTGTTTTTTGAGAGAAAAACTCTTTAAAAATAAGCAATTCTGTGCAAAAAATGTTGAAATAGGTTAATATTATTTCTAAACTGAGATCAACTGGACCACTTGAATATCTGTACAAAATAAACCAATATAAAATTCAAAATTAATATCTATTTTTAATAGCTATTTCAGGTTCTTACTGGATGTAAACCTTTACCAAATATTATTCAGGTCTGCGAATTTCACAAGGCTCTGCTTGGGATTCATGGGTAATTATATATATGATTAAGAATGACCATAAAGTGAAACTTTGTAAATGTTGTAAGGTTTGGTTCATCATCACTCATCAGAATAAAATGTTGATCCCCTTTGTGAGCCAAAGTAAAATTTTAAATGATGGAGAAACTTGATAAAGACAGATGAACCAACCATTGACTACTGTAAATTCCTTATATTATGCGAGTACTTAATTCTGCGACTCTGCTGTTTTGTATCAAATCGCGAGAATATAATCGCGATCACCAATTTTTTGTCATAATAATTTTAAATAGTTCCAAAATGTCTGAAAAATAAAAGCGAGATTTTAAAAATCTGCGAGGGTTGCTCCTCGTGATTTTACGCGGAAATTATTTCTTCACGTTTAATTAGGAATCTACAGTACTTACAGTGTTATCCTGTATGAGACAGCCCAACAGTAGAGCAACATAGGATGCTATTATGCTGTTCTCCATGTGCTTGCCAGCCCGATGTAAAGCTGTAAAGAAATATGTTGACACCACAATAATAAACAAATAATTATAATTAATTCAAGGCTATTTTATTTCAGAGGAAAATGATGAATGCTTTGTTAACCATGTCACTATCAAAGAAATTTCTTGCTAAGGAGGTGCATAACAGTGAATAAAGGAAGAGTTATCTTCCCTGCCTAGTCAATTCACCTTTTGTAAAGGTTTCCTCGTCGTCTAGATTATCTAGCTTGTCGTTCTCTGGGGGCTGCACGCGACTGGTGTCGTTACTGTCTTCCTTCTCCTTTTTGGCGGACGACACCACCCACTCGATGCCAGAGTCCGACTCCTTCCACTCTCCACTCTTGTTGGGCGATGCTTTAGGTGTGGAGGGCTCACCAAAGTCTTGCTCTTCCATGGTTTTAGCTATTTCAAACCGAGTGCTAAACACCTGTTTGGAGAGAAATTTCAATTTCATCATAATAAAGACAGCACATAATTCAAGTTCAAGCTACATAAAGTATTAGCAAGTTTACAGAACTGTTTCTCATTTCAAATACTACTGGCAAAGAAGTTATGATATCTGTTTGAGTGCTAGTCTAAACATTAACATTCACATCCCACCACCCCCAAAAAATCTTGTGTTTCTAGAAGATGATTCAAAGGTAATACATGTAATAAAGACTTACCTCACACAGAGCCTTAGTAGCAGGAATTTGAGATGTAGAATTATCTGAAGTAACTTCATAAGACCTGCAGGTCTCTGCCTCCACAAGTTTGCGCTTGTTTACACCACAATGCTCCACCATATTAATCAGGAGACCCAAGCTCTACCAAAACAAACAACCGCAACTTGAAATACAAGAGGAATCAATGAACTTCTTTTTATCTGAAAATGGAGAAATCGAAACTGGTACCTACCAGAACAAGCATGTCGAATCTCATGTCTATTGGGACATGGCGAGGAGTGTCTAGGATACAGGTTAAAGCTGTTTTGATGAAGTCTGTCTGGTCTCCCACTTTGGTGCATCCGAACTCTACAAAATATAAATATTTTTTAAAAAATATGAGTAGTTTTTCCTTAAGAAATTTAAAATGTAATTCAAAAGCACAAAATCTAAGCATTCCCTTAAGAAAAAATTAGTTAGAAATTACTCTTGGAATAAAAACCCTTTCTGAAATACATAAGTAGTTTATCTCAGTGAGTTCTTTCATTTATTAAAAGGAAAATGTGCATTGATGATAATTTTTTTAAAATAAAAAGAAGAAATTATTGACCCCAAAACACAGAGTAAACAAGTACAAATATTTTTCTTGTACACCACACAGTATCACCAATCTCCTACCATTTTCGTGAGTGATGTTGATGAGGACCCTCAGCACCGCCAACACCAGGCTGTAGATGACGTAGCCTGTCGACTCTTTGTCATCTGAACTGTTGATGGGATACACGGGAAAGCATTTCTCACACAGATCAAGGGCCCTGAAGTCGAAACATTTACCAGTACATTCTTTATTTTTCTTTGATTTATTAATCTCAGTCTAATAAATAGGCAGTTTTACGTATCTTTTAATGCTTTGAAGTTGGGAGACTGAAGAGAGCGAATCTCTTACCTGCATAATGAAGCTACAAGGATTCCTGCCTTGTATGATATCAAATAGAGTTGATTATCAGTGTTCACAAAAGACACCTGGAAAAGATTTACATATCAGATTAAAATTTAGAAAATTTGATTTTGATTCTACTTTTTCTATAGAAAATGCAGTTTCCTTTTTTATGGAATATAAATCTGTAGTAATATTCTCATCAAGTATTTTTTTCAATAAACCATTGATTTTGAATATAATATACATGTACGTTGAACTCCCCTCAAAGTTCAGTCAAAAAATACCAAGTATAATGGCCTATTATTCCCTTGACATTACTGGTTTACATGTTTTAGTGCTCTCAAACTTGAAGTATTTATAATGAAATATAAAAAAAAAGTCTGGGATAAGATTTTAATGTCTCTTCATAAAACTTCCAAATTTCTCTTTTTCTTATGTGTGAGATATTAAACATAACCCTAAATGAAATAGTTGGAAATCTTTTAGAAGAAGTGGGGTTTTCTTGAACAGCAGACATTCAAATGGGTAAAAACATGAGAAAGAGACCATTTTTTTTTTTACCAGTTTCACAGAGCAATTTACTAATAAGGAACTTTTCACATTACTGTCTTTCATTCTGACAATATTTGCAAAGTGAAACAAATTCATGTACTTTCCACAACTAGTGTTATGGTCAATTTGAAAGAGAACAAAACAGCAACAATTCTCCAATTTTTAACAGACAATATTTTTATCAGAACAGCTATAAACTAAACTCAACAATAATTAAGAAGAGAAAGGAAAACATAAATATCATAAAGGATTAAAGAAAGTTACCAACCTCAAAAATCCACCTCTCTATATCCTTTACTAACTAACGATATAATAGAATAGTCTAGAATAGTCAGATACATACATGTTTATGCCTTCACAGCTCTGAATCAAACCAGTATACTGATTCAGATATGCACCATAGCAATTTTATCATTGAGAAAAAGAGGCACACTGGTACTTGCACTGTTTTAATTTTTCTTATTTTTTTTAAACTTCTACAATTTTCTTGCAGTTTCTGGGCAGATTCTAAATAAGCTCTAGGCAAAATTGAATTTGTTGTTTAAGCTGGATTAAGGTGCCTTTTCTAGCCACTGATTGTTGTTCACTTTTACACTAAGTGTATGCTGTTTTCAATTGACTGTGGGACTTTAGTTTTTTCTTTTTAAACAGAGCTTTACTCATATCAAATTCCTTGACGTATATAAAACATATAACAATTTTATTGGGAAATTTTCATTCCATATTACTTTGATTACAGCTGTATAAGACATGCTTTATACATCTTTATATGTGAGATATCTTACATTTTCCAGGACTCTCAGACACCTGTCAATCTTCTTCATGTTCTCCAACATACTGTCTGTCACCAATGTTGTATCATCTCCCAAGGCTTCGATACATGAACACACTGAAAGATTTACAACAAATCAACAACCTACCTTGCTGCATTGAATATGCAATATACTAATGTTAAATCCATTTCAAATTCAAATTATTTCTTTGTACTGAACTAAACCAAAGGAAGCCAGTGATAATGTTTTTTCTTACATAATAAAAAACACCCATTCATTCATGTGTATATATAAAACATAACAGTACAAATTTGAAAAAAAAAATCACCACCTCAATGTCAACGAAACATGGAAATGAACTATATGTGCATGTATGAATACAAATTTGATCAAATCCCTGCATTGACTGGAGGATGGAGCTGCAGCCTGACTGACCTGTGTCCACAATGTGGTCCAGTGCTCCCAATGTCCTCAACTCTTCCTTGAACCATTCTCCTGCTCTACGGGAGGTCAGGCTTAGCAGAGATTCCATGGCAAGATTTCCAGTCTGTAAAAGATATATCAAAACTTTCACCCATCATCATGAAAAGATCCTAAAAACATGTAATACACCCATACCTAATTCATATTAAGAACATACATCTATCTTTCATATAATTAAATGTTTCAAAATAAAATTTTCTGTCTTCAATTTTTCCTTACATGAACGACTCTTATGTTTTACGGTGCTACCGTTGTGGCGAGCACAGCAGGAATTACACATACCTTGCATCATTGTCAACTTAGTGTTATTTAGCTATCAATGAACATCAAAGAATTTGTAAGAGATTATTTCTCTACAACAAGTATGCCAAAGGTACTAATTCTAATGGTTATGATACATACAGCGCAAACCCCTCCCCCTCCCCTGAGAGAGAGAGAGAGAGAGAAAGAGAGAGAGAGAGAGAGAGAGAGAGAGAGAGAGAGAGAGAGAGAGAGAGAGAGAGAGAGAGAGAGAGAGAGAGAGAGAGAGAGAGAGAGAGAGCCAGCCTGGTCCCTGTTTGTAGGTGTGTAATTTCCCACTTACAAATTTAATGGTTTGACTATATGCAATATCTGCATAAATTTTTTAACTGTTTATTTTTTCTCTTTATTCCTTTTTATTTAGTTCAAAAGGACAATATTTGGTATGGTTTAATATCTGCCCCCCAATTTTAACAATTTTTAAAAAGTGTCGTATAAAAATCGAGTCGCCATAAATCAGTGTACAGAGGATGCCTATAACTTTTATCTTGATTTTAGTCATCATTACTCATTTGTTGTTTATCTATGACATCATCTAAATGACCCAATTCCCGCAATTTTGCAACAAGTGAAAATATTGTCATTTTTTTCTTCATACTTTGCACTCAGAAGTAAAGAGCACAGGTCTGCACAATTACGATTTTAACGTATGTTTTTCTTCCTGTAATTGTACACATCATACTAAAAGATGGTACTTAAGCAAGCCTGCGCTCGATGTTTTTTCCAGTCGAAAAACCATCTGAACACCCATATTTTGCTACAAAACTTGATTTTATCAAAATAAGACAATTTTCATGACGACATTTCTACGCTAAGACGTCACTGTGGTGATAACCTTTAACACACTTATTTTGTACATGATTTCAACTATCTGCCACCTTATTTTTAAAGCTCTTCAAAAAACTTAATTTTTGGGGCGAAAAATGCAAAATACTGCACATAGTCCTTTTCTATTGTTTATTTCCTCCCTGCTCATATACTTACCTGCCTACTGTGCATGCATGCACATTTAGCTTAAAAATAGATCGATATGAAAGTAAAGTACGGCTCTTGCTAGTATATATCTATATAATCTCTATATCCCCCAAAAAACTAAATATAAATCATTTGTAAATGAGGCAGGTACTGCAGTCTATATTGAAATAGCTAGTACACGCATTACAGATGTTTGATCCACCTCTAAATTTATCGCGGGAAATAAAGCGTGAGAGCACTGTGACGTCATCAATGACCTTTTTTGTCTTTGTTTACGTATCTTGACTCAATACAAAGGTATGGAAGAATGAAATCTCATGGGTCTCGCCAAAGCTTGTGCGGTACTCAAAACGTGTCTTCAAACCTCAAGACGCCGTGAATTACGAGTTAAATGTCGGCCATTTTTTGGCATAGCACCATGGGTGAAAACATTAGAGAGCATTATGGGACGTAGACAAAATATTTTGTTTGATGAATCTGTAGGTTAAGCTCGTTCTTTTTCCTGCACACACTGGTTCTTAGAGCTCGCTTCGCTCGCTATAACAAAACTTACTGAGACATCCTCAATTTCGGGCTGGTTAGTAGCCCCACCCTCAGCCTTCCACTGTTCGTACACCTCTCGTGCGCGGTCTTTGTTGCGGTTCAGGGTCCTCTTGCCCATCACGGTGGCGCTCTGCTCCTCTTGGTAATCCACTGCCAGCAGCTTCAGCATCAGATCTAAACTCTGTCGATCCAGGTCCATGTTCAGCCGGTCTCGACTCAACATGAACATCAGCAAGGCTGTACACAGGGACAAACTCTGCAATACACAATGCAATACACATTTAAAAACACAAAAACTCAAATTACAAAGCTAGAGTAAATCTTATGCTGAACATCGTATTCCGATTAATCTTATGAGTTCATTGAAAGGTAATTTTTTAACAATGTCAATAGGTTGATAAAGTCTTCATTTCATTAGGCCTATTAAAAAAAATTGTGTGTTTAGGGTAACACTGATGAAAAAATTAGGTTAGGTAGGTAGGATTTTGTTTTATTTTTATCATATTTTTTTCTGCATGAATCCTAAGAATGTTTGTTTGTGTTATATTTAAAAACGAATTTTTTTTAATAGATATAATATAAATTTCACATTCGGATAAAAACAGACATCTAGAAATGGTAGGATCGGGGCATTTTTGTAGGTTAGGTCGGGTTACCCTAAACACACAACTTTTTTTTAGGCCTTACTGGATCTGTCACAGCATCCTTCAGGTGTCCAAATATCTTGGCCACAGTTCCATGGGCTCTCAGGTGCATTCGGAATGCTGGCAGGATACTTTTTTGGGCTAGGCCAATACAACTACAAAATTATAAAAATTAAATTCTAAACAACAAAATTTTCATGTAACAAAAATAAAACTATCCTGCTGTTTCTCTCAGAGAACAATAGCGTACAATGCCTGACAAATCCCCTGCATCCAGAATGTTGAAATGGCATACATACATATAAAAAGAAATTTACATTTGAAAGTGTACACCAGTACATGTATAATATAAAACAGCATTATCTGACAAATTAAAAAATTAACATATATATACTTTGTACTTATCGCGTTTGTTTTATTTGTTTATTTTCTAAACATTAACATCATGATCTCATATCTGTGCTAGCGCTATTTTTATGTGACATTGTGTGTAATGAACATTACGTATTTTTGATCTAGAGCGTATTAAATATTTTTTCCAAAAAAAATGGTATCAATTTTTTAACAAGATGATTTACTTTGAACCACAGAAATTAAACATAAAACAACAACTACAATTCGAACACCCTCTTATCCGATAAGTCTAGTCAACAAGCCTCCGCCGATCTCAATGAGCTACGCTGATATACTACAGTAATGGTGAAAAACTTTGGTTGTTTGACAATCATTAATTATTTAATAAAAGTGAAATGTTTTTGGTAAAAACCCACGGATTTTGACCTAATATAGGTATAGACTCCATTTCGATAAATCGTTATTAAAAATGAATAAAAACTTATCCTTAAAATAAGAGTACTTTTCGGATGGAGTCAAGACCCATTCAATCCTAAAATTTGCAATTCAGAACAGTAAATGATCGAGATTTTTGCATAAAACGCTGTGCAGCTTAATTTGGAAACCCATATCTGTCATGTTTACTGAAGGAAAGCACATGTTTGACTTACACCATACAATTTACACTATAAACAATGTTTACAAGCCAAAAATTAATATTTTAATTGAAATTGTAAATCGTTCGTCTTTATTGCTCCAGGTGGGTACAATGCCTTGTACGCCCCTGTCCTTTAGATAAGACAATTTTTAATGCAATGAAATGCAATTAAGCCACAGTTCTTTGACTGTATCAGCAATTAACAGCTTGTTTTATGTAAACTGCAATTGGATAATCAAAAGTTAAATCAATGGTCAATCTCTGACTATTCTCTATTCAAACTGGTCAATACATTAATGAACAATGAGATATGTAATGGATATATGCCTCAAACAGTTCTGTATGAAAAAAAAATATCAGAGAGTTTCGGGGCCAGATATTTTTTCATACAGAACTGTTTGACGCATAAATCCATAACTTACACAACCACAGCCTGATAGAAGGGATGGTTCATATTGGCTATAGTTTGTATCCATGAATTGTAAAATGAACACAAACCTGAGACATCTTGTAGACATGGGCTCCCCTTCCTGGATCCCTGACAGCAGGTACTCGACATCGTCAGCAAACTCCTGGGTCTCTCCGTGCTCCTGGCATTCGTGGGCCTCCTTCACATTCTTCACCACAGTGTACAACTGTCAAAACAACAACACAGACTCAAGTACACAGACTGCAGTACAATGCATCCTATGATATCTGGGTTTAATTTGGCATGTTGGAAATTTTTTACTCTTTTAGCAGATAATAAAATATACAGCTCTAAAAAAAAATACACAGCTCGAACTTAAGTAAATGTACTACAATATTTTGCATTTCATGACAAAACTTCAGTTTTTTGACATGTTGGAAATGCTGCCTTTGTTGGCAGAATAAAAAAAATAATGATCAGACTTAAAAATCACCTAGTGTTATCTCATCGTAAGAAAGGTAAACTTTTTCTCATAATGAATAATTTCCAAAAAAACACCAAATAGTACAACAAGATCTACTTTTCTAAACTGGATTTGTCAAAATAAATGATCCAAATTAAAATCAAATTATTGGAATTTAACTCTGTTACACTGAAAAAATAGACATAAATAAAAACCTCTGGCTCTCCTCCCTTTCACGTTCACCACAGTGAGCGAAATCTATATAAAAATCATTCTCGACTATCAATGTTAATATCAAGTAATCACATCTACAAATTCCTATCAGCTGATAATTCTGACACCTCTGTACCTGTTTGTGCTCTTTATTGATGTGAACTGAGGTATACGCCTCATCTCCTTCTCGGTCTGGCCAGTGGACAGCCCGGGTCAGCTTTGGAGGCTCCTCAGGGGGCTTTTCTTTAGGTCCTGAATTAGGCCAAGTTGAGAAGCGGGTCAGTTTTGGGGGACCACCAGTCTGAGCTCCATTTTCCTCCCCTGCGTTCTTCTTGTTCTGAAAACAGAAAGAATAGAATCTATCTAAGGCTTTGTAAAAATTTAAGTTTCATGAAGATATTATCCAACAATAAATGAGTGACCAGTGACGGTATATTCATGTTACAGTTACTTTCATATAAGGTATTTTATATTCAAGATTCTGGAACTAATATTTATATTGAATATAATAAGATATTCAAAACGTTCTAACTTAATGCTTTATATTCATTCAGTAGGGTTAATAATCACTCTTTAACATTATCATCCATAAATGATTCTTGCAAGCACAATGCATTGTTTAAAATACTTTGAAATACATGTGTATAGTTCATCAGTAGTTAGTAGTGTACATTACCATACTATGGTAAATCTTGCTACATCAAGCAGAATATAAAATGTTCTTTATTGATTAAAGAGAATACTACACTAATATTGCTTCACATACTAAAAAGGCATTGCAATTCAAAGTAGAAGAACATGCTATCAAAGAAATATATGTTGACTAGTCTAAATTCAAACTTAGGGATTAACAGAATAAAGAAATGCAACAAAAATCGTGAACTACAATACACACAGTGAATATCAAGATAAGTTTAGAACAAATGATATCAAAAGTATGCTTAGTTATTATAACAAAAACAAAATTAAAGGCAAGGTAACTTTCTAGATGCATCATTCATATACCTGTTTGCATTAATACAGCAATATAAAAGGTATTGATGATATATTTCAACAATGCTTACCAATCAAATACAACTTAGCAATTAGCATTCTGGAATACCTCATAACTTTATAACATGTAGCAGCATTTCCTTATTCTTTATATGGTGTCATGCTTACTCCTATATTGTTTTTTAACTTATTATATAACCTTGACAAAACAATGCAAATTATGTATCTTATTACATTTCACCAAGAGTTATACCAGGACGGGACTAAATACCAGAATGAAACTTAGTTTAAAAAAGAAAATTGATTGCCCTTCTGCATTTCTAACAGATCTATTTTCTATAGGTTTAAAATCAAATTTTTCACGTTACAGTAAAAACTTTTAGTTTAAACCAATCTAATTCCCTTTCTACTGACCCAATGTTTAAAACTAATTCATGATACTGCTAAACATTTTATCACAGTCTCCTTTTAAAGACTTGGAATGAGTCCATGTTTAATCGATGTTCAAAAAATAATTATCAACGATTTACACTGAGAACTGTATGCAACACCTGATTTTTGTTTTAATTTACAAATATATCAAATTCACAGAACAAATTTATCTTTAGCTGCTACTTATCCTCAAAAAAATAATTTATTACATAAGTTCATCAATATCATTATAAAGCAAAGTTGTTTTATTCATTTAAACAAAAATCCTCCGAAAACCATCCCTTTTTAATTTTTTCATGAAGATTGTGAACCTAAACGTCACATCCTTATAGGTTAGGGCACATGCTCATGTAAATGTTTCAATGAATGTTTAGCCCCTTGAAAAAGTTAAAACTAAATCCACTACATACACAGTCATTGTGTTCAAAATGTTCATACATTTTTTAAATAAAATTGTCAAAATAATCTTTTTAAAAAAATTTGAGGAAGGTTAAAGGATGGATAGCAAATTGTTGCAAGGTCTCAATTTGCAGAAATGAAAATGTAGTTTTTATATTTCTTACTAATATTGTCATTTAAAAAGACTGATTAGTTCACTCCTAGTATAATTAACAAAATTAATAACTTAATTAAACAATTTCAAAAAGTTGAGGCTTTTTTTTTTGGTAAGGTTACCAAACACAATGACTGGTATCAAAAGGCAAAGCAAACAAAAGCAATATGCACATTTCTTTGCATCATCATGGTTACCCGTTCCTCTTCATCAAAATCATCCTGCCAGGATCGCACATTGTAAATCGCCTTTGCTGGAGACTGAAAAAGAAACAGCAAACATGATGAACTTTACAATAACACCAAAGTATGACATTCAAATATTGAAAGTCACTATTGAAATATGCTTTCCGAAAAATAAATATACATGTACCTTCTTTGGACTGGGCGACACTTTTTTTTGAGCCATCCTGGTATTCTTAGATTTGAATATTTTTCTTTCTCTTTTGGGTTGCTTGAACTCCTCGTTTGACTCCTGGGAACTTGGTATTTCTTGTGAATTCTCAAGTTCTCCCTCTGAAGACTGGCTGTCCCCATTGTCCTCTTTCTGCACTTCTTCAACGCGCTTGAGTTTAACTGGGATTTCTTCAAATGTGTCACTCTCTGCTATCTCTGGTATGTTTTCAGGCGTTTCATCCACCTCCATTTCATCAAATCCAAAGGCATTGTCCTTATCCTCTATGCTGACAGATCCTTCCTGAGAATCTGGAGCCAGATCACCCTCAGGTTGTAGCACTGGAGCCTCCTCACTCACACTTGTGTCTTCTGAAGGAATACTAGATGTCTCCTTTTCCTCTTCCTCCTCATCCTCCACCTTGTTTCTAGACTTAAATATTTTATTTCTTCGAGGTTTGACATCTTTTGTTTTGTTTGAATCTTTGGGGGGTGCCGGGGCATATTTGGGTTCCTGCTTTAAATTAATAATGGTTTCTATTGGTGGTACAGATGCCTTCGTTGCAGTGTCTTCTGCTTTTCTCTTCTGTGGTCGTCTTCTGTTTCTGATAATGATGGGCTTAGCAGGTATTGCCTGAAAGAGATCCTCTTTGGGTTTTTCTTCTCCATTATCTGATTCCTTATCTTGTGGATCTCGAACTTTGTAGGTCCGTACAGGGTGAAGTTTGGATGATCCTTGGGCTGGGGGTTTTGGAGAGCAAATCACAATAAGAGTGGAACCTTTTCCATGTTTGATCTCACTCTGTTGAAGAACCTTGCTATTATTCATCCTGCCCACTGGGTCATCACCTTGTGGTTTGTACTCAAAATTGCCATACACTGCTGGATCCATGTAACGGCTGCGGAAATTCAGGACAGTTGCTCCGCTGCTTTCATCGTCATCTGACTGCAAAATGTGAGTTCTTGAGGTAATTTTTTGTGATCTTCCTTTACCTCCTCTTTTGTATGAATTACCTTCCTCATCATTTTTGTCAGAGAACACATCTGTCTTCTGTGAAAATGGGACTGATGAATCATCATCATCTTCTTCTAACACAGGGCTTTCACTCTGTACCTCATCTTGAGCCTGCTCTGGCACATTATCCTGTCCTTTCTCTTTCTTTACAGAGCGAGAATATGTTCTTACTGGTCTTTTGAACATTACTGGTTCCATGTCCTCATTTTCATCATCATTATCAATTGACTCGCTGTCTTCTTTCTCTAATTTTGGAAGATTTCCAGGAGATTCTGGTTGAACTTGCTTCTTTTGAGTCTTGTTCATTGTAGCAATAGCAGGTCTTCCTAATCCAGTTGAAGCACTCTGACCCGAGCTGTTATTTGCTGGAAGTTTCTTTTTGAGACTCTCATCCTCATCCAAGTCAAAAGAAAACTCATCCACTGTTTCATTTTCAACTTTTACCTTATTAAATGTTACTTGAAATGGATCATCCTTTCTTACACGTGTGAAGGATGTGTCTCCCCATTTTGTTTTTTCTGCTTTGATGGGTACTGGTGGAGCCGATTTGTTGTTCAGAACATCATCAAAAGCCCGACTGGCGGCAGTGTCTTTACTGATATATTTACTGTAGGTTTTATAAGTCTTGCTAGCCATTCTAAAAGATAAGCAAATGATACAGTTATTAAAAAACAAGTTTTAAAAAACAAACAAGCCAAATTCAATTGTTATATTTAATTGCTTAAATCTATCAATATTTCGATAAGAAAACCTATTTTGGTCTCTGCAAAGGGGAATAACTTCAAAACATAATAACTTTATGAGTAAAAATATTCATTCTTTCTTATAGTTGTAAATTATAATTGTCCAAAGTTTTAGACTCTACGTAATCAGACCAAATTATTAAAATGCCAAAAGGCATTGTGCAATCAAGTCAACGCTTTAGACAAGAGTTTAATATACCTGAATATTACTATCAGCGTCCGACGTCCAAGCTTTGTTTATACCTCTAACAAAATAGGGTCATTGTACAGTCCCAGATGCAGGAAGCCGTACATCAAATCTGCCAAATCCGTTAAAAGTATCTTGATGTTAAATCTGCTTTTAATAATTAATTTTCAATAACGACATTGCGATGATAAACAATAAACGTTATCACCCCTTTCAACAAGTTCACATGTGCGCCATTTTGGTGGATATAGGGCACAAAACAATAATTGCGCATGCGTAGCTGAGGAATAACAAAAAACTAATCTTTGAATTATAGACAGAGTTTCGAACTTAAGAGGCCCATGGGTCACATTGCTCACCAACACAACATTTCAAAATATTTTAGATGAAACTTGCAAAAAAATCTGACAATACATAAAAACAATATATATGTCACAGGGATACACTCGAATATAATTTAGTATTTAGTAATTCATTTATTTACTCATTCATTCATCCATACATTTCATTATTAACACTTCATGGTTTACTCGTGTTTGACTGGTATTCGTGTTCTGTCACATGATTGTGTTATTTTGGGTTGTGATTCACCAAATACGGTAATAGCTATAATATGTCTATATTTTGTAGTGGTAAAACAGGTTTTCATGGGTGTGTATGGTCAGTGCGCAAGCGTGAGTGATAGCACTTAATTTATAATGTTTTGCACCATGATTTTAGAACATAACTCGTTTGCCATCAGACAGCGACAGTTTTACGACTTGTCTGTTTAAATAGTTTGAGACTGTCATTAGTTTCAAACTATTACGTTTAAGTTCTACTGAAGGCGAATTTGGTGAGAAATACTTTCTTTAGTTGTTCTTATCTTAAAGAAAGTTAAAATATCTAAATATTATAAAAATGTATGCGTCAATTGTATGAATGTTTTCATTTCAGGTCACCTTCTTATCATTATTGTTATTCATCATAATAAAGTGACGTTGGAAAACTGGAGCATCCTGTTATTCATTTATTTATTTTGAACGAAGAGTAACGACCCCGTGACATATAATCAAAATAAGAAGAACTGGCGGGAGTTGATTTTGCCGATGTTTATTTATTTTAAAATCAATCATGATATGTTATTTTGCATGACAAGTACATGTATACGTAGTTTCTAATTTGAATTACGCATATTTTTATAATATCAATTTTTGAACTTTTTCGACTAGAATGTCGAGAAACCTCCATATGAATCATGTTAAATAATATTTAAAGATAAAATTAATTCAATCAAACTATGTATCAGTGCCATTCAGTGGTAGAAATATTTCTCGAAAATTGTATGGATCCAAGCAATATTGAACTCTAGTCTCGTTCAACCAAACGCTCGGCTGACACCGTAAATCTCCGACAAGGGTTTACGGAGACAGCCGAGCGTCGAGTTGAACGAGACTATATTGAACTCTGGCGTAGGAATACATACGACTACAAAAAATATTTAAATTGTTCGTACCATTTAAAATCTGACTATTTTTAAGGTATTTGTAACTAAGTTTCCTTGAAAAACAATGCTTTAGCATACATTACATCGAATTCATCAATTATTTTCAAGAACTAAGTCTTGTCAGGAGCAATGACTTGTGCTGAGGTCCAAACACTGTTTCACTTTCGGTTTGTCCGAGTGACTGCATAGGAGATGATTAAAAATCAACTCCCAAAAAAGGTAACAGAAATGTTGGGCGCGCTTGATTTTACCAAAAGGTGTACACCGTGTACACTTTTGTAAATCAAGTGCAAAGGTGTAGCGTTCAGGTGTACACCGGGTGTACACTTTTCTACACCGAGTCAGGGGCATGTGATGTTGGGTGTAGCACTGAAACCAATATGGCGGACGAATGTTATGATGGAAACTTGAAAAATGATTTTAAGTAATGTTACGGATTAGAAGTCGCATAAAGGTTGTCGTTTGTATATGAAAGCCATTAAATTTGAAATGTGTGTTTATTTTATTGCATTTATATCACAAAAAACCTATTAATTGTCGCAGAACAGCAGATTCTTTGTTAAAACTGCACCCTTTTCCGTCATATTCATTCTTAACTTCCCTACACCATGTACACTAGTACATCAGTCATTGAAGTGGACTTGATATACAATACAAAATTTTTAAACCGGTGTATACCGGTGTACACCAAGTTTAGCTTAATCAAGCGCGTCCATACTTTGGAGCTACACTTTGTCCAAAGATATCCTCGATTCGCATTTTATTAAATTTGTCGATGTGTATATTATAAATATACCTCAGGGTTCAAACGATGTTCATTTAATAATATGAAAATATTCAAGAATTTCTAGTATGAAACGCTCTTCCTAACTTGTCAGCTAAAAATAAAGAGTTTAGAGAAATTTTGCATTGCAGTAGAATGAAAGTACCCGAGTGATACCGTTAACTTGGAAATTGTGCGAGGTGTCCCTTCTGAAAGAAGATAAGATGTTAACTCTCTTCTTTTTTTATTAATTCTTTGGGAAAAAAAAGATGACGTATCAAAGAAGAAATCTTATGTTGGAAAAATCAATTTCAAAAATGGAAATTCAAGGCCGTAACTAGACCTATATTTTTAGTGAGGCGAGGGGTCTAGGAGGCGAAGCCCCCCCCCCCCCCCGGAAGCTCCTGGGTTTTCGTAAAAATAAAGATTACACTTTAATGTTTTTCTGTGTTTATTTTTCAAATTGTATCGTTTTTTATGTGATGTTCGATAACCAGTTATAAAAATTTTACATGATGTATAATTTTTATTACTGGTTATCGAACTGTAGCTGACCAATTTTTCTATGTCCAGTTTCATCAAACGTCTTGAGAATATAAAAAATACGATCAGTATTTTACACCTGGAGAAAACTAAACCCCTAGGCTAAAGGCCAAGTTCAATTACGCAATATGTTAGACCTAATGGACACAATGACATATGTATTAAGTATAAAATGTTGATCTATCTAGGTTTCCGTTGACTCGTTGGTATCATAAATATCAACACCAACCTTTTTCTGGAACAGAATCACTTGACTTTCTACAAGATCCTGTTTTCAACCACAGATCCATATTTTCATTACGTCATTATACACTATGCATAAATGACGAAATGAACAAACACACCTACAGTGGAGTGTTCGATTTCCGGAAATGGGAACTAATGCTTGAAATAATTCATTAATTAAAAGTATAAATAAAAAAAAATGAAACTTCAAAGACCTTTTAACATAATAAAAAGAAATAAATCTCAAAATTTTCAGTGAGGCATTTGCCTCACTTGCCTCAATGGTAGTTACGGCCTTAAAATTCCAACTTTAAATAAAAAAAAACCCCAATAAACATGTTCTGATAGCAGTCATACTATCGGATTACCAAAGAAGGTATTGTCTTCGTATAGTCTTCGTCAGGAATCTCGCGCTAGCCCTTCCTTCAGTGGTATTATTTGTTGTAACGGTTTCCGTAATCGTCTGGGGGGTTTTTATGTAAAGAGGTAGTCCAGCCTCAAGTATAACCTCCAATCCATTATATGTCTGGGGCCGACATATTGGCTGGTTCTTCTACTTATCCCAGTTTGTGATCATGCAGAGTCTTCATACCTAAATGAGTTGCCGGCGAAGGCTGCCGTCGAGCCTCATCTTTACGTGCGCCCTTGCGAAAATAGCCTGGGGCCGTATGGTGCCCAGTATCCGTCTGCTTCCCCGTGGAGGCATCGCCCGGCATAGGACTTGTGGATAGGCTATGTACGTAGTGGAAAGGGAATATTTACATACAGCTTTCCCTTTCATTCGCATTACTGCAAGCCAGCGGTGGGGCTGGTTTCAAGCGAGAGGTGAGAAGCACGCAGACATACCAACACGAGACGCATCACACAACAGTATAGCAGACCTACACTGCAACGTACTCACTAAATATTTCCAGTTTTAAATTGTTTGCTCGAATTTTAAATCAACACCAGCTAGCCTGCATCCACTGGAAATAAATAGCTTTATTACCTAATCAAAGGGATTTTGTTGTGTTATTACAAATTAAATATTTTCGTCTATTTTGTATGTGGATTCAGATTTGAAAGTGATCTATTGAACTGCCGGTCAATAGACTGCGATTTATTAGACTGCAGGTCAATAGGCTGTGATCTATTGGACCGCCGGTCAATAGACTGTGATCTATTGGACCGCCGGTCAGTAGACTGCATTCTATTGGACCGGCAACGTATCCGGCAACTTATTTTAGAAAAAGTAAAATTGATACAAGATTAAAAGATAACTCTCTTATGGTGGTTTTTTTTTACTATTGTTCTTAAAATTTATCTTCATGGTATGAAAAACTTCTGTAATTTATAATTGTGAACACAAAATGCTTAAAACGGAATTAGGTAATAAAAACAATTATTTAATGCCTTAACAGTCAATAGACCCGAATTTTTTCCCTTGGTGCCGTTGGCCTCGGGCAATAGATCATACTGAGCTGTTCCCTGCACCAAGGGAAAAATATTCGGGTTTATCGACTGCTCAAGCATTAAATAATTATATAATATATGTAGTCGGAAATGAATGAAAAGGATTTAACTCATTTAAAGTAGTCCGAGTATCGCACTACGTCATAATACGGATTTTACAATATTGGTTCGACTTTAACAAAGCGTTTTTGATACCCGGTATTGATTTTGCTCTACATCGCTGTTGTAAACAATGGCAATAATAAGCAATTAGAACGGTAATATATGTATTCTATGAGAGATAGAAATGATTAATGCTGAGAAACTCGATTCTGTTAAAGTAAAATGAAAAACGAAGTTTCTGATTGACCAGGATCTCAGGTATGCTTATATCTTCTTTGTTTTGACCCCCCCCCCCCCCGAATTTTTCTTTTTCTTTTACTAAAACCGGTTTTAATTTAGAGACAGAAGCTATTTCGAATTTAATCAATCGTCAATTAATTAATGTTTAAATGATATCTAACATTGTTGACAGATCAGGGCAGAAAACTGTAGCAACATTTGATTTTCGTCAGGGTCTACATGGTTTAGAGCTTATAGCGTGAAAAGTAATCCGTCAACATATAATTTATTTTACCAAATCTTTTTTCTAAGATGTCAATCTATAGAATAAACACCATGAATTTAAGTTTGAGTCCATAAAATAGTAAAAAAAATTACCAAACGCGATACTAGCATTGCATTTTTTGTATTCTATTGTGATACATCAGGTCCATAAAGCGTACTTACTTACAAAAATTTGCGCAAAATTATTGATAAGATATGGTTTAAATAAATATTTATACTCTATTTTGCATGTTCAGTTCTAATTTTCCCAAAATTTGTAATTATTTTGAGGAAAAACGGACGTCTGGCAAATTTCATAATTGTCAATAATTTTCGCAAGGGGGTACACCCGTCTGAGAGGTGATAACAAACAAACTAGCATGTAAACATACATATTTTCTTTTGTATATGTATTTTCTAGAATGTATATTTATCATTTAAAGCTAAGCTTTTAATGATTGAGCCCATTTAGTGCCGAGTATAGGACTACCTTAAGTTTTTAACATTCTCCAGAACCGACCAACCAGTTGTAACCAAACATTTACAAGTCTGGAAATGATTTTCATGAATAAAACAAACCATTCTGTTTTTAAAAAAAATTTCAATTGATTTTCTAAATCGCATGAACGACTGACTGTAAAAACATGTCTTTAAAAACAAACGTTTCTTTTGTGTAGATTGTACAAACGATTTAATGTATATATATAGTCAAATAACCCAGGTACCTGGAAACCAACACACTTTCATATAAATATCCTTTTTTAATTACTTGTAGAAATATAATTTAAAGTGTTTTTTTTACGCAAATCTTTATTCATCTTCGCTAGCCAAGTGTCCGATTCGTTTTTATTCTCATCAGAACAATTTTGTATTTGGCGCCAATCAAAAATCCAATTTCCGGAAATGACTAGGCGGATCTAAGTTGATCCGGGCATTTTGATGGTAATGCGCGTCTCAAAATGGCGGTTGGGAAAATATTTAGATCACATAACACATTTCATTAATTTGGAGGGTGAAAGATTAGTTTAGCTACTTCCAGCATGTCGACGATGAGGAGAAGATCTCAGACAGGTCCTCGGACCGACACGACATACGACATTTATGTTTACATGACTGAAGGAAAATATCCCGATGGCGCAAACGAGAATGCGAGGAGGAACCTGCGAAAACGATCCAAAATGTTCAAGTTGAAAGGCAGTGAAGTGTTTCATGTATCTACTACAAAGGACAGGTTTGGTAAAGATGTTCAGAGAGAGAGACTTGTTCTAACAGACAATGCTAAAAGGAATGCAGTCATCAGCGAGTTGCATGTGGATGAGAAAGGTAGGCTAACACGAGTTGCAATCCTTTTAAAACATGGCGGATCATGAAGGGCGGAATGAGGACAATGAATATTCATTTCGCGCAATTTTTCTTTGACTCGTGTATATATTTTGTTAATCAATTAATTGAAGTCAAATTACTTGAAATTAAATTAATTTAAAACATAATTAAGTTATTAAATTGATTTTTTTTGTCTCGCCAGTAAAAAATATATAGTGATAATAATTTGGGGGGGGGGGTTAGAAAAATTTATGTTTAAATATGATTTATTATAAAAATTATTACGCATGGATCGAGAATTTCTTTTGGGGGGGGGGGGGGTTGAGAGTGGTCAAGCAATGAGTTTGCCAGGGGGTGTCTGAGGCATTTTATTTTTTTGTTAATTTTTTAATGTAATTTTAAGAAATTTGAATTTTACTGGGTGGGACTCTGGATCCTCCTGACCCCCCCCCCCCCCCCCCCCCCCATCTGCTCATGTTACAGTAAATATTTATTATTGTAATGTTTTAATTTTTCAGGCAATCACTTGGGAAGGGAAAAAGTATTAAGTGCCTTGACTGAAAAATACTACTTTGTTGGAATGAATAACAAAGTCAGGGAGTATCTTTTGAATTGTTCCTCTTGTCGCTCACGTTTTAAACTGGAAGGATTGTCTGATGGAAGCACATCAGCAGTATCAGATTTGGATGATATGGATGACAACGACTCAAATGCATCCTTTTCTGAGGATGGCAAACTTATCAAATCAGAATGGCCTGCACGTTCGCAAGAGGCACTACATTTCTGGGACATTGTAAGTTTCTATGACTTCATTGTTATGATAAAAACTAGAAACACCGATGTAAAAATTGTTTGTTTTAATGTAAGAAATTTGACAACTTGTGTATTGAACAAAATAATTTCTTTTGATTTTGTTTTCATAGGTGGAATTAAATGTGATGGGTCCTTACGACTGTATAGACAGTAAACATTACATTGTTGTGTTTCTGGATCTGTTCTCCAACTGGCCTGAAGCTTTTGTTGTGGATTCTGTATCCCCGTCAGTTGTTACACATCTTTTGTTGAACCTGATTTGCAGGTAACTACGAGGCTTTCATATGGAAACAGATATTAAATTGATTTAAGCATCTGATTAATAAATATCTAAAAGAATCATACTTGACTTGGACACAAGTATTTTTTTGTTGTATAATGTGTTCACATATCAAAAAATTTTGTGCTTTATATATTAAGACATATGTTAATGAATATTTTGACATTTCAAGAGCATGATTTTAATTAAACTGTCAATTAAGTTATACCTTCTAAAACCTTGTTGAACTGTGGTGGTTGATTAAGATTTTTTGGTTGATTTGTGCAGGTTTGGTTGTATGAAGACGCTGATGATCAGGGAGTCAACAAACTGTGCTAAAGAGGACCTCACACCTTTACAGAAATCACTGGAGAAGTCGGGAATTGACATTAACATAAATCAGTTTTCTTCAGCTCTCTCAGGTGAATTGGGGAAACTTTTCATATGCATGAATTATCCCTCCTTTTTGTGTACTTTTCCAACTGCATCCTTGATTAACCTGTGTGTCATATTTATTCAAGTATTTATAAACATGATTAATGAATATAATTGTAGAAAAAATTTGGAAGGAGATGGGAGATAACTTGGATTCATTTACCAAGAATAATGCACACTGGCCGCACTGTTTGGAATTTGCTTTGTTACCACATCGAGTGTCAAGACCAGAGCGTTCCGAGTATACACCAGCTTATATTACCTACGGAAGGTAAATATATACTCTGAAGAGCTAATACATGTAGATTTAATTTACATTGGTTATTAAATTTTACATCAACTTGAACAACTATGGTCAATTGAAAGGTAAATTTTAGACATAAAACTCAACGATTATTTTCTCAGGCACTGCCTTGATGAATAAATATAAGTTACTCTTATAAAAAGGGGAATAACTCTTTTGTTCAATTCTAAGACAAAAAAATATTCCAATTGAGTTTTCCTCCTTTTCAAAACTGCATGCAGTGTTACATCTCAAAATTCTGGCCTGAGAAAATAGAGTTTAATTTGTTGTTGACCTAATTTATTTTTCTAAACAGCGATTTCCAGTTCACCGTCTTGCATGCAAAAAGAAAAGACTTTTGATTTAAAGTTCATAGGATTTTAATTTTTCTTCTTAACAGAGAACTAAATTTGCCATCTAGTATGCACAAGGGAGAAGGTGATAACTTTCCTTCAGCTGAGCCACACCTGAGTTTGGAGGATATGACAGCATTGTCAGACAAGTTTCAGTCAGTTTATTCATCCTATGGGAAAAACATTCAAGCATGGAATTCCTGCTCTCAACCATTCTGTGTAATTCCTTCATTAAACTCGAGTGAAACTGTGAAGACACCAGGTAAAAGAGGGAGAAAGAAGAAAAATCCTGCCCCTCCTCCACCCCCACCAGAGGAACAAGATTCTGATAAAGAGGCTGAGGAGGACATGCCTCCACCTGCTACAGATGTGACCCCAAGAACCACTGGGCGAAAAAGAAAACGCAACATCAGTCGCATCACACGCCTCATTAATGCAGAAGATGATGAAGATGACGAGGATCACCCTCCAAAGCAGGACCCAGATGACAAAGACTACTCTCCCAGTAACAAGATGGTCAAAGTCAATACAGAGCAGGTAAGAAAAAGTTGATGTTGAGGAAGGAAAGGGGAGGGAAAGTAATAAGGGAGTGGAAGAATTGGAAAGAGTGAACTGTAATAAAATGGGTTTGGAAGAGTCAGAGAGTGAATGTAAGGAAAATATAATTCAGATGCATTGACTTACTTTTTCTGTAAGACATTTCAGTGATTTTTTGATATGTGTAAAAGAAGAGCAGCTGTATTTTTTGCTTGTCTTTTGAGGAAAAAATCCAGATGGGATATGCATCTGATTTTAAGAAGATAAAACATTCCTTTATTGATTACCAATCAGAAATTGTAATTAAAACTAGACGAAAAATTAACATGAAATTTAGAATTATATTAATATTCTGATGCATCTCCCATCTTGATTTTTTCAGGATGGGGAACCATCGGATCCCAAAGCTCCTTTGATCATGAAGTTAACACCTCCAACACCGAAGAAGCACATTTGTAATGGATGTGGGAAAGAGTTTTCGCGTTCTGATGTACTTAGGCGCCATATTCGCGAAATGCATGAAGCACACGAGTCCATGATAAACATTTGTCCAGAGTGTGGCATATGCATCAAGAGGAAACATCATTTAGCAAGACACATAAAACAAGTCCACAGTAAAGGTTGTGAGTGCAAAGCTTGTGGGGAAATGTTTGGAAACAAGATTGAACTAAAAGAGCACATTTCAACCGCACATGATGGATATAATTGTGAGAAATGCAACAGAAACTATACTTCAAAGTCTGGACTCAAGTTTCACATAGCACAGGAGCACGAGCAGAAATACCCTTGTCCTATATGTGGGAAATCATCTGGGTCTAGTTCAAGTTTTAACAAACATTTGGCTTCACACACTGAAGGATCTGATATTAAATGTCCCCATTGTCGGTACATATTCCCAAATAAAGACACATTTATGGCTCACAGAGAATCCTGTCGAATGTCAAGAGCATACACTTGTAATCAGTGTGGTAAAGGCTTTTCAAGCAAAAATTCATTCCAGCATCATGAAGCCACACATTTTGATGGCAAGTTTCCATGTCACATTTGTGGAATAAAATTCTCATTTAGTACCAATTTGAACCGTCATATAAGAACAGTTCATGTTGCTAAAGCAGAAGGAGAGGATGTTAAGTCACCCGAATTGTCGGCAGATAAAGAAAGCTCCGATCAAACTGGGAGTTTACCGGAAAACCAGAAAACTGCAAGTGCTGGTAACTTGTTTGAATCTGGAGTTGTTGTACCAGGAATGGATGACACTCAAAACAACAGCCTAAACCAGATAGTTGAAGCTATCAAACTGCAAGTGGAGAGGAGGATATCTTCCGGATATTGTGGTAATGGTGATATTCCAGGAAAACAAAGTGTGGGGACTGATGCCATGGAAGCAGCAGAGACCACTTCACCTCAGAAACCAGTTGTGTCCAGCAGCAGTAACCAGTTGTCGAGAGAAATAACCACTGTAAGCAAGAATGCAAATATCCAGGTTATTCACCAGCCTGCTACAACAAAACCAACTTCAACTGGGGTTCAAGAATTTGCTCTTGTTTCAAATGAAAATTCCAAAGGACAAGATATCAATAGTGGAAATATATGGATAGCGCTTCATGAATCTGGAAAACCTGCTAGAAATATTGTTATGAACCAAGCAGCTAATACATACCAGACAGAAAAACCACAAACTGGGGTAATTTCAAATTCAGAAAATGTTCAAGTTGCAAAGAAACCAGTGCCAGTATCTCATAGTGAACAAATATCTCCAGCCGTTGCTATCTCTAATGTACCTGCTACATACCGCATCATATCTGATCAGGTACACCTCAAATCCACACCATCCAGTGTTCCCACTTATAGAGTGATCACTGCTGAAAGAGGTGCACAGCCCAAATCCACAGCAACAGTGCTCCCAAACATATACACAGTGATGACCTCCGATCCAAGCCGAGCCAAGGCCACCAGCCTTCTCCCCAGCACTTACGTAGCAGCAACTTCTGAACAAGTTCAAGTCGCTGTACAGAAGCCACAATCCATCGTCATGACAGCAGGTCAAGGACAGAGCTCTGTACCCTTGACCTACACAGTTCAACAACCAGTGCCAGTAGTTACCAGTATGCAGAAAGTTCCGTCAGGAAGTCGTGACTTGGCTTCTTACATGCAAAAAGTTTTGCCCGACTCTTGCAGCGCAATGCCATCTTCTTTGCTGCAGAAAGTTGAAAGTGGGTCTTATGGAATTGTCACCGAAGAACATTCTTCCCAGGTCTACAGTATTGCAACAACGGACGATGATAGTAAAAACCTAGATGTTACTGCTTATAACGTAATAGTAAAGGAAATAAACGATCCAGTTCAACCAGCTGCAGAGGTTGTACCAAATGCTGGCTTGCATGCTGTACAGAGTTCAGACATTACTGAGGCTGATGGTATAGAAAGTGGGGGAGCTTCCTTCTCAGAAGCAACAGCTGACCCTGTCCAAGAGGACGTACAGTTTACATCAGAGCTGACAACCCAGGTGCAGGAAGCTGTAGAGTATGACACAGTGACCACCGACCCAGATATTATCTCACCTGCTAACCCTGATCCCGCCTCAAACTCCTATCCATCACAGTTGGGGGACAGTGATGGCACAGATTACACCATGGTGGTGGATTCGTTACAAACTGGGGAACAGCCAAAGGGGCAGCATTCATCATACACCACAGAAGCTTCGGAAAACGTTGAAAACTTGATGCAACTATCAGACTCGTCACAAATGAATCTGCCTGTTGAAAACCCAAACGAAATGGAGACTTCTGTGAACTCTTAGTCCTAAAATGGAGCTCCTTAAATGAACAGAAAAGATGTACATATACAATATATGAAGAATTTAAAACCTTTGTACTGGGATTGAATTTTTCAATTTCAATAGTTTAGAAAATTTTAAATTTGGAAGTGTTTTTTTTTTTTATTATTATTATTTTTGGCATTATTTTTACAACTTTTTTTTCTATTCAAGGAAAAATTACACAAACATCAACTTGCTATCTTCCACTTTTTAGCAATACATGTATTTGAGAAATCTTATATGATTTTACTCTAACTATATGTGCAATGTTAAGTGGATGTATATTTTCTCTCAAGTTTTGGTAATATAAAACCATCTGTGTAATCCTCTTTTGTAGAGTTTGTTTGGTCTATGTTACTCTGAAACACAGTTTTACTGAGTACACTATATGCAGCAGTTTTTAAGTTGTACCGGGATGCAATGTGTTTGCATTATTTAAATAGTTTCACTCTATTTGCTTCAATTCATGCAAATCAAGTCTGCAAGTTAATTTGTGATTACATCAAATTAAGTGTATACCTATATTTCCACTACCAGTGGGTTCACATTTAATAGTAAGATGATTAGGCCAAAATAAAAATTGTTTTGTTTGATGTACTCCGACCAACCCATTACAATTGCCTCTACCCTCCAAAAATTTGTATGATTATCAGATTATCATTGTGCAAGAAAATTTAAGAAAAAAGGCTACCTACATACCTAAACTACCCATCATGGAAAATTTAGGTCAAAGTACACATCAAACATATAAATTATTAATGCTGGCCTTCGATAATGTGTAATTATTTTTTGTACAGACATGTATCAATGGTCATGCAATTTGTAAATGGATATACCGCTACAAGCTTATTGTGCCACCATTTATTCATTTTTATTGCGGCACTGAGGATACATTTATTATTAGATTATGGCATCATTTTTATTATTTTAATAACCAATTAATGAAATTAATGTACATAACCATTTTAATACGTGTACATAGAGTATCGACTGTAGACACCATTTTATGTACTCATTGTAGTGTGTTAGTGAATCATGTTGTAAATTAATTGTAAATTTAAGAATTAATTGAAGAAAGCCCTCTTTGAGGAACATTGTACAAGAGTTTACAGCCTTTTACTTGGTACAATCAACTGTATGTTTTACACATTAAAAAATGATCTGATTTTTGTTTTCATTCATAAATTATACCTAATCTTAACCCGATTTTGGAAATGTGTGTTTGATGAAATCGTTTATTGACAGAATACATATGCAGTTGTTATCCATCTCATTATGTTGCCTACTCCTGTGTTGGAACAGGAGGTACCCTTTTCTAAAGATAGTTTTACCTGGCACCTTAGAAATGTGAAACCTGGATACTGAGTTTGACTGTGTAATTTTTTATAACTTCAGAGAAACTACCATAGAGAAATAAATCTATATACTGTGGAATCATTAGATTTCATGGTGGCTCAATTTTCGTGGAATTCATGGGTACCTCTCAACCACGAATTAACATCATTCACAAATTACGGTATTACATTAGAGTTATAAAGTCTTATTTCCTTTTCTTGTAGGTATAAGAAAATACATGAAATTACTTCCCCCATGAACCTACAAAATTTCAGCTGTCCAGGAAAATTAACCCCCACTAATTTTAATGATTTCACAGTATGGAATTAATTTAATGTTCCAAGAATATGGTTACCGTACATTAATTAAGTGAGAATATAGCTATTGGAGGATAATGCCATTCTATTGAAGAGAGATTGTTCATACCCAATATGAATCCTTAGAAAATGCAAAGAAGTTCTAACATTTTATTTTGTATGTAACTATTTGAGATAATAAACAGATACAGGTCCATGTACTAAGGTCATCCTTTAAAAAAAGGTTGGTTTGGAATTGCTACCTGGGGGTTTCCAGAACCAGGACGGAGGGAGGGGAATTTTTTTTTTCAAACTGGAAGTTTAGCTAATTAAGGTCAAAAACAAAAATCTCCATTAAATGGTAGAAATTAGATGCTACTTTGACAAATGAACTTGTGTGTAAACATTGTATGTTTTTTTAGGGGGGGGGGGTGTATTTCAATGAGGTTGGAGGCAATTCCAAACAAACAATTTTATATTGGCCGAATTATAATTTTTGCACTTGATGAAATGTTCTATAAATTTTCAATATGAATACCACTTTAAACCAAAAGGATATCATTTTAACAGTATTCTGCAATAATCCATTCCAGATTCACATATCTTTCAATATTAATCAAACTGAAGTTGCCAGAAAAAATTTCCACCATTATGAATAGTCAAAATGGTGTGCACCTTAAAATGTTCAGTAATGTCAGTTTATGGTAAACCTGCTTGTAGAATTCCCACTGTCTGCAAATTGTCGGTTTCATTCGGATGGGGCACATAAATGTTTATTAGTTTATACATCAGTATTTGGCCTAATGTTGCTGTTCTTAATGACCAATACATTAAATTTTTTGGCCAAAGGACTAGACAGTTGTTGGAGATTTGGTACAAACTCCTGAATCATTTTGTTAAGGGATACTCTGTAAACACTGAAATATTTGCCCCGCTTTATTTTGCTTTTTTCGCCCTCGTCGTCAGCAGGCAAATTTAGGCCTGGGGGAATTCCATTGTCTTAAAATATCTCTCTTTCACCACAACTTTGTTTGGGTGAATGTAAATAGGGGAGAAACCCTTTGCAAATGATGAAGGGCGAAAATAACCCTGTCTACGGTACTATTATGAATCCTTCTGACGCTGATTTTGAATTTGAAGAATTAGATTCTGTAGAATTTCCTGAAACACAGTACTGTTCTGTAAAGTGTCAAGGAGATGCATTATTTGGAGTTGTAAGATATATATGTAAAAATACTCGTGCACCATTATACTGTTTTGTAGAATATTAAGGAGCTGTTCTACTTGGGGTTGAAAATTTAAACAGTATCGTAGTTTACTAGTACATCCTAGACTTGAAGTGACTAAAGTATTGTACAAATATTCGTAGCATCTTTATGATATTGTGCAGAAATGGAATAAAGGAGTTTCAATGTAATTTTTCAGGAGCTGGATGCGTATTATCAGGCCATCTTCCAGTACAAGAAACACAAGTCCTACCTGCCAGGCTGCCCAGACAATTACAAGAGAGTTTTACGGAAGTCTGCTGTTAGCTACACAGTGTTTGAGGACAAGCTGTTCTATACAACAGACGGAGAACTACGCTATGTTCCAATGACATGGAAAGAGAGACTGTACTATTTGGCCTCGGCCCACATGTCACAGAAAGGTTAAAATGATTTTGTTGCAAGTTCATGTCGGTATTTAAGAATTAACGGAAGCTGAAAATCTTTTTCTTTTAAAATTCTCATACTTTAAAGAACGTAATGAACACTAAGAGTTATTCTTAGTTTTTTATACAGATAAGAAAAGAGAGAGAGTTACCTAAATGTGCACAATAAAAAAGTTTACTGGTAATAAAGCTTGAAAAGCACAAACATCAGAAACTAAGAAGCAAAAATTAAAACAATGCTTTGCTATATCATAGTAATTAGATGATGGGAAAAATGTCTTTTTTTAGGTAAACACATAAATAAGAACAACATGGCACAATGGATGACAGATAAAAAGATTGCTTGGAAAGGTATATCTGTGGACTGCACAGCATTTGCAGCTGCCTGTCCTCACTGCACTCTTGGTGAAAGGAAATCGGAACCCATTAGCAAGCAGTCCTTCAAAGATGTAATAAAAAATATATAACATTTCTTTTTCTTATTGAATATCATACAGTAACAGAATTTATACAACAGGTATTCGGCTGGTTTGCAATTTGAAGAAATCGATGTTAGACATTTAATGTTTACCATTTATTGTTATTTGTAATTAAGGTAAAAAAAAAATGTATATTATTTACTTTGGGAGAAATAGGTTTTCTCATCATGTTTTGTTTTTGTATATTTATTATGCCCCCCTTCGAAGAAGGGAGGGCATATTGCTTTGCTGCTGTCTGTCGGTCGGTCCACCATCAGTTTCCGTTCATTTTCTTAGCAGAGGATGAACATATTGAAATGAAATTTGGTATACAAGTTTATTAGGATAATATCTAGGTCAAGTTCGATATTGGGTACGATCGAGCCATTTTTGACAGAGTTATGGTCCTTGGACGTAGAAAAATTCCAGGTATTTGCAGTTTCCGCTCATTTAATGAGCAGGGGATAAACATATTGAAATGAAATTTGGTATACAGGTTTATTATGATAATATCTAGGTCAAGTTTGATATTGGGTACGATCGAGCTATTTTCTACAGAGTTATGGCCCTTGGACTAAGAAAAATTACAAATATTTACAGTTTACGTTCATTTTCTTTATGAATGTTTCCCAGGTAGGGGGGCATAAGTGTTTCACAAACATCTCTTGTTTACCTGTAAGTTTTAAAAACGCTCTTTTTACAGGACCCAGTTCTAAAGATGGCTGAAGATAACTACAGTCTGCTGCTGAACTACCTTCAGAAGCAGACGTTTCCCTCGACCACTCCTCAGTCCCAGAAAGACACAGTTACTAGCATTGCAAAAAACTTTGTGATTCAAAAAGGAGTGCTGTATCACAAAAAAGGGAAAATGGGAGACTTGAGATGTCTGGAAGTAGGGACCAAGGACAGGAAAGTAGCCATGCAGGCTGCTCATGTTAGCAATGGTATGGAAAAAAATAACTCATAATTTTTTATTAAAGATTTGTGAAGATGATCGCTTCTTTGACTAAATCTTAATAAATACTTACAGAATTTATACCCAAATAAACTGGGCTGGAACAGTTTACTCTTAATTATAAAACGCTTTGCAGTTTATAAAGCATAAGTGTTCAAGTCAGTTTTAAATATACTAAAAAATCTGTATCTATTGAATTTGGTCCTATATTACAAATAAAAATACATGTACATGTCAATTTCATTGTCATTGACTGTTGTATGCATTGTGGATGAAGCTCCAGTATTCATTTAAGAAATAAACAGCAATTTAAAAAGTTCACCGGGATATGAAGTTGGTTGGTCACGTGATCAAATCCTGTGAGGTCTGAAGGGCTTCTCAGTAGATTTGATCACATACCAACCAACTTCATATCCTGGTGAACTTTTTAACATTACTGTTTATTACTTATATTTACGTTTGAAAAAGACAAATCGTTCAGAACTGTTAAAATTACCAAGATTTTATGTTTACCATAATCCAAGCGATAAGCGCATGCTATAATCATTGTGACGTCACAAAAAAGTTCATACAGAATTGAACATTTTTGCTATTCTATAGGTTCATATAAGGAAACATATTTGCAAATGTAAATATTGTACATTAAACAGAAGAACATTGTCCGGTATATTTCCAGATGAACACTTTGGACCAGGAGACACATTTTCCAGGTTGTCAGATAAGTTTGTGTGGAATCGCATGGGTGAAAGTGTCAACAATTTTATTGCTGGCTGTTGTAAGAAAAAAGATGAGGAATATGCAACCCCAAGAACACTTATTAATAGGAATGTGGATTTCTTCAACAAACAGTTTCTAAATGGGGTAAAAAAAAATTTTTTACTTCTGTTGATTGGTTGATTTTTTTTTATCTATGTATTTTTGTACTCAACAATTTTTTAACTTGTTCTTCCAAAGGTGGTAGACAAGATTTTGGTTCAAGGGAAAGAAAAATATTCCAAACCTGTTATACAGGACTTGCTAGATCACATTAAAGAGGAACCAAACAGTCCAGTAAAGGAAGAGGAAGCAGTGGAGATGGGAGAGAAAAATGAAGAAAATGAAAAGCAGGAAGGGAATACGTCAGGAGAGAAAAGTGAAGTAAAGGAAACACAGGAAGGCAATGAGAATCAGAAAGTAAAGGAAACACAGGAAGGCAATGAGAATCAGAAAGTAAAGGAAACACAGGAAGGCAATGAGAATCAGAAAGTAAAGGAAACACAGGAAGGCAATGAGAATCAGAAATGCCAAGAAAAGTCAGATAAAGCTGGAGAGACAGAAGAGAAAACTGAAGAAACAGAGAAGCAGAAAAAGAGTACTACTCAGAATCAAACTCTATGTAAGGAACAGAGCCCCACGAATAGAAAAATCACTTCTACTAAGAGCTTTACCAGAGGCCCCGAGAAGGAAACAGAGGCACATGGTTTGGATACCATGATAACCACGACAGTTGGGAATGTGATGAAGACTGGAATAATGAGTGACAGAGTCACAAGGACTGCTGTCAGTTCAATCATTCCGCCTGAAGAACTAGAAGAAGAAGAAGAAGAAGAGGAAGAAGCCATGCAGACTGAAACATTGACTGAGGTGGTTCCCAAAATCGAGGATGTTTCAGGGTCTTCATCTACCGGTATGTCTTTTGGTTTCAAGGAAAAGGGGGATACATGAGTAAGCAATAGGTCATGATACTTTTAGATATAAAATCCACTTATGCTGATTGTCATATCGCAAAGATATCTGTACTCTGTGTATTTGTTGTCAACTTGTATTGCAAGTAGCTTGTTCTTAAATTAGCAGGTAGGTAAGAAGCAGCAACAATGCGCTATAGTAATATAACTGGTACTGGTAAATTTTATGTATTATTGTTTAAAATATTACAAGAGAATATTATTAATGTGTTTCCATTCAGGTGTTAAAGAAGAAGAAAAGAAAGGAAAAGCCATTCATTTGGTGTGTGAATACTGTGGGATGATATTCAAGGGACACAACAAATATAAAAGTTAGTTACGTTTTTCATTGTTGCATTCTATGTGATTCTCTTTATGCTGATGACGACGTTAAGATTATTTCTATGGTTATCAAAACTTTATTCTATTTTCTAGTACACATGTATGGCCACACTGGTGTTAAACCTTACCCATGTACCTTGTGTGATAAATCCTTTACTCTGAAGAAAACACTCAAATTCCATCTTGGCAAACATGCTGGTCAGAAACCATTCCTGTAAGTGGTTTTTTAAAATAAGCATTTTGATTTGATATATATTTTTTAGGTACCGGTAAAACAAATTTCCAATGAAAGTATTTACGTTTGACAAGTGGCATATTTACTTTTGTATATGTGTACCTTTTTTTCCTTTCAATTAGCCTTTATTACATGTACCATAATATGTATACATGTATATGCAAATTATTGAACTTTAAATTATGATTTACAATTACACATGTATCATCTTCAATGCTAGTGTTAATATGCATCTTGTTCATTGAGAAATGCTGACCAAGTTGAATATATACACCCTCTCTCTCTCTCTCTCTCTCTCTCTCTCTCTCCATTTGATACAAGAAATATAAGATATAAGGTTTTCAACAAAATATCCATCCTATCATTATTTGATTCGATTCATTATTTTACAGGTGCAATATTTGTGGCAAAAGATTTCACGTTCCCAATAGCCTGCGCTCTCATCTACAGATTCATGCCAAGGGAGGCAACAACATCCATTATTGCAAGCTCTGTAACAGGGAGTTTGCCACAGATGCTAGGTTTGAGAAGCACCTGAAGTTTAAACATCCCCCAGAGGAGGAAGAGCATCTCTGCTCTCAGTGTGGGAAGAAGTTCTGCAGCCGCAGTAAGAATCTTTAACAAGCACCTTATTACATGTATATGAAAAAGCTGTCTTGATTCTTGAATTATTTCTCAAAAGATATAAAGAGAGACCAAAACAGGTGTGGAAAATGTACAACAAAACAAAATTATCTCTATAAAGTAATGAAATAATATTACCATGTAAAGATAAAAAGGAGAATAATTTCTGACAATTTATTTGTTTATTTATTTGATGTTACCATATTTTATTTCAGAGAGTTTAAAGCGTCATGAAAAGTCTGCTCATGATGCAGTGAAAAGTCATTTTTGCAAGGTTTGTGAAAGAGGTTTCTTCAGAAAAGAATACCTAAATCGCCATATGCAACAGCACGAATTACAAACAGAAGGAGGAACAAAGAAAGTGAAATCTCTAGTTATAAGGAAGCCGAAAGCCTTGCAGAACAAGAAACCAACAACAAAAACAGTTGAAAAAACCGAACCCGGAAACATCATCATTCAGACCGTACAAGAAGGGGAAAACCCATCCATTTCCAATGTGGTCGGTAACATCCGGATTGAAGTGGAGCCCGGTCAGGTGGAGGAGTACTTCATCCAGGAAGGTGACGGCTCCACAGAGAACATGTATTACGCGGTGGAAACTAACGAGGTGGATCAGGAGGGTGGCGGCAGCACACTGGTGTACAGCTTTCCTTCTGTCCAGTACGAGATCGAGTGTCCGGACGGACAGCTCAATCAGGAGGCCTTGTCTGCCATCACCATGTTGGCTCAAGCTTCCAGTCAACAAAATGTCTAAGTGCCAGATCTACGTTTTAGTTGGATTGGACTCAAATTTTTTTTTTTAATAAAATCGTCAGTGAAAATTTGTGTACATGTATATTCACTTAAGTTTTCTTTTAAGACTTATAAAAATAATTTTTGGAAATACGTACACCATATAAAAAAGGATAACGTTTACTGAATCATTTTTGTACAGTTAAATATGTTGTTTTACTATTACATGTATCCATTTTTTTTGTTGCATATTGAATTGAAATATAAGTAATATGTATGTTTCCGTTTATTTCTGTAAAGCTGTTAAAGGTGAAAGACAAACTGATTTTTGGTTTATATAATAACTGACAAAAGGTTTGATGTAGTACATGTATTGTATTTGTGCTCAGCAGCATTATAGGTCATGTTCTATACATCTTTAAATCAAGATCTATTGTAAAACTCTTGGATGTGCTATTGATAGGAATCTGATTATATTAATGCTAAACCATTTCTGTGTACTTGTAACATTCAAGGATTGACAATCATTATACTTATTAATATATGTAATTTGAGGCTCTACAAAATACTTTATTGAACCAATTGTTTGGCAGTCTTTTAAAATTCATTCTTATTTAGTAATTTTTTGGTTTCAATGATAATTACATCATGAGTATTCAAGCCAATCAACTTTTTTTCTATAATGAATGTGATATCTTTTCCAAAAATGTAAATATGGTACCTTATAAAAGATTTTATAGGTTGCTTGATATGTACATTACATTAAGGGTCATCCACTCCCTGGAACTATACTATTTATGATATCAGTGCCTGGTAATCTATTAAATAGGGAAACTGTTGATATATAACGGTACCTCTTGCGTAATAGCACAGTGGATATGGCATCAGACAACGGACCTGCGGATCACATGTTCCACATAAAAAGCAGTTGTGTTAACTTGCAGGTTACAAATATTTTGTAAAATCCCAAAGATGTGGAGGACCCTTGATTATGCAAAATATATAAATGAATGTATTCTCAGCCTGGGGTGGAATTCCACTGTTGTTAGCTCCTTGCAGCTCTTTCACACTTGTTTGTTTGGTTTTTTTTACCAACTCTTAGAATGTAAATCAGTTATTGTGGTTACTGAGATTCACTGGGGTTTATACTTATTAATCAAATCCCTCTGTGATCCTTAATAGTGGACATTGAGCCAACAAGTAAATGCATGAAACTTACAATGCCTCTTTGTATGCTTTATTGACTCTGGTCAGTTATTGTATCCAAAGTATGTTGGTACATGTAATATGCAGGTAATTATTAATAAATGTTACTTTCCAATTTTTGTTGTTTATGTGTGGTCATCTCATTTATTGCATTCAATAGAGCAATAGAAAAGCAAAATCTTGAGAACCATTTGCATCTTCACTCTTGTGTAGAATTATACTTTTTGGACATATCCCAAGATCTGCAATGCCTCAATGGGCCAATCTTACAACCCTAGGACTCAATGTATTAAAGATAACTAAATTGTAGATTGAACTATGAATAATTATAAAAAGTGAAAGAATTGGATGTAAATATAAAGATATGAGGATGCTTTCATATAGTAAAACAACTAAATGTAACATTGTATATCTTTAGAAGGAGACCTTTTAACAATTTTCCTATACGTTTCTATTGAGAAGTTTGAGCCCTCGTTGAGTCCCAGAATTAGCCCGTGGATCATGTTTTAACCATTTGGAGACTAGAGTGCTTGCGTAGTAATTTCACTGTGATGTTGTTCTTGAAGATTTTAAAAAAACATTTTCTCTTCATGTTTCTACAATGAAATTTGAACTCCTCTTAGTGATTGGCCCAATGTCAAGGTTTAAACAGTTTAGAATTTACACTATCTTAGGATGGTTGCATAGTGATCTCACAAATTGTTGCAGTGTAGTTCTTGAGAACAAGATTTTTAGTAAACATTTCCCTGTATGTTTCTATGTTAAACTTTTAACCCCCTCTTGGGGCCCCAGAATTAATTCGGGGGTTGTGATTAAGAATCTTCACTAAACATACAAACGTTGATGCAAATATTGGCATTTCTAGTGCAGTTGTTATGGAGGAGAATTATTTTTAAGTCAAAGACCTTATTTTCACTGTTGCGATATTATCTCCCTTTTAAAAACGGCATTTATTTTAAGACTTTTAAATCCCCTTCCCTTACGGATTCTTTGTATCAAGTTTGATTAAATTTGGTCCAGTGGTTCTAGAGAAGTGTAAAAGAAGGAAAACGTTTACAAACAGACGGATGGCGGACAACAGGTGATCAGAAAAGCTTACTTGAACTTTCGATTCAGGTGAGCCAAAAAGTTGACAGTGTATTGATATGTTTAGCCACATACGGTTCTATTCTATCGGTAAATGTGCGCGATGGGTCCCAACCTTTTGAGTTAGTGATAATTATACATGTATGTTTAAATTATGATATATAGATGACCATCAAAGGACACCTGATCCAAAAACCTTAACTTCCTTCAGCATCTGAAACATTTGGCTCAGATTCAAAATTCAGATCAGCAATGCCAGTGTTACGAAAGCCGAATAGGGCCACATAAAAAAATATTTTTATCTCGTAATTACGAGAAAAGATCTCGTTATTACGAGTAAATTATCTCGTTATTACGAGAAAAGATCTCGTTATTACGAAAAAAGATCTCGTTATTACGAGAAAAGATCTCGTTATTACGAGTTAGTTATCTCGTTATTACGAGAAAAGATCTCATAATAACGAGAAAAGATCTCGTTATTACGAGAAAATTTTCTCGTTATTACGAGAAAAGATCTCGTTATTACGAGATAATGTTCTCGTTATTACGAGTTAATTTTCTCGTTATTACGAGAAAAGATCTCGTTATTACGAGAAAAGATCTATATAAAATGGTGCGTTTCTGAAAAAGAATTCGACTGGATCACACTTTAAGTCTATCTTTTTCATTCCAGAAACGTTGATTCAATTTTGATCAATATTTAAAAATAACAACGATCATTATTCATTAATTTCTACATATCAAAATGATTGGTTTCGACATTTTATCTGGTAATAATAAAAGGAAAGAACTTTATGTAATTTTTCTATTCAACTTATATATATTATAATCCCACTCCGAAGTAAATACCAGGAGTCCTTTAGTCGTAAAAACACAGTTTTATTAGTTACAGATAACTTTAATGACTAATAGTTTCAGTCATGGATATGGATACACAGGGTTTACCCGAATTTGTGTTTTATATGTTCATACACAACCTACATGTATATTGAAAATAATTGATTTTATATAAACATTTTGGAGTCTGAAAAAAAATAACACGTATCCTTCTTAATTATTGACATACAGTTCAATGAATTTTTTAATCAATTTGCTTTGCTAATTCTTCTGAAATTTCTTTAAAACTGCTTGGTCCGATTTTATATCAAATTATGCGTTTTAAACGATGATCATGCTAAGTAAGTGTATATTAATAGACATTGCAGTAGTTCATACACTTTATATAAAAAGAATAGAATAATGAAACGCGCCATTTCAAAACTAGATCTTTTCTCGTAATTACGAGATAATTAACTCGTAATAACGAGATAACTAACTCGTAATAACGAGATCTTTTCTCGTAATTACGAGATCTTTTCTCGTAATTACGAGATAATTAACTCATAATAACGAGATCTTTTCTCGTAATTACGAGATCTTTTCTCGTAATTACGAGATAATTAACTCGTAATAACGAGATAATTAACTCGTAATAACGAGATCTTTTCTCGTAATAACGAGATAATTAACTCGTAATAACGAGATCTTTTCTCGTAATTACGAGATAAAAATATTTTTTAAGTGGCCCTATTCGTCTTTCGTACAGTGTAGATCACAGGGAAACTGACGTTTTTTGATCGTCTCAAGCCACGGTCCGGTGTCCGTAGCTCTCTCTTACCATATTGGAGAGGATCATACATATTTGCCTTGGTGTGCGAAGATTATTTTTTTAATAGGCCCTGTCAAGTTCAAGTTCTTTATTCCAAGAGACAAATATCTCATAGGTTATACATGTGAACATATACATATTAAATGCAGTAAGACATACAAAGTGTACATACTAGTAATCAATTTTGATTATTCACATTAAGAGTTCGGTGCTTGTTTGCATAATATTAATATCTGTCATTATCAATGGCTTAATAAAGGAAGAACAATTAGAAGTCATGCTAACAATAGCCAGAATATGATAAATTTCACTAAGACAAGGACATTTTAAAAGAGAATAATAAGTTCAGCGATATTTTTTAAAGATGGAGTTCATGGGGCTTAACAAAAGACATCTTATAATTAAAGCAAGAATGAAACGAATAACAGTTTTTCTAAACAATTAATTACTTTGACCACTTATATATTTTATAAGTTGTTTTCAAGACAGACACAAATTATTAGAAATTGGAAAAAAATTGTTTATGAAGTCAGGTTATTGAATATTTATCCAACTTGAAGTGTCATTTAACTAGAAAAACCAGCATTTATAAAATGAGATTTGCAGTGGGTCCCCCCCCCCCCCCCCCGGTTCCAACGCATATGCCTCGAACAAGTTTTTTGAGACGAAATTTACATTGGATGTGTTTTCAATCTTTTGGGATGTGTGATGGGAGTTGGTTATGGTAAGTGTATTACAACTATAATTATGAATTTGTGAGGAAAATGTGTCTTTATTAATCTTGTTTTTATTTCTACCTAACGACTACATTTTACGGAGAAAAGTCTTAAAGAACCTATTATAAATATTGCCTTTTACGGGAAACTTTTAATGCATGATGCCATCCCCATCAAAGTCTTAATTAACAATTTTGCATCCTCGTATCCATTCATATTTTTCCCGCCATAGACTGCCCGATATAGAATTCCAATCCCGATTCAATTTGTGTTAAAACAGAGGTTTCCTCGCATAATTAATTATCTCACAGAGTATTTTCCTGACATTTATCTGTTATAACTATCACAAAATTCGACACAAAACGGTTAATATATAGGCGAAGTTATATTACTCTTCTTGTATGAATAAGAGTACGAATTAACTAGTTATATTTGCGTTCCTTGCATCTTTTAAACGCTTTACTTAACAACATTTTTTGGTTGCTATAATCGGCGTCAGTGAGACAACGATTGCATTCCAAACAAATCGCCAGACAACAGAAACTGCTAAAACTAGGGGAGAATTGTTCGCCGTGTTTGGCGTGAATTAACATACTAGGCATTAAAAATGGTAAGTTTAATCAAGTATATTTGAAATACAAAGTTTATATCGGCACTGTGCTAGAATGTAATGGTTAACCTTATGAAATTCAAAAGACATTGACATTTTTTGTGTAATTCATTCATGAATTGTAATGTTCAATATATACAAATTTTAAACAATCAGCAACTTCATCATTGGTTTTCTTTAGATGCTCTCAAGGGCAAAGCCGGCCATTGGGCCCGGCTCAACAACACCAGCTAAAGAAAATAAGAAAAAGAAGCAAGTTCCAAAAGTTGAAGACTTTTTGAACATGAGAGACTATACAGGGGCAATTACCCTTTTAGAGGTAATCCTATAACATAATTAATTTGGTTAATTATTTAAAATCATTTATTCAGGGTTTTTTTTTTTTACAGACTTTCCCCGATGTAAATATTTACGTTTATAATGATTAAGGTAGTCCTATACTCGGCACTAAATGGGCTCAATCATTAAATGCTTAGTTTTAAATGATAAATATACATTCTAGCAATACATATACAAAAGAAAATATGTATGTTTACGTGCTAGTTTGTTTGTTATCAGCTCTCAGACGGGTGTACCCCCTTGCAAAAATTATTGACAATTATGAAATTTGCCAGACGTCCGTTTTTCCTAAAAATAATTACCAATTTTGGAAAACTTAGAACTGAAGATACAAAATAGAGTATAAATATTTATTTCAGCCATATCTCATCAATAATTTTGCGCAAATTTTTGTAAGTAAGTACGCTTTATGGACCTGATGTATCAAAATAGAATACAAAAAATCCAATGCTAGTATCGCGTTTGGTAATTTTTTTACTATTTTATGGACTCAAACTTAAATTCATGGTGTTTATTCTATAGATTGACATCTTAGAAAAAGGATTTGGTAAAATAAATTATATGTTGACGGATTACTTTTCACGCTATAAGCTCTAAACCAAGTAGACCCTGACGAAAAAATCCGTAAAAATCACATTTTGCTAGAGTTTTCTGCTTAGATCTGTCAACAATGTTAGATATCATTTAAACATTAATTAATTGAGGATTGATTAAATTCGAAACAGCTTCTGTCTCTAAATTTAAACCGGTTTTAGTAAAAGAAAGAGAAAAATTCGGGAGGGGGGGGGTCAAAACAAAGAAGATATAAGCATACCTGAGATCCTGGTTAATCAGAAACTTCGTTTTTCATTTTACTTTAACAGAATCGAGTTTCTCAACATTAATCATTTCTATCTCTCATAGAATACATATATTACCGTTCTAATTGCTAATTATTGCCATTGTTTACAACAGCGATGTACAGCAAAATCAATACCGGGTATCAAAAACGCTTTGTAAAAGTCGAACCAATATTGTAAAATCCGTATTATGATGTAGTGCGATACACTGACTACTTTAAGTCATGTATATCTCTTGTATACAACAAATGACATTCGTATATGGCATGCACTGGGCATAGTACATATATATAACACAGAATTTGATAAGATCTATTTAAAGGCCGAACATTTTTACCGGGTGGTAAATCTCAGGTGAGGGCGGGGCTTAATTATTAGAGGTGTGAAAGCCTCCGGGGCTTGCAGTCTACCTGTGGTCGTGAACGCTGCTAATCGCTATACACAGGAGGCAAATTAATACACAGGAAATAAAGAATTAGTCAGAATTGGTCTTAGTTTAAATATCTTACTGTTCTAATGACCATACGAAGCGATTTTATACGGAAATGGTATGTGTCGTCCGAATTTTCTTTATTGAAAAATGCCGTAAATTAATTCTGCTATAAAAGTATAACTCAGTACATTGTGTTTAGCACTTGACATTGTTTAAAAACTTAATTTTAACAATTATAATAGTATAAGAAAACCATACGATCAGTAAGAATGTGGAATGTAAAGACAGCCATTATACGTCGACAATTTATAATGAAGTTCGTTTTCCATGGAGTGACGTTTACATGCACCAACTTCCAACTGAGTGAATTACCAGTAAATATAGCTTTAGAAGCACATTGTACGTTTGTTGTAAAAAAAATTTTTTATATGTTTTGGAGCTGTCCATGCATTTTCGTGGAATTTATTAGGTCACACACATTCAACATAATTCAAATATAGATTGTGCATGTTTTCAATCACTGAATAATTATTTTTCATAATCAATTTTAATACTGGTTATGTTTAAAAATCAATTTTCAATTCCCCCTTTTTAATTCTGACGGAAGATATCAAAGATAACGTTGTTAATTGCTAGTAAACAGAAATCCGCGGACCTGGCCAGATCACGCTCGGACAATAACGTCAATCAAACTGGGTGCTATTGTTTCAAACTTGATTGACAAGCGGCATCATTTTGAAGTTTGTACAGGTAAAAAAGGGGGCGTTTGTAAAATGTTCGGCCTTTAACAATTTTTTTCAAACCATGGGTTATGCTTTAATATATTAAAATACAATATTTTTCATCATTTAATTTCATTGGCAGAAAGTACATCATGTGACATTCACCCTTTTACGATATCGATGCAAAAGGCATATGTGGAATTTGATATTAAAGGATTTGGCAGTATTAACTGAAATCGTTATTGCAAATACTAAATGTCTGGGAAATTATTAAAATGCATTATACTGAAAATGATGATTAGCAAAATATTCTTTAATAATATTCTGTTAAAGCTATAATCTCAGACACAAAAAGTGAAATGGATTGTTATCACTTTCTGTGTCTTCTGTTGATATAATTTTACATGGGGCAATAAAACCTCTATCGACCTACAATGAAGTCCATAACTGTATATATCATTAACTTTTTAAATGATATTCTAGTTCAACAGAAACAGTGGAAAAGGTAACGATGAAACTGATCTATGGATCGCATACTGTGCATTTCATCTTGGGGATTACAAAAGATCTATGGAGGTCAGTATAGTTAGTTTGAAGAATATTCAGCAATCTATAAACTGAAATGTTATATAGGTTCCTGGTTTACTTATCTAATAAAATATAGAAATTTATATTACAAAACTAAAATCAGCAGCATATTTATGGCAAAGAAAGTTTTGAGTACGATGTGTACCTATTGATTGTTTTCCTACTGCTGTTCATTTTTTTGTAATGTTCTCATTGTTCTGACACCCCCAGGAATTTGAGAGAATGACAAGACGGGATGGCTGTCACCCAGATGTGTGGACAAACCTGGCCTGCTGCTATTTCTTTCTTGGAATGTACCCTGAAGCTGACACTGCTTGCGCAAAAGGTAAAGGACTCAAAGTGTTTGTTTGATCCAGTTGGGATTAGCTGTTTAATAAAAAATTACCGGTATATACTTTTGTTAGTTGTTAAGTGAGAAAACTGAGAAAAGAATTTCAATTTGTACTAAGATGGTGAACTTCAATTTTCATGGATTTTGTGATGAGTCTAGGTTAGAAATATTATAATAATCTTTTATATATAGTTTATTAGTAGGACCATGCATTTTCCACAAATTATTAAATCTATAAAAATTGATGCCTAGGAATATCACAGTAAATTTCAATAAGAGTGTTTTATGGTAGTGTGGTTAGTGTGCTGGTTTTGTTTTGTGTTTGGGAGGGGGAGAGAAGGTAACCACCACCATGAAAATTTTATTGAAATGATTTTTTATGTATAGGTCCCAAAAGTAAGCTTCAGAATCGATTACTGTTTCATCTGTCTCACAAATTTGGGGATGAGAAAAGGTTGATGGGCCACCATCAAAGCCTGCAGGATGTGATTGAGGACCAACTTTCACTAGCCTCCATACATTACTTACGGAGTCATTACCAGGAGGCCATAGACATATACAAACGGATACTGTTAGACAACAGGTAGGCTTTGATATACATGTATAATGCTATTGCCATGGACCATGGTACTATACTTTTGAATTTATTTTATATTTACTCATTTCAAATTTCCATTATAATGCACAATGCTTTGCATTCTCTTATATACTTGAACATAGGATGTATCACTTTCGATGCTACATTCATTCTTATGTTTTATGTACATACATGTAAATCTAATTTGTATAATTATGTTGAGATTTTTTTGTACAATAAAGCTGTTTTGTTGTTTCAGAGACTTTTTGGCACTGAATGTATATGTGGCTCTGTGCTATTACAAATTAGACTACTATGATGTGTCACAGGTAAGGCAATCAGCCTAAATGTGTTATTTAGGCCAGCATTTTTTTATTTTTAGGTTTACAAACAACAAAATGATAAAGTTCCGTAGGAGGAGGAAATAAAAAAAAAATAAAAATCTCTTTTGACCTACAATTTTTTTTATATTTTTAGGTTTACGAACCACAAAATTGTAAAGTTCAGTAGGAGAAAAAAAACCTTTTGTGACATCATCTTTATTCTAATAATATAATGAATGACAACTTCATGATAGTGGTGTGTAACTGCATCAAGTGTAGCATGTGAAAAGTATGTCATCTGTGTAACATATCACTGAAATAGTACAATAGAATATTAGACATACAGCTTTGATATTACAATAACATGTACATATAGCAATGCCAGGGGTGTGCAATTACAAAATTTGGCCACAAAGTTACTAGCCCAAGATTCAAAGTTATTAGTCAGACTATTGTCGGAAATGTCAACATTTCATATTAAAAAAAACACTTAAATTTTATGTACATAAAGTCATAATGTTTTCTACTGTATGATACTAGTATATAATTATTAATATACAAAATATTTATTACTTTCATGTTTTCTGCATTTAAAAAATATTCAACTTCATTGATCTCTCACATTTTATTTACAAAATTGGTTTGGGTGTTTATATGTGAGAAAACTGAAACATAACATTGTGAATGTGAACAAACTCTATAAAATCACTGCTACTATATGTGTGCATGTATTTTATCCTGTTGAATTTCCATGTACAAAGTACAACTATGCAATTAATTATGTAATGGTAAATTTTAATTGAAATAACGGAAAATGCACAAACAATAATATGATTTTTTTTTAATTACTAGGCAGGTCACTTTAAAATGTGTTCATGAGAATAGTTACTGCAGAAATTTATAATATCTCTAATACATCTCTCTCTCTCTTTCTCTCTCTCTCTCTCTCTCTCTCATTCATTCTCTGTGTAAAATAAATTTTTAAAAAGGCCAATGAATACATATGCCAATTCATCACAAAAAGAAAGGGAATCATTTTACAGTGATGTACTTGAAAACAGCTGCACATGTAACTATCGAAGCCATGTTCAGTGAGGTGTGACTATCTCGTCTAGTCACTGGTCAACACTGTCGGTAAAACTTCAAAGTATGAAACCTACAGCAGAGTGTTTGTAGAAGCTTCTCTGAAGAATGTAGCACGAGAAAAAGATGCGTTAGAGATCATGGCACAAAAAGAGCAGATTTTATGCCTCTGTGATAACAATGACGATACACTTTTCCTACTAGGAAAAATTTGCTGTCGGGAAGAAAAAAAAAGATTTTTTGTAATTTTATTTTTTTTCTAAAAACTCAGAAAACCGAGCGGCGGGTTTGTAAACCTAAAAATAAAAAAAATGCTGGCCTTACCTATGTTGCAAAGATACAAGGTTGAGAATATCTGTTCTTTGTTAGTCTGTCTGTTTACAGGAAGTAATACATATATATTAATAAATCTATAGACATATACATGTACATGTTAATACATGATGTATTAACTGTCCTCCATAATGAGTTACCTTAAAAGTTTAATTACATTGGTACTGGTAAATGATATTTTAGGGTCAGTATCATCCAATGAGTTCAAGGTCAAATTAATTACAATACAATGTAGTTACAATGAGATCATGTTCAAGAGAAAGTTATTTTTGATAGGATTTCATAAATTGGAAATGAATTTGATATCAGTGGGTAAAATATACTGGTAATTTTTAACAACCAAAAAATATTTCTGGGATTTAGAATTTGATTGTTTTTTATCAAATACTTGCTTGTTTATTTATAGGGATAACAATCAAATGAACCATGCAGTTAATCATATCAAAATACTTGACCCCATGCCATATTGTATGTTATTATTTTGACAAGTATGCTCTATTTAGAGTCACAGATTTACTTAAAATATGCTTGAAATATTCTGTTTACTATATAAACTACTTACATTGTTTGTTTTATATTTTGTGTAGGAAGTTCTAGCAGTTTATCTCCAGCAATATCCAGATAGTGCTATTGCTCTGAATCTCAAGGCCTGTAATCATTTCAGACTTTACAATGGGAAGGCTGCAGAGGTAAACAAAAAAGAAAAACAAAAGAATGGCACTATATGTGGTTTATAGGAGTTGTGCAATTTCATCTGCAAAAGTTGGAAAATTTTGTAATTTGTATTAATTTGCACTGTTCAAATACATGTAGCAATATGTGTATAAAGCTAATTTTGTCAATTTTAGGCAGAATTGAAAAGTCTTCAGGAGATGTCCTCACCTTCTTTTGTATTTGCCAGAGATCTCATCAAACACAACTTGGTAAGCTAACTAGATTTAAGTATAAATATCAGATAAAATCATCATGTACCAGTAGTTATACATTACACTTAACTGTTTGTGAATAATTATAGCTAAAATTTCTTTTTAGTTGGTATATATATTGGGGAAATTTTTTTTTTTTATCATGATCATGGTAAATGATCATTCTTTTATATACATCAAAAGAACACGCATCTATTTTAAGATTTAATTGGGTATATACCGGTACATGTATATATAAAAGCCTTTGACAATATTTTATCATATCTTCATCTGATATGATACATGTACAGGTATGTTGACTTTATATTCTATTATATAGGTGGTGTTCCGAGGAGGTGAAGGGGCTTTACAAGTTTTACCTCCCCTTATTGATGTTTTACCAGAGGCTAGGCTGAACTTAGTCATCTACTACCTTAAACAAGGTATGTATTAAGTAAGCTGCACCTAGGCTGAAATGTAAATACTGGTACAAGTATTGATATGATGGACAAGGAAACTTGCTGTATTGTGATACATGTACTGTTATAATTGGATTGATAATCATTGGATTGTTTCTCTTTTCTCAGATGACATAGCAGAGGCCTACAATCTGATTAAAGATCTGGAACCCACCACTCCCCAGGAGTATATTCTGAAGGGTGTGGTCAATGCAGCCTTAGGCCAAGAGCAAGGATCTGTAAGTTGAATAGGTTATTCAGTGGGGGGAATGGGAATTGGTACCAATAATTTAAAATTCCCATGTTTAAAGATTTCTATAAATTTTTTAGAATATTAGCTAAATTTGAAAGTATGCTTGAAAATATTTTTGTTTTTAATTATATATTCTTTTTAATTAATTTTTGTCTTTTTTTTTGCAGAGGGAACATCTCAAAATAGCTCAACAGTATTTCCAACTTGTTGGGGGTTCAGCTAGTGAATGTGGTATGTATTCATTTTTAGAGAAAGAGAGTCTTTGTGTATTATTCCTGTGCATTTTACAATTATCTTCATATTATATGATACTTGTCTTTCTTAAATTACATATTATCCTATTGACCTAAATGAACAGTGGTATGTTTTTTTTACATTCCCAGTTTCATTTGTTATTATTGATGTATTATAAGGATTCCAGTTAGGAGATTTGTAAGCACTGTATTAGTGGTGTAATAACATGTATCTGACCTGGCATAAGATCGAATTGTTACTTACAAAGCTCTTACTTTCTTCTGGACAGATACTATTCCTGGTCGTCAGTGCATGTCCTCATGTTTCTTTCTGTTAAAGCAGTTTGAAGATGTATTAATATATCTGAACTCTATCAAGGCGAGTATAAATATTGTATGTATTATGAAAATGGTACAATGCATCTTAATAGCTATCAAAGTTCTACATAAAAACTGGCTTCTGAAGGTACATGTATGTGTTGTTTTTATGACGATGTCTATCTGTTTACAGAGTTATTTCTACAATGACGACAGTTTCAACTTCAACTATGCTCAAGCTAAGGCTGCAGTGGGAAACTTCAAGGAATCAGAAGAGGTTTGTAACATCAGATCAGAAAAATAGAAGTAAATTTAGTTTCATAAGTTAATCTCATCGTCCCTTCGAAAAGGATACAAGCAATTTTTGGAATTTTCATGTAATTTTTCTTGATGTGTTCCATTAACGTAGTCACTAGGATTAAGTACAATGCATCGTGCAGAAATGAAAAGATGTGAAATTTTATTAATAAGGCACAAAGCAACTTAACTACTATAAATATCAGCTGTTTTTTTTGTTGAGAATTTAAATCTTCATCCTAGAGATTGTTTCCATTTTAGGTGTTCTTGTTGATCCAGAGTGAGAAGATTAAAAATGACTACACATATCTGAGTTGGCTTGCCAGGGTTTGTAAGTACTTTGAAAGGGGGGGGGGGTGCTGGTTTGAGAGGGGGTGGGGGTAAAGTAAATCATTGTTGACCAAAAAAAGTAGTGTGGAATACTGATTTTCATGTGCAAAAATGTTGATGCATACGCTAATAGATCTATTTGAGTATTATCAATTTACTGTACATACATTTCTAAAGTCTAACACTAATCATTTAAAAAATTCTCCTTTGAAATGACATATTTTTATTCTAATGCGCATGATATACGGTAATATACTGATGCAAAAACTGTATTATTTTATTTTCCAGACATCATGAACAGAAAATCAAGGCTGGCCTGGGAGCTGTACCTCAAAATGGAGACCTCAGGAGAATCTTTCAGCCTGTTACAACTCATAGCAAATGACTGCTACAAGGTATTCTGCCAAAAAAAATTTTTTTTTGTTTAAACAGGCTGTATTCAACCACTGATTGTCATACTTTCAGTCTGTTGATAGAAGCATTGAACAGTTGATGAACTCTAACAGATTGTATAACTTTGAACATAAGGCATTCATTTTATTGTTTTGATTCATAAGATTGCATATAAATATTCAAATTTACAATGTAACCAATTTGTTGCTACATGTTTTTCTATACTCTGATAAAAAAAACTGCTTAAGTAAATGTGCATCAAACTTGAAAAAATCATAATAAAACTTGATCCTCTGTAGATGGGACAATTTTACTATGCTGCCAAGGCCTTTGATGTGCTGGAGAGACTTGATCCTAATCCCGAGTACTGGGAAGGAAAAAGAGGGGCCTGTGTAGGTGTATTCCAGATGATCATAGCGGGCCACGAACCAAGGTAATGACCCCCTAATATCTCTATCTAATGATAGATTATGGCTATCTATAACACTATAGTTTAAAAAGTCACTCTTTGGATCAAAAACATATGGAGTATTTGGCACTTTGAAGCGAGATTTAAACGTTTCACAGTTTGAACAAAACAAATTTTAATTTGATTAATTAAATTAAGCTGGTTTAAAAAGTTAATGATAAAATTTCAGTGTACGTGTATTTCATGAATGAAACTAATACTTATTCATACATGTATAACATTCTTTAAGGACAATTTTTGTGTCTTTTCAATCTATCCCTGAATTTTTTTCTCTACTTTCTATACTTTTCCTAGCAATCGTTTTTTTTCCCTAAAAAGTCCTTTAAAAAAAAAAAACTTATTTAAGACATTTCATTTCTTTTTTTCTGCAGAGACAAATTACAGGAAGTTGTTCAATTACTCAGAAACACTACAAACCCTCAAGTTGAATACGTAACGCGCACCATGAAAAAGTGGGCTCGTGATAATCAAGTCAACATACAATCCTAGTCACCTCAGCGTTTGATAGAATTTTATAAAAATAGGCATGCTCTATCCTTCAGTTCCTTCGTTGTTTCTGCACACATTTTATTCCTTATTTTTTATGTTGTGGAATATATTTTGGTATTGTATAGATGCTGGTCATTTAAACAAGTTGATTGCCTTGTTCCCATAATATGAACATTCCAAGTAAAAATGATCATAACTAAATCCATGTAAAATATGTCAATCATTTTGAACAATTAATATGTAGATGGTTGTTCGTGCATGGACCTAGAACTAATCATTTACAAAATCATTTGTCAAAGCTTTATCTAACGTAGACAAAAATTTTCTTATGATTATGGTTTATTACTCAAAAATTGCAGTATATCTTTGATTTTTATATTCATAATTTTGAAAACTAGTACATGTACTTTACCTTATACCTTAATCATGAGAATAAAAGCATCTGGAGGACTATTGGTATCAGGCAAAATAATTATTAAAAAAAAAAATTAGTCAATGCCAGCTGATTTGCACTCATATAATTTCATATACATTGTATATTACTAATCATTTATTCATACAATATATTTTACTAGTATGGTACACTTTTTTAGTTTCAGAAGTATAATACCAGTATTTGCTGTTATTAATTTTTAATGGTTTTATTTTTTTTTCTTACATAATTATTTCCCTTTATCACTAGCAGTGTGATGACGCAGTAGTGGCTTTAATAGCAAGTTAGCATGCTGAATTTTTAACCTCTACTTTTAGGGACACACTGAGGGATGTGATTAATATGCTTCGGAACACCAGTAATCCCCAGGTGGAGTATATCATTCGATCCATGAAGAAATGGGCCAAGGAAAATCTGGTTCCTCTTCCATAGTGTGTGCGTGTCCACTATTTGTATTGCAAACTAACAATTCTCAACTGCTCTGTTTGTTTTAGAACATCGTCTTAATTGTAGAGTTCTGATTCTAGGTTCAGATTAATCCAAACAAACAACAGAATCAGAGATCGAGCAAATGGTTCATATTTTATACAGACGCATGTTAAAAACTGCATGTTTCTTCAAGCATGTGATATTTTGCACTAGATTGCATGGAATTGTTGTTTATTTTTTTATTGCATGGAGGTTATGAAAATGTGTATTTCTTTAGTTATATCTTGAGGGGTTGGGGGGCTGGATTGCTGATGAGGAAATGACAGTCTGTGTATATTATAGAAGTGTATCAAGATTACTGAGGATTGATGGAACTGTTGTACATTTATTGATTTTTACAACTGTGAATTATCCGTCCAATGACTGTACAGTGTGCATATTTATGAGTTAATTATTAATGGAATACTGTACAACCTAAATGAGAAAATAAACCAAAAATATACTGTCTCATTTTTACTTAGTATCCATTTAGTGATTTGACTTTCAAATAAATTGCACATAAGGGAGGCTAATCCTACTAAAGTGGAAAAATGCCTCTGGTCAGCTAAATGGGCACGAATACCAGTATATGAAAACTATGTCAGTAATGAAAAATAGAATCTGGTTTCGCAGTTTAGTTTGTCAAGGTTACTCTCCAAAGAAGGTTAAAAGGGGGCGGACCCTTTAGAAAATTCAATATTTGAAATATGCATCAAAGAACCCATCCCCTTTTAACTTTGATGGTGGAGACAGCAGGTTATGGCGGAGGGGACGATAAAAATAGCGGGATAACCAATAGCCATCCAAAGAGGTATTAATGAAAATAAAACCAATTTTCTCAACTTTATCAAAATCCAACTTTTATTATTTTCACAATTATACATGAACTCTCCAAGAACATTACAAATATATACATGTATATTATAATCTCGTGTATAAATATCAAATTAATTACATCACAATATTCATAACAATAATGATTCTTAAACAAAGAAAGGCGTTTCATTGCCAACAACAACAAACACATAAAATGAAAAAAAATCAAAAACAAAATACAACAAAAATTACGACCAATGCACAAAGGGAAAACGAACGGACACATAAAAACTTTTAAAAAATCATAAAACAAACTTCACAGAAAAAGGAGGCATGCTTTCACATAGGCTTTTATTCATAGAGGCTTGTGTAAATATGACGTCGGTACGGAACTATATAGGTAGGTTGGCAAGAATTTGCTTTTTTCTGTCAGATAGTTCGACCGAAAGTTTTAATACTATTTTCTATTCAAAACTGTAAATTTCCGCTACATGAAGTCGGAGTTTCCCATTGTTGGAAATGGTTATGAGAGATAACAAAGGTGTCCCTTTTACTGATCTGAAAAAAAGAGAAGGGAAAAAAATCTTAATATTATCGAGTATCAGGTATTTGCAAGGAATGTAACATACAAGATCTTGCCAATACGAAAGCTAGATAAACATAAAGGTGCAAGCCATTTGAGTGCAAGTGCATTTATTTTGGCATTTCCTGAGAAGAAAATGCAATACATACATTCTACGAATTGTAATAAGTCACTGAGGGCAAAGACTTGTCCCTTGGCGGTGTCTGAGGGAGAGCAACCACCTGTAAAACAGGGCGCTGTCTAAATACTCGGTACAGAGACAGAAGCATGCAGAAACAGGCACGTAGCATCGTTTATCAAAGTGGAGGGGGTCATACAAAAGTGGAGCACATGGGCTTGTGTAAAAACAAATATCATTATTTAAAAAGGTGGATACCTAAGAGAAAAAATAAACCTCTGAGGTACCCATCATTCTTTAACGAAGTTTTTTTTCTACACAAGCCCCTGTGATTGGAGCGTCATTTATCTCGTAAGTTTACCTTAAAAGCAGAAAATGGTACATTGTTTAGTTGATGTAGCAAGCCCTTCAACCCCCCCCCCCCCCACAATCCACAATCCTGCTACGTGCCTGCATAGTTATGGAGTAAAAGCTCTTTGGTCCGTTCCCAATTGGATATCTAATGAAGATAACACCCGGGTGGATCAAAGAACTTATTCAGAATATCGATATGTGAAATACTAGTACTAGTGTCTAAGTAAGAGTGTTCATTCTAGTGAAAGATTTCGTGGAAGTTCAGACGTAAGTCTATGCAAAGATCTAGTTACTAAGGAAGACTAAGAAGATGAAAAACACACGCATCCCAACAGTAACACACGCTTACTATACCGTATACGTATATATATATACAATACATGGAAATGCATCTGATATGTGTTAAATAACCAGACAAATCTTTTGTAATAAATGAATTTTTAAATAGGCTAAAGCGATTTCTTTTTTAATACAAAAGACTTAAAAAAATAAATCACTTGTTGCCAAACCATGTGTGTAAATCAAAAAATAAGGCACGTACGTGGCATCGCTCATGAATTGGGGCAGACCAGAAATATTATAAGCCCAAAACGATAGTACCCCATATCCGTACTCGTATCTTAAAATTGCAGTTATGTACGAAAGTAATAAAAAGTTACCCCCCCCCCCCCGTGTTTAAATATAAAAAAATCAAATATTTTTTTTTTTAGTCGGTTTATACAGGCACGTAGCATCGCTTTTGAAAGGGGGGGGGGCAGACTCGTCCAAAAAATCTTGACAAGCTAAAAAAAGAAATTAAAAAAAGGGGAAAAGGTTACTTTCCAAAATCCGGAAAATCCTAATCTAATCCGGGGGGGGGGGGGGGGGGGTGGGGGGGGGGGGGGAACATGTATACTTTTCACTTCAATTCACTGTTTATTTCCTTGTTTTCAATTCAATTTTTACATGATCACAGAAAAGGGGGGGGGGGGAGCAACTCCATGTTAATTCAAGAAAAATCTTTGGTGCGCAAAAAAGTGGAGATGGGGCAGCCCCCCCCCTCCCCCCCGATGCTACGTACCAGGGTTTATAAAAAAAAAACAATCATTCTTTTAGAATCATGAGGTGATCAAATACCCGAGAGGCCTTATGATAGATTTGATCACGCCCGACCGTATTGATCACCTTATAATATTCAAAGAATGGTCGATTCCTTATTACTTATATTTTCATAATTTTCAGCAATTGTACGATTATATATTAATTGGTCTTTGGTGAAATGTGTTGGATATTATACATTACAAAATCGATTCGTAGTTTTACCTCACACAAAGACACTGAAAAAATTTATATGTTTTTTCTCAGAGAAATAAATGACAGTAGACAGACAGGTGGACCTACACACACACACACACACACACACACACGACATGACGTGCCTGGTTTTAATCAAAGTAGACCAAAAAAACTTCCCACTTTCTCGATTGTTTACAACTTGATCAGGCACAAGGAAATTACTTATTGTACTTCTCTCGCACATGTTCTCTCGCAATGCTAAAACAATACCATAAATTTAGAATAGCGATATGGCCCGTGATTTGTGAAATTAATTTCAAAGTAGTTGGTGTACAGGAACCCATTAGGGTCAAAAATCTTCACAGAACTTGTAGTTTGAAAGACCTTAAATACCATTCCCATGTTTAGTGATTCAAATAAAACGAACGTTCGTTAATTTTCACGAATTGGTCCCAACTCCAATAATTGTGCAGTATTCTTACCGAATATAAATCGGATAACGTGTTCTTCAGGTAACAAAAAGAAAACCGTTTATCTAATTTCTTTTAATTATGTTCTAGTATGCCGATAAAAACTCTCGATCCGGCATGTTATCTGAATCTTTAACTATAACCAAGTATTTGGACCTTATCCCCACATATAAGATATATACCGTGAATGTTCAATCAGACACTACCTGAGGCTTCGGAATAGTTGAGGGACTGTTGGAGGATTTTGAAAGACCTTGACTGAACGTTGGGGTTGGTGTATCCACGGTAGGCCGTTGATTCTTCCTCGACGGTGGATTGGCTAGATTCGGTCACGTGGTGTGACAGTTGAGCATCAACGTGATCGCCCTGTCCCAAATCAACCACATTTCTGAAAAAAAAATATCATTAAGATACATAAACATTTAATATATACAAAGGGTCCTGACTCAGCTTACAATGAATGTCATATTTACCTCTGAACGACAAAATCTAGTTCATTCCCGGCCCTTATGATTTCCATTTTGGCGTCTGGGTGGTTGAGATACTGTGCTGGGGTGTTCCCTATCCTTATAATACCATCTCCAACACGTAATCCACTTTTATACGCAATACTTTTGGGATTTACCTGCAAGAAAAATACCAGGCTTTATTGTAAACAAAAATCATGTTGGGTAATTCTTGAAGAACAAAAAAACTTCCTTGCAAAGATGTTCAGATTCATTAAAGATGTAAACACCAATTGTAACATAGCAGATTGGATGATTAAAAAAAGGGGATTTTCAGAAATGTTTTTACAAAGTTTGATCAGCCAAAGTGTTCGCAAAGATACTGATCTATAAACATTGGATGTTAAACAACAGATACCCTGTAATGTAATAAATTAGAAAACCAATCTAAATCGACATTCTGACACGTTCATTTTCACTTATCTAGCATTGTTTACGTGAAATTTCAGCCCCTGATCTAAATAAACGCTGATAACATACAGATGCAGACTGTGCCGCCTTAGTTGTGTTTTTGTGCATGTGCTGTGTTGCCTACAGCGACATCCACGTCTTGTGAGCCGACTTTCAGAACACGACAGACAACCTTCAACTGTGTGAACGCCAACAATATTCAGCGTTTGTTCTTGCTTAGAAACCCCAAAACATGACATACTGAGCCACTTTAAGAAAATAAATACTATTGAATAGAAAAAACGTTTGCCCTAGCTATTGACAAATCATTCGGTATATTTTGATGCAATTACATGTACTAGATAAGTACGTGTATATATATATTTGGTTCTTATGTAAAAAGTGTGTAATAGAGCACAGAGGCGCAACCCTCTGAACATTGTTAATTGATTTTGCTCTCGTTTTCACATGAAACGAATTATGGCTGTTCTGAATTCTGCAAAGTGTCTTATGGTGCCTGATGGAAAGCTATTTGTATTATGGTTAAGACGGACAGATGTACAAATAGTAATCGTTGATATCGATGATTACGACCAGCCGAAGGAACTGAGAGAGAGAGAGAGAGAGAGAGAGAGAGAGAGAGAGAGAGAGAGAGAGAGAGAGAGAGAGAGAGAGAGAGAGAGAGAAAGAGAGAGAGAGAGAGAGAGGGGGGGGGGGGCGACAGACTGACGGACGGACGGAGTATCAATTCTCAATATGTTATATATTGCCGATCGGAGCATTTTGAAGGATTAAAAAATAAAATAAATTCCTGTTGTTGTCTCATTTTTTGGTCGAAATGAAGCATGGATATTTCAAACCAGAAATAAAAATATTTTGTTTCTTTTCCATTTACTATAAACAAATACCGTGTAATATGGGCCTAAGACGAGTTGGAGAGATCCCAGATTTCCATACCACCCCTGAACCTGTTTGATCCAGATACGAACACCGAGGGAAGGGAGCTACTTGTTGAACATGAAACCAATTTGCAAGAGAGCTTATCAAAATAGCGAACCACACGGATAAAGATATTTATTAGCAGCGGGCTGTCCTGATGGATATCTGAAGGAGCAAAAACACAACTACATAAACACATGGTTTTACGATGCTAATCCTAAGGGGAGTTTACCGGTTGAAACCCCTGCTGGAACCTCTGGTTTCAATCGGGTCAATGTCTCTAAATGACACTGACATGTAAAGATGAAGATACAATTGCCAAGTTAACGGGGTGCACTGAAGGGTTGCAACAGGTGGCCCTAAAATAATAATGTAAAGTCTCGGCAGCAGATTTATAAAAATGTTTTTAAAACGCGGTTTCAATTGTGGCCTTGCACACGTTGTTGATAAAACAAGACAAGGTCGCTTTCTCCTATATGAACGAATATCGTATTTCCAAAACTGTATGTATAGTATTCACACGGTTTCTTACCTTCTGAATATATAAACACGAGCCTTGGTCATATCCCCCCTGCATGGTAAATCCCCATTGTGACCCGGACTGATTTCTCCTCAGACGGACGAGTATAGGACCGTCACTCATTTTGAACACTCTCCGGAGAAAAAAACAACAGCAGCAGGCCTCAAGAGTTGGTTCGTGTTTTGCGCGTGTAGGCGGGGGGTTGTTATATCTATATCTCCCGAACACAACTCGCCGAGCCTAGCTGCAGCCACCGTGTAAAACGTTGAGTATATACATACATACAGCATGTCAGGAGAATTTATATAGGTGCTGATGCTTCGACTGGCGAGTGTCAGCGAAGAATTATGTCAAGTGTCCCCCCTCCGCCCCATGTCCGGCTGTTCTCTGAACCGTGACTAATGGTACTTAAACAGAGAATTGAAATATTAATTTATTTCGTCATTTGAAGGAGAGACCTTTGAAAGGTTGAAGAGATCTGCGTCACTCAAGACAAAGCTTTTCTTCCTACAATTCCTCTTATTCAGTAAATTCAGTCAGTTTTATGATAAGAGTATGTCGTTGCGTATGTTAGAGGAATTTTTTTTGGAAAGTTTTATATATATTATGTAATAGAATTAAAAGATTCAGACACGTAGACCTCCTTGATTTATACTGTATACATATTTTCAAGATTAACCGAGATGTAGGACGACAAAATTTATATATTTCAAAATGGGCGGTATCAAAATATGCCCCAGTATTATCTGGAATTCCGTCAAATATTATAAGGGAAAAACTAATATAGAATAATTAGTTACTTAGAATTTTATAAAATATTTTATAAAACAATTTGTCAGTTTTCATGGAAAAAGCAGTGTGAGATAATTCCAAAGTTCTGGTGTTTGGGCGGGGCTTGGTGTCTTTACTGGATTTAGCAAAATTTAGGAAAGGAATACCCAAAATGGATGGGGATGAGTTGCACAAAAGCAATGGTTGGCTTTAATAATACAATGGGAACACGATCCAGTCAATGTTATTGAATAAATGCATGTCATTACTGTTAGCCAATTGTCGTATTGTAAATAAAACTACTGTATACTGTATAGTATTAAAGAACTTTAAATATAAAATTTACATAGAGTTACACATGTACATTGTAAATTTTGTTTTAAGTTTTGAATTTATTTAGTGAAATCTTAATATATATATATATATATATATATATATATATATATATATATATATATATATATATATATATATATATATATATATATATATATATATATAGTTTATTGACCAATCGTTGAATTAATCATAGCTATATAGAATGCTACCATTGTGTTCAATGGTATTTGCTAGCTAATTTACTCTTGAATTTAGAACTTTTTAATTCATAATCAAAGTTCCACAGCACAGTGGGCTCAGTTTTCAACGGATTAGGGTCATAATTCAACATCTTGTGGTCTCAATGTTCTGTAGGCTCTGACAACGAAAACCAACAATATAAAAGAGGTCAAAGATGTTAACAGTTTACAGACGGTTAGACAGACGGACGGACGATGGACAACAGATGACAGCGTTAAAGAATGGCCACAGGTCAATTTTCAACACGGATCAAACTTCTTCGTTACAGCTCATCGCCACCACTTCCCTCGTTAACCATACATAGACTGTTCATATCTGTATTTACACCAATAAGAGTATGCACTATATAGAAATATATGGATTCTGCTCATACTCAGGTGACCAGTAAGACCCATAGGCCTCTTGCATGTCGCATATTGACAGACTGGCAATGCAGCATCAATTTCCAGTCTTTGACTCATTCTATTCGGGATCGGTATGTCAACAACAAGCCATGGCGGCAAGTTTGTTAGAAGATAATTTGCGGTCTCTAAACGAATGTTTGACGAATGCAGACAACTCATCAAAAGAGCAAGCAGATAGTATTGTTGCAGATATTAGTCAAATATGTATCAACGAGTCGACAGACAAGGATATAGGTACGTGACACGAATGGTCTTAGTCAGGAAAACTTATTTTGGGGTGTAATGTATATGTTTATGATATTGTAATCGCATTGATCATATTGATTTAGGTGCAGTTCTTGAAGAAATTTTAAATGCTTTGATATTTTCTGCTTGGATATTATTTTTTTTTATTTTAGGAATATAATATTCTCCAAACTTTAAAGCTGCTTGGTCCGATTTTATTTGTAATTACAGTATCAAAATTTTTTCCATACAAATCATTTATCTTAGAAAGTTATGGACTTTCTCCTATTTACACCAGCAGAATCTGTCTCCTTTCAAAGTTAGAAATATTCAAAGTAAATAAAAATAATTTCTCTTTGGGCAAACGAAAAAACAAACCAAAATGCATCACGGGAATGTTTAGAAAAGGAAACCGCTTGGTTTCGTCCCTCGAATGATTGGGGTTATTCAACCCGCATGCTATGCATCGATTGTAAAGAAAGCAGACTTTGGAAATATTAGCGAACAAAACGTACACATGTTTATTTGTAATTTGTCTGATCATTTCGACCTTTATTAAAAGCGATGTCAATGTCGTAATACAACATTACCCGTCTCGTCGTCAGGGGTGAAATTCAACATGAGGCGAAATAACGCGGTACCTTTTAATGTCGTTTGTTTTGTTAGCAAATTTTGTACGTATTTTTCTTCATTGAAATTTGGCATAATTGACGGGTAAAACTACTGCAATGTCTATTATTATACATATACTAAGCATTGCCATCGTTTAAAAGCGTGCATAAAATTTGATATAAAATCGGACCAAGCAGCTTTAACTGCAGTTTTATTTATTTTATTTGTACTCACAGGGGATTGGTTGTTTGATAGTCATTAGTGGAATTCTTTATTATTTGTTAATTAAAATTAGTAATCGTATGTGTATTTCTGTGTATAGCAATAAAAACATTCACTGAAAACCCCTGTTTCGATCATGTTAAAAAAGTGTATTCAATGTACACTAATAAAAAGGAAAGGGACAACACTCGCCATCTTAGATTAAAGTGGGCCCTCGGTTCACACTATGTTTTAAACAAGTTCTCCAATTTTTCCAAAGATTTCTGATGAGATCTAGGTTGGAAAATGATCAAATTACTTATCCCAATTGTTTGACTACATTTGTGTGCAGCATAATAAACGAATCGTGTTGGAATGTACTTATATACTCACTAAACTTATCAGAAATTGTAATAGGAAATGATTACAGCTTTTTTCCTTTTGGAAGTACTCCAGACACCTAGCACAAATTTTTAATGGTGTCATCAGGGGTACTTTCATGTCATTTGCAATGTAAAATCCCCATAGATTTTTTATTTTTAGCTGTGCTGACAAGCTAGATCAGAAGTTACATATAAATCTTGGGTTTTATCTTAGTATTGAATATAAAACATAATATGAACCCTAAGGTATTTATGAATATTGAATAATTTAAGGAAATATGCTGTATAAATATATCTTGGAACAGAGTATATTTTATCATGGGAAGATCTCATAATCTCAAAATAAGTAATCATGAATGTTGGTTACATACACATTGTGGTTATTCCATTTAAAACCAAAACTGCTATCAAGTCTGAAGCTGTTACTCACAGTAAACGTCATTTGATTGCCCACAACTACCGGTATAAATGTTGTGCCCATTCTGTTGGGCTATTGCAGAATATAAAAAGGCGAGCTTGTCTACTTTTATAGATTGAATTTGTGTTAAAATTTCAACCAAGATGGTCCATGTTGAATTAAGGTATCCGTTGTATATTTATAGTGTATCCAAGTTATTTTTTTTTATTAATTTGAGTGCATATATATTAACTGTTCAATATGTATGATAACAGTATGTCAATTCGAAAGAATTTTATTTTCAGATTTATGTTGTTCTGTTTTGTTCGACAAAAGAAAAGGGTTGGTTTCATTTCTATCTGAGACAGTTACAAAGGAAGAGGTAAAAAAAAAATAAGATTTTTTTTCTTGTCAATGATTGGTTGGTTTTGTATTGGAATAGTAGATTTAGATTAAAGTTTGTTGCATATCAGATTTTAATGTCTATAGATATCACCTTTTACAGTTTCAGACATGCAAGCAGAAAATTCTAGAATTTTTATCAGAATTTGTCCAAAGGATTGGGAAAAAAATTATTCCATATGTTTTTGACATAAAGGTCTGTGGCTATACTGTGTGTAATTATTTTAGATTTGAAAAATATGAAGAGTTGTCTACTGTTGAATTGTTTCAATTCAAAGTCATTATTTTGCATTTTATGTTTCTTAATTTTAGGATGTGTGTGTGTCTTTATTTTTTCGAGAGAGGCTGGCCAAAATAAAGAATTTATCCATTCCAGTATTGGCAAAAGTAAGTTCAGGAATTTTTATCATGCAAGCTAAAATTGAATATTTTTAGAACTTGTTGATTTGAATTCATTCAAAAGCCTATATTTAGCCACTTTGTTAAAAATACTGTCATTTAAGTTCGAAATTCCAAGATACAAATTAGAATTTCCAACTTAAAAATTGGAGTTTTTCAAGCTTTAATTATGTTAAAAATTCTATCTTTAATGTTGGCATTTTAAAAGTTTGTTTCAATTTTAGTTCTGATGAATCACCTACTCAGAACTACATTACATTACCTAAGTTACATAGGCTTAAGTCCATAAATGAGCTGTGTTAGATTATGTATTCAACCGTAAAAACATGTTTTCATTTTATATGACATTGTATTCAGGTCTTAGAGTTGTCGGTTGGATCTGTGAATGTCCAGGACCTGGGAATTGATAAGATGATCAACAAGTTCTTCATGGAGCTCACAAAGAGTGTGTCCAAACTCCCAGCATCAGGTATCTACAGCTTAAGGCTAATCAAAGAAGATAAAGATGTAGTTTACCCTGACAATGTTTTCATTTCCTAGATACTATTCATTTTACTTTTAAAAGAACTGACAATTTTATTTATCAGACTTAAAAGTTTAAAACCAATAATCTGATGAATTTGTTTTATATGTTTTTTAAATTGAACAGTAAAGGAAAGCATATATGTGATTTTGGGACTTCTCGCTGAAATCTACCCTGAACACATGACTCAGTATGCAGGCAAATTGGTGGACATTTATCTACGAGCTCTTAAAGCAGAGGTAAATTAAAACGGTTGTATTCATGGCACTAAATTAAGTTCAAGTACTTCCATATAATGTTTAATATAATCATTAATGTAGTTTGGAAGTGAATTTTTAAACAGTGGTTTTATGAATAAACATGCCCAATCAGCAATAATATCAAAGGTACAGTACAGCTCACGAGTATCCCGACACCCACCGTGTAAAAAACACGGTGGAAAACGGTCTGTGTCGCACCGTGCACACGGTGTGACCCCGTGTATGTGTATTGGAAAATTCAAGAAAAAGCACCGTGTCGCACCGTGGCCGCCCGTGTAACTCCGTGGCCACTGTGTTACTCCGTGGATATTGTTACCTGAGACGTTGATAGAAATAGCGTATGTTTAGAAATAAAGAAATTATGGCTAAACAAGGGTTGAAACATATATATCCTTTTCACATTTAAAAAAAAAAAGAATGTCGACTTAAGTTGCACGGACCCAGAAAATTGTCGAGGCTGTCAACGTGAAGTTAATTTTTTGTGATCTGAAAACTCGACGTGACTGGGTACCTTTTAATTCATTTGTACTTAAATAAATTGAAATAAATTCACCAAAAATATTTACTAATTAATTTATTTTATAATCAAAATTCAAAACAGTTTAATTCATCTTGGTTTTTTTTTTCTAAACACACGTGATGTTGTAACTGACGATCCTATTAAAATGTCGGGAGCTTAAACGTCTTATTTCTGTTATCTGTAAACACTTTCTGATTTATCAACTAATTTACAGCCTTACATTAAACCAATTAAAAATGAGAAATGAAAACATTTCAGATCATATTTTTCTAAAAACATGTGCTGTTGATGTACTGTGGTAAAAAAACAACCCCATATTACCGGTGACTCGAATAATTTGGACTTCAGATATTTATGTAGCAATAAATAAACAAAAAATCACTTTTATATTATAGATTATAGATAAATACATGAACAAACTCTTGTTAAATTATATTCAAGCATTGTACATGTATTAAAAATATACCCGCATTTCATAAAATAATTTTCAACTTTATTTCTGTATAGCTGGTAATGGCCTCGTGATTTCACATGAAAAAAATCACTCGTGCGATGTACGGAAGCTGATCAGATACACAACATTGTCTTTCATCTTGGGTTCTATACACAACAGGTGTTATTGTCTGTCTTGTTAGGTGTCATTGGAATTTACAACTAACTTTGTGCATATTTGGACATCTGAACAGGTGTACTCGAGATGCCGTTATTCACACCTTCCGCGAACACCTGTTAGGTAACTCATCACAACCCGTCGTGTGTATAGTCTGAATATATCTTACTTCTACTTTGTTAGTTCAATGATTTTTCCTAATCTCTAACAAAAAAAAAATCTGTAGATATGTACACAAACAACTACACGTAAGACTATCGGCGCGTGGATCCGGGGAACAATTCAGCAACTCTATAAATGCGGGAATTTCAAAGTATTAACTTGCGATAAGAAATTATTTACTGGGTACACATACATGTATGTACAAAAAAACCTTATTGATTAAAAAGATGAATGAGATAATACCGGTCACATTTTGCCAGCATTTAGAACACACAACTTTATTGATGTGAAATAGCGTCGAAATTTTAACGAAAAATCTTATTACATCGTGAACTTTACAAACTTTTAGTCATTGTGTTGAAATCGTTATTAAAACCATGGATCTAAAATGAATGAATTAAATTCATACAAATAGAACTCTGGTAATTCTAAAATGATTGCACAAAAGTACAGAGAGAGAGAGAGAGAGAGAGAGAGAGAGAGAGAGAGAGAGAGAGATTTTACAACGTAATATTCCAACCCTCATACATGCAGTATAAAAATAAAGAAACTAAACTTTTCAAACTCTGAATACTTCATTGTTTAACATTTTTCTATTTTGCGGACTTAAAAAACCAATAGAACGGCATTTTTCCATATCATGGAAGGAGCACGTGGTCTGTCTCGCGGGCTGATTTGATTGACAGGGATAGCACGTGGACCCTGACTGCATATATTCTATCGCAATTTTAGGGAAAAGGGTTCAATATAATGGAAACTATAAATCTAACTTATAACACTGAATTACAAGTAAAATGTACTTAAATCAAACTCATACTGGTATTCTCTCTCTCTCTCTCTCTCTCTCTCTCTCTCTCTCTCTCTCTCTCTCTCTCTCTCTCTCTCTCTTATATGACGATCATTAAACAATCAAACAGTAATTATTGCAATACTGAGTAAACTGCAGTTTCTTGGAACACAAATAATTTCTAAACTCAAGTTGCTATAAAGATGAAATAAAAAAATATCAAGTACCGGTGTTGTATAGCAGTTTTTCCCCCATAGTAGCTTCTCCCCCCGGAAGACCTACTATATAGTAGCCTTTCCCCCTGGGGGGAAAAGCTACTATATAGTAGCTTTTCCCCCATAGTAGGGTTTCTCCCTCACGTTTTTGGTTCAGATTTTATAAAAAATATTGATGGAAATCCAGTAAGGATTAAAATTAATGTTTCTACACTCCCAGGTTGCATACATGTACAACTGCATTCATCTATAAGGGCTAAGTTTCGTTTTGTAAATTTATTATTTTTATAGACTATGCTGAAAATTGAACATGTGTGTAATGGAATTACACATAAAACTTAATTTAGGTAATTAATTGAAAAAAAATACTTGGTTTTACAAGTTATACACTTATATGCAGAATTCTGTGTTCTGAAATTGTACTAAGCGAGAATGTTTTAAGAATTTTTTGATAAATCTATCAGACTGTCTGTCTGTTTTTGAAAATTTCATCCAGGCTAAACCTCTGTTTTAAAGAGATTTTGTTTCCAATGTTTCAGAGCCCGATTTTTAAAATCCTATTATAATGATTATAGTGCATATTCTTAAGGGTCCAATGTCTCATAAACTAGAGATGACCATATCACCATATTTTCATAGTGGCAGTGGTTTACCACTTGTAGATGACTCTGAAAATTTCAGCCCTCAGGGTAGGGGCCATTGATGTTTCAGGGCTCGATGTTTAAAACCCCATTATAATGATTGAATAGTGTTCTATAAGTAGGGATCCGAATCTCATATTCTTGAGATGACCACTTAACCATATTTTCACAGTGATAGTGTTATACCACTATTAGATGACACTGAAAATTTTAGCCCCCATGCAGGGTAGGGGCCTTTGTTGTTTTCGAGCCCGATGTTTGAAATCCAATTATAAAGAAAATGTATTTTTTAAGGGCCCCATATCTCAAAAACTAAAGATGGCCACATGAACATATTTATACGGTCATTTAAAAGTAAAAACATCATTTAAAAGTAAAAACATCATTTAAAAATACACAATCGCTCATATATTTCCTTATCAAAATGATTGAAAATAACGATTCTGCTTTTCTTTTTTAAGAACTATTAATATATAATATGATTTAATTTGGCCCCCATAATTCGCAATTTTTTAAAGTGTTTCGGGTACAGTAAAATGTTATATTATTTTTTAGAAGAGTTGATTTAAAATATATTTTTTACCTATTCATTTGGTTTATTTGCACTCACTTGCAGTATTTGACGTCAGAAGTAACGCTATTACTACAATTCAATCAAAATCGGTCAAAAATTGACATTTTTCTTATCCGTTTACGAATGGGGAATATAGAGCGCATGCTTGAACAAAGATATTTTTTTGTTACTTATTAGTCTTGGCTATATATATCTCTGATTAAAATATTTTGTTTGTTCAAGCACGCGCTCTATGTTTTCTGAAAGAAAAACTGCTTGAAAACAAGCTGTTTATGCTAAAATTGCAAAAATGGCGGGAAAAGGTTGTCTTTACGATGTCATATTTCTTAAATGTGAGCACTAGAATCAAAATGAACATAATGTATAAACATTACATATATATCTGTACAAAGAAAAAAAGAATTGAAGTAAAACGATGATGTTCATTTTAGGGGGCCATCTAAGGCGCCCATATCATATATAGTCCAAAGTTTACGAACAAATTATGTTAAAATGGTACGCAGGTAAATTCATTATTCTTCAAAACATTTAATCAATTCATAAGATGACTAATGATATAATAAAAAACTAGATAAATAAATCAATAAACTTTTATTCATAAAAGGAGCAACCGAAAATAAAAAATAAATAACCAACCTAAGCGCATACATGTATACGACTTTTTTAACTTGTTAGTTGATAAGTCAGCTCATCACCTCATCACAATAGATGTTATGGGGGGGTTTTTTTTTGGGGGGGGGGTCGTTTTTTTTTTTAATTACCCTTGTTTCATTGTTCGAAGAAATAATATGGTACACAATTAAATCTTTATTGCAAAAATATGAAACAAATAGTAATATACGATTTTTAGGTAAGTGAATCGTATATCTTGATTTATATGGCATCGTTTTCAAAATTGTATATTTATAAATCACGTTGCAAACTTAAAAGTGGAAAATTAGCAAATACTGAGTGTAAATATATACATAAGGTTAGTTCAGGCTCCATTTCACATTTTCCAAAGTAACCAGCAAAGGTACCGACATTGTTCTGGTTGTGAAGACATTTCTTTTTTTGAAACAAAATGTTTACATCATAGAATCTCGCGTTTCGTAAAAAATGTGCTAAAAATATGAATATGCGTAACTTGAAAACAAAATTGAAAACACTAACTTTTCACATGCTTTTAATATATAATCAATTAAAATACCCCTTACCCATGATTTAGAACACCATCAATCAAAATAAAACTAAAACATTTCAGTTCTCATCATTTCATTGCACCCTGTTTGATATTTAGAAGAAGAAATATATAATTGTTTTTAATTCGAGCGGTATTAATTTAAAATTGATAGCCTTTTGGACGAAGGGAGTAATACATTTTCACTTTTTATTCCCTTCCTCTACAAAATAAAGTTAAGATTGTACAGTTAGTTCCCTCGGAGAAGCTTATACTGAGATGGTAATACATTGGAAAATTAAAGTTCTAAACCAGCGTATTTTTACTCAAATGTGTTCTCACGTGTTCTTAACGTCGAAGTCGAAACTGTAGATAAGCATCGATTAGATGAAAAAGAGTCGAGGTATTCCGAAATCCGTGTAAAAGGTGTTCCAAAAAGGTGTAAAAACAGGTGAAATAAACGATGATGACACATGAATGTTATGGAGGCGCGTGCCTTAGTTCATATTTTGGGTTAAAACACCATGAAATACTATTTTATTCTATGTATTAATAAATGCCATAATTATCCTTTTCTATGAAAAATTAATATCATATCAATTATTGCAAATTATTACCACGAATGGTCCACCATATAAATGGCCGGAATGTAAAAAAAGGGGGAAAATCCACTATATAGTAGGTTTTCCGTGGGGGTAATCTGGCTATAAAAAGGGGGAAAGCCCACTATATAGTCAGCTTTCCCTGGGGGTAAAACTGCTATATAGCCATTTTTCCGGGGGGAAGAACTGCTATATAGCCATTTTTCCGGGGGGAAAGATGGCTAGGGGGAAAATGCACTATATAACACCGGTCCACGGATTCTTAGCGCTATGAATATGTACTGTGCGGTACTACATGGACAGTCAAGTACATCACACATATGTATAAAAGAAAGAAAATTTGAAAATATATTAGATATAAAGCTGTATAATTATATTACTTAGAGAAAGTACATTTGTTTTCGACAACCCGTTAGATTTGTTATCGTTGAATAGAGTATAAGTGAGAAAAGGTCACAGTTATGGTTCTATGCACTATTGACACTGCCAAACTACGGTAACCACGATTACTTCTACGTTTAAAAACGGACTGAAACAAAAACTTAGGAACCGTTTATTTGAATGTTAAAAAGGAAAAGAAAGTGTTAGTGTTTTAATTGATCAAACATTTATGTGGGCGATATCGATTTTTAATATCAACAAAAATCAACTGTAACAATCACATACGTCTGAAAATTGCGTGCCTAAAAATTTTATTTATTTCTATTTCCTTGTCTTTTTCTTTAATTCTCTTACGTACATCAATAAATATTTTATTCTTTATAAGTTTTATTCCTAAATTCACCTTTGTTCACAGGTAAATACCGCATGTTACACCGTGTTACTGTCCGTGTTGCATCGCGTTGCACCGTGTCGCACCGTGTTTTTTCTCGTTCTGTGGCCGTAACAGAGAACAATAGATCAAAGGTACCGACACGTCCACGCTCAGCGTGGACTTTCAAACACGGTGGTCGGTGTTTTTGTCGGGATACTCGTGAGCTGTACTGTAATGATGATTTACTATGGTCTTCTGTTATACAGATGACCAGTAAAACCAAGAAACCAGAGCTGTCGGTGATAAGTGGGTGTCTGGAAGGACTGGCCAGCTGTCTCGTCAATTTCACAGAGGATGAGGGTCAGTGGCTGAATTTTTGACATTGTGTGATAATCTTTATTGTACTAGAATGTAAGGTTTTTTTAACTGAAAGAGTTCAACAAAGACAAAATGTATTAAAGAATATAATTCTAAGGTATTCATGATGCAGCTAGTTTGCAATGGAAGTTACAAAATTGTTGTTGAAATATCTTTAATGCAAGTATTTAAAGTATTAAAAGTGAGTTGTAGATATTGATGGTGATCTTGCACTTAAGCTTTTTTTCCTTTTTATATGAGACCTGGGTTTAGTACGTGTTTATATACTAGCTGGTGAAATGTTATGTGTGTTAAAAAAGTTTAACCCTTCTCGGAGCCATGAAGGCGCATAGTGCTGATGCTTAAAATGTATTGGCGGTTTCCATGGTGCTAAGTAAGCGGATGAGAGTCGTTGACTCCCCCTTCATGGGACACCAGTCCATCTCTGGTTAACTCCCAGCATAAGCCGGTACCCAATTTCAGCGGGGTGAACTGAAACAATGTAGATTAAGTGCCTTGTCTAAGGGTACTACATCAAGTTACCACAGCTGGGCTTGAACAAGTGAACTTTGGGTTACTGGCCTAACACCTATGACCACTAAGCCATGCGTTCCACAAATGCACAGAGCTACTTGTGTCTAAAAATATTTTATTGTTGCCGTGTGATACTACCCATCATGATTTGACAATACATGTATTTAACTTTTTAATTGCTTGTGTATTGCACACAGTAATTAAAATCTTTTTGGTTCATTTAGACTCCCAAAACAGTTATGAGACTTTCAAGTTTGCTCGAATGGCCATTGATCCTGATATCAACTACACCCGCTATGATGTCCCCCGAGCAGGACTCAAGCTGTTCTCGAGACACTCTGCTCAGTTCAAATCCCAGCTAGCAGATGACTATCAGGTAAGAGAGCTGACTACTATTGACTACTGTATTACTTGGTTATTGAACATCTATCAATCTAGATTGAGGTGTAGCCTTCTCTTTTAATCATGTAATTTTAGGGCATGTATCAAAAGTTAAAAAGTTGGAGTAAGCATAACAACAGAGAATTGCTTCATCTGGGAACAGCGGCCATGGAGGCTTTTTTAACGCAGGTCAGAGTTGAGAATGATGAACCTGAAAACATAAAAATATTTTTAAATTGCAACTTTGATTTTCTCCCCATAGTCATTATATTCATGCTTATTGTGATCAAATTTTCAGATATCAGAAGTGCTGGTTACAAAAGCAAGAGAAGGGAAGAAGGAAGCAGCCATGTTCAAAGTTTGTGTGTTTCTTCATTCTCTAAACTTCTGTTTTGACCCACTAAAATTATTATGTTCTGTTTGTTATCAAATTTTGTTGTTCATTTCTTTTATAGTTTTTCGTCACAAGATTCAAAGAAATAATGGAGAACAGTTCAGCAAGTGCCAAAGAAATGTCACTAGCCATTAGAGGATATGGCTTGCTGGCAGCAGTAAGTTCTCATTGTGTTTGTAGCAAAATTTTACAGAAAGCAAATTTACTACACAACCTTGCACGTTATTCTATATATCTGTGATACCAGTAAACTCTTTTTGTTAGCCATGTAGGGAGTTTCTTCAGCAAAAAGATGTCCAGTTCATGTTCAGTGAGATGATCACCAAAAGTGAACAGCTGTATTTGAGGTAAAGATTAAAGGGATACCATTAATTCTTTTTAAGAAGGTGAGGGCTGGTGGCAGTGGTGGGGTACATGTATGTTTGTAAGCAATTTCTGCGATTAAAATACCCTCAAATGATTCATCCTTCTCCATGACTTGGATAACATTAATTAATGGGAGTCATGAGTCCCCACATGCATGTAAAATTGCACGTGGAATTGGAATTCAGAAGATGTTATGTGAAAGAATATCTCCCTAAAACTGTATTTACAATACATAGTTTGTACACTTTTACTATTAAAGATGAAATGATCTCTCATTTTGTAGCTCAGATAAAGAAGATATTGAGGACAAGTTGTACAGTCTACCAAGCTACCTTGAGGCATTGGGCAATATTATCAGGCAGTTAGACCATGTATGTTAAAATAATTATAAATCGTGTGCTTTATTTCACGCTTGTTTTTATTGAGATATGACACAGGAATAAAAAAATTTTATTTGATTACTGATATTTTATTTTTTTGTCTTTTAAGGTACCAGAAACATACGCAACTTCCATTGAACGTTTGATGATTATCTTGGCAGAAAACTTTCCGACAATTCACCAAAAGCAGCATTTCTTCTCCGTGAAGTCCCTCCTTTGGGTGTTGATAACACTTATGCCAAAAGGAGAAGTGTTCTCTCAAGTTCTGTCTGGCTTTGGTAAAAATAATGCACAAATCGAAAACAGAATATAAATGTACTTACTCTTGATATAAAGTGAAGATTGATTTTGATTGTACATGTACTGTAATCAGTTTTCAAAATAAGATTTGTTACTGTGTTTACATACAATTTTTCATGTGAATTATGTTTTTCATAAAGAAGAAATACATGTAATACTAAAAAAAATGCTATGACAAAATCTTTGACATTTTCTCATGTGATTGTATTTTTCATGTTTGAGGTTTAAAAAAATTGTTGCAAAAAAGTTTCTGTGACAAAATTGTCTCTTGTTAGTGTTCCAAATGCTGATTCGGACCTGCTCTCATCCTCCATTGATTGAGACGGAAGACATGACAGAGAGCAATCAGAGTGAGCAGACGGGCACCAAGGTCACCTTCAAGGATTTCATTGAATTGTGGGACACCCTCTTCAACAGTCCCAGGATCAAGGTCAGAGAACCAGTTTCATTGTTTATATATATATAGTCACTCTAGTGTAAAAAAAAAATCTTTTGCAACATATAATATATACATTTATGTACATACCAGCTTTTTTCCATTTTGAGTATATCAACTCACATTTTTTCGTTTTTGAGTATTTTAGATCAACAAATATATTCCAGATAATTTTCTTCTATTTTGAGGAATTTATTCACCAAATTGCACACATGTGTTATGCCCTTCTTACATTGATTATTTAAAATCTCCTGGGATGATCAAACTAATTATATCTGATATTTCTTATCTAGGAATTTAGCGTGGCTGACATCAGTGTAGAAGTAAGGCTTGCACTGACAGAGGCGGTGTACGATGAGCTTATCCACTCAGTGCTGAGAATGCTGGGTAAACTCGATCTGACGTCTCAAACCAGCACTGAAGTTGCACAGCAGCAAGAGGTACTTATAATGTTCATTACTTGAGTAAAGTCTCTGAAAAAAAAATGGAGTTCTTAGTAACCTTAAATTTATTTTTATGAACATTTACATTTGTTAGGGTCCAACAAGTTCTAGTGAGTCTGAAGATGTCTCCAGTGACCCTCTTCATGGCATGCAGCCTAACAAACCTAAAGACTTTCAGATCTTTATCAACCTTGTCGACTTTTGCAGGTACAGTATGTAATAAATTAATATCATGAGTCAAATAAACCAATAAAAGTACATGTACATATAATTATTAAAGTTTTAAATAAGTGCAAGAAACTTTTGTTTAATAATTTAGTCTTCAAACAAAATGCTGAGCAACAGAATTATTAATGGTACAGTAAAACTTGTTGAATCGGGATGTTGTGCATTCCGGAATGTTTTGCAATCTGGCGAAATTATTCAGTCTCTTGACATTTTCTTATTATTTTATTATGCCCCCCCTTCGAAGAATGGAGGGCATATTGCTTTGCTGCTGTCTGTCGGTTTGTCAGTCGGTTCTTCCACCAACAGTGTCCGTTCATTTTCTTTGCAGAGGATGAACATATTGAAATGAAATTAGGCATACAGGTTTATCATGATAATATCTAGGTCAAGTTTGATATAGGGTACGATCGAACAATTTTTGACAGAGTTATGCCCCTTGGACATAGAAATATTCCAATTATTTGCAGTTTCCATTTATTTTCTTCACAGGTTTCAAAAGGAGGGGGTCATAAGTGTATTACAAACATCTCTTGTGTTTAAAAAAATGTTGTGCAATCTGGATCTTGTCTATTCTGTAAACCGGCCACAATTAAAAGAATTAACTGCTTATAATTAGTGAGAGTTATCTCCTGTGATCCGGCCACTTATTGATTGGTCTTATGCGGGATAATTACTGCTCAATTATCGATAAGTTTACCTGTCTTTGCTTTTGATTTGAACAACTAGCTGTGAATAAAAATCCAAACTAGCAACTCATTTCAGTTTAAACCGTTAAGTCTTGTTATAAATAAATACCTGGTACACATTTTTTTCTGTCAAAATTAGATCAAAAGTGGGAGTTACTTATTCATCCCATTTTTTTCAGGCCAGGATTTTGGATTATTATGGGAGTAAGACTGCCGATATCGTTTGTAATGCGCATTGTATGGTTACACTTACAGAGTTACATTTTATTCTGTCAAAATTTGTACATGTATTGATATCAGTGTTATTGAATGTTTTATCAAGATCTTCATACTGTATACAGGGTTATTTTTGTCCCATGTTATTTTGCCCTTTTACTTTTGCAAACAACTTCACTTGGTCTTGTATTCGCCCAGATACAGTTGTATTAAAAGAGATTAATTTAAGACATTGGGATTTGCCCAGTCTTAAATTTGCCCTCAATGAGGGCAAAAGGGGCGAAAATAAAAACGGGGGCAAATATTTCAGAATCCCTGCATACAGTATATTTACATGAAGATGTATATGCATTTGTAGTTCAGTGGTGGGTCAAATATCTCTGATGGATTTTTACAGAGGTTTGATATTGACACAAGTATATAATATAAGTAATTTCCATGGCTTTTATATTCATTATGTCTCCCCTTTCAAAGGGGAGACATATTGTTTTTGTCGACTTTCTTATTCTTCTTCTTCTTATTCTTATTCTTCTTCATCCAAATTTGTCCAGGCCGTAACTTAAATACCCTTTGACATTTAGACTTCAAACTTTGAACATAGGTAGAAGGTATTGAGAAGGAGTGCACGCCACCAAACGTTTTGACCTTGACCTATTTAATTTTTCAAGGTCAAGCTTTTTATAAAACATATTGTCTGGACCATAACACAAGACTCCTTTAACATACAGACTTTTAACTTGTATCATGGATAGATGGTATATAACCTAGTTGAACATTACCAAAATTTTTGACCTTGACCTAGAATTATTATTTCAAGGTCATATTAGAAAAAACTTCATTGTTCAACTTCTGAATACACTTTGACAGAAGGCTTTTAAACTTTAAACAAAGAACAATAATAATACACTTAGGTGTACTATTGAATAATATTTGACCTTGACCTTGTTTTACTCAAGGTCAAATTAAGAAAAAAATAATAAGATTTTGTCTGGGTCATAACTATAATGTCCTTTGACATTTAGACTTCAAACTTGGAACAAAGGTAGATGGTAATGAGAAGGAGTGCACACCACCAACAGTTTTGACCTTGACTTATTTTGCTCTTCAAGGTCAAGCTTTTCATAAAAAATATTGTCCGGACTATAACACAAGACTCCTTTAACATACAGACTTTTAACTTGTATCATGGATAGATGGTATATAACCTAGTTGAACCTTACCAAAAATTTTGACCTTGACCAAAAAATTTTATTTCAAGGTCAAATAAGAAAAAACTTCATTGTTCAACACCTGAATATACTTTGACAGAAGGACTTCAAACTTTAAACAAAGAACAATAATAATACACTTAGGTGTACTATTGATTTATATATGACCTTGACCATGTTTTACTCAAGGTCAAATTAATTTTGTCTGGGTCTGGGTAACATATAGCTGACATCATTTTTTTTCAATTGTTAAATTTGCCCCATATAACAATCCTTGGGGAGAAGGGGAGACGTGTTTCTTTTTGTTAAAAAAAACAATACCCACTAGTTATTTTTGTTTTAATTTAAAAGTAATACCTGTATTCAGTTTCATTCATTTACTGGAATTTCAAGGGTTTATAGCATTTCTTGATTTACAGGTCGTTTGAGTATTTATTTTCTTTTTTCTTTTTTCAATTAGAGAGATGTTACCTGAGAAACACTACAAGATGTTTGGGAAATGGCTATTCCGGTTCTCCCACACCCTGATTCTGCAGTCAACAGAGTAGGAGCTTGTTTTTAAAATTGTTTATGAACTCGGTGTGTATTGGTCATACACTTGATGTTAAGTACATGCATTGAAATGGGAATTGTTTGTTATAGAAAGCCCTTGGTCAGTGGGTACTACAAGTTGCTGGCCGTCAGTATGAAGATTGCCAACAAACTGAACTATTTCCAGGTGAGAATAAAAAATTGCACTAGTATTGGCGTTATGATGTTTGAAGTTGTTAGATTTTGTATAAGAATTTTCCTTACATATTCTGTATTTGATTTTTGTAGAAAGGCTACTATTAGACTTAAAATTGAATCCTAGTTATGCAGGATGCCTTTTCTCATTGATTCAGAAATTTTCGTAAATGAATTTTTTTCTCCCAAGATTATACTGTAAGTTGTTGTGATATCTGCATGTACTGTGTTATTTTTCTTACATGTATTTGTTGTTCCATCAGGGAATGGTCAGTCTTTCCCCGGTGAAGAAAGAAGTGAAAATGGAGGTTGATTCAGATCAGAAAGCAGACATCCATCAGAGAGCTACCTGCTTCCAGCTGATCCAAAAATTCACTAAAGAGGTACACAGAGATGCTTTAGAATATACAGTAAAAGATCTAGATATTTGCATATCAAAATATTTTCTGATTGCCAATATTTTTCTATACATATACATGAATGCATTCACATATGGTTTTGGGGAAAAGAAATTATAACTTCATATTCTTTTAAACCTCTTGTGAAAATATTTTGATGTTTTAATGAATTTGTTGAAAGGTTTGATAAAATTACAAAAAAAGTTCCTAAATGATATTGTTAAACTGCCTAGGTCCTTGTAAGAATGAAACAATACAAAGATGACCTTTTGGCAGCATGCCTGACTTTCATCTTGACACTTCCTAAAGAAATCGTCTCGGAGCAGATGTCCAGTGTGGTGCCAGCAATACAGGTCAATCTCTAATTTAAAAATATATAGAACTACCGGTAGTTAATTTGAAACTATGTGAAACTAGTTAATTTGCTTGCAGATGACATAATATATAATAATAATATTATATATCTTGTTTTGTTGTGTTGTTTTAGCTGACTTTATCCATTGGTTTGGGTTACCTCCCTTTAGCTATGATTGCCTTGGACGCCTTGGATTATTGGTCGGATACACTGCCCGCCTCAGTCATCCGTCCTTTCTATCCACAGATACTACCCTGTCTGGACAGCTACCTCAAAACTATGGACCAGGGTAAGAAACTGATTTGTATTTAGTTATTGAATGTTTATATCTTTTTTAATTTTAGTAATTTTTTCACCGACATGCCTGGGTAAATCTTTTATTGGATAAAAAAATTGACTTTGTTTTCCACTAATTTCCCTCTTGTCATTTTAATGCAAACACTTTGCACATATAAAGGTAATGCAAACATGCTTTTTTATCAAATTGTTTACATGTCTTTGTTGCATGAAGATAAAACATTGCTTCAACAAACTGTTTATTTCTGCATTACAAAGATTTTAATATGAAATACACAAGTACTTCTCAACCACAAATACATGTAGGTTTAAGAATGTAATATTTGCAAATGGTAATGAATCATAGCTATGGTCAAGAAAAATACTGCAAATGGAAGATAGTTTACAATACACTCCCATTTATGACATGGTATTGTTTACAGGAGCGGATGATGTTAGTGAAAACACCATGGAAATGAATAAGAGTAAGAGTGGGAAAGGAAGGAAAAAACTACCAGTTCGAATTCTCAAGGGCCCCAAGACAGATTCCAAACAGGTACTCTGTTCTATGTGTGTCGTATTTATATGCTGGTACTGTAGCAAGAGAGGACTAGGCTTTAGAACTTGTGTCCAATCCCTTTGACATGTATCAATAAAATATGTTCAATTCAAAAAGAGGAAATTTAATGTTGGGTTATGACATCTTCCATGGCATGCATGTTTTAACATTGACTTCCTTTATTTGATTTGACAGGTATTCGAGACACAGCTGGCAAAGGTAAAACAAAGGGTGATGACCTACTTAGGAAGACTTGGAGGAGAAGTGAACCACGCCCTACTGGCTGGAAGTGATGTCTGTGAAGAAGCCATCGCATGGGATGCTGAACAGCACCTCCGATTTGATGTGCCATTTATGGACATGAAGCCTCAGATATATTTTGGTGAGTACATTTGCTTGTATAGTCTGTGAGAAGTTTTATAAATGTTAAGGAATTATTAATGTAGAGGCATTCTATTGATTCAAGTTGACAGCATTTTGATTCAGAGGGGAAATGTATTGGTCATGTATTGGTCATGATCAGTGTAAAACTTTGATTGAATATCACAGAAACTTAAAATTTCTTGTTGCCTTGTTGATTAAGTTTATGCTTTCTTGTTAGTACCCATATTTCAACAGGAGACTTCTACATGTATATGTGTATTTTTTATTGGTTTTCAGACCCCTTTTTGCCTCGCATTGTGGAGCTAGCCACAAAATCTGGAGATAGGCAGACAAAGGTGGCGGCCTGTGAACTCCTTCACTCCCTCATTCTCCTCTGTGTGGGGCGAAGTGCCACCCAGCCTGGTAGAGAACGCTACTCAATGGCCCCGCTCTACAAGAAAATGTTTCCCAGCATTCTTCAACTGGCTTGTGATGTAGATTTGGTGGGTACTTGCATGTTCAGGTGAAAGTAGATGTGCATTTATTGCTCTTTAGTGATCCTCAATGATGAGTTAATAATGTTATGTTGTACATTTATAAAAATAAGACAAAATGGACTTTACAAGTTATTAAAAACCCTACAAACAAGTGAAATAATGTTATTCTCAGTACAAGCATAAATTTATCACGGTTTTAAACCTTTTTAACATTGAAAGAAACAATTGTGTGTGCCAGTGTTTTATAATCTAATCTATATTCTAACAAATACCACAAACATAAATCATATTCTTTCTTTTTGTTGCTTTCTAGATTCTTTAGGTTATAACGTTGATGTAAATGTATCTGTTATTTTGTAGGTAACAAAACAGTTATTTGAGCCCTTACTGATGCAGTTAATTCACTGGTTCACAAAAAACAACAAGGCAGAGAGTGAGGAATCCATGGCTCTACTGGACGCAATCTATGTAAGGGGTCAAAGTTCACTCTAATGTGTTTGTAATCAACTAGGACTTGCTCTCAAATAAAATTTAAAAAATTGTTTTCGTATTTTTATGTCATAGGATGGAATCATACAACCCAATGACACAGCACTGAGGGACTTCTGTGCCGTCTGTCTGAGAGAGTTCCTGAAGTGGTCAATCAAGCAAACAAAAAATGTAAGATCTTTGTAAAATTCATCATCTTAGTACACATTCATCATCTTAGTACACATTCATCTTAGTACACATTCATCATCTTAGTACACATTCATCATCTTCGTACACATTCATACTCGGATATAAGGAAATCTCACTTATAAAGAATTTTATGTTTTTTTTCATTCCCCACTGATTTAACACATCTTTATCATAAAATTTTGTGTACAAGATACTGATATATGATTTTGTTAACAAATAAAACCATATGGTTATGCATGTTTATACAGGTAGAGAAGAGTCCAATCAATGCTAAATCGCTGCTGAAGAGATTGTACAGTTATGCGCTCCACCCAGGGGCATTCAAAAGACTGGGGGCAGCCCTAGCATTTAACAACATCTACACAGTCTTCAGGTCAGACATCCTTAGAATTATTTCTTGTGTCTGGAAAAGCTAAAAAAAAATATTTGTGCGAAAAAACCTTTAAGAGAAAATATGAGGAAGTGCCATTTTCAATCCAAAACAAAAAATGCGAAAAAAACTTCTTCCTTTTTAAAAGAAGAGATTAGGAAGTGCCATTTCCTTCCAAAACCCAAAATGTTAGGTTGTGGCAAAGAGTTTGAAAATCATTAAGATGTGTGGTGTTTTTACAGAGAGGACAATGCGATGGTGAATTTGTACACATTCCAGATTCTGGTGCACTTTGTGGAGAGTATGGCCATTGCTCATGAGGATGAGTCATCAATGGGTATTGTTTTCTTTGAGTCATTCTACAAAGCATGGAAGTCAAGTTTCTTGTCTAGCTGTAGATATACTGTGTCACAAAATTAGCGAAAATGTGGAAAATCTGTTACATTTTTAATTTGCGTTAGTCATTTTTTGCATTTTAAAAAGTTTCTTGCAGGAAATGATACAGATATTATTTCTGCATATTCAATTAATTGCAACTGAAAAGAGATCAAGAAAAAAAGTGAAAATTAGGTCATTGCGAAAATTACCAGTTATATGGTTATATGGTATATACAATGAGATGAGTTTCTTTGCCATGATTCGATAGTAGGTGCTTTTTCTGTTTTCCAAGTTGCTTTGACTGGTTAGTATGAATCAAATGGTATTATGTCTCCCCTTTCAAAGGGGAGACATATTGTTTTTGTCGACTTTCTTATTCTTATTCTTCTTCTTCTTCTTCTTCTTCATCCAAATTTGTCCAGGCCGTAACTTAAATACCCTTTGACATTAAGAGTTCAAACTTGGAACATAGGTAGATGGTATTGAGAAGGAGTGCACGCCACCGAAAGTTTTGACCTTGACCTATTTTGTTCTTCAAGGTCAAGCTTTTCATAAAAAATATTGTTCGGACCATAACACAAGACTCCTTTAACATACAGACTTTTAACTTGTATCATAGATAGATGGTATATAACCTAGTTGAACCTTACCAACATTTTTGACCTTGACCTAGAATTTGTATTTCAAGGTCATATTAGAAAAAACTTCATTGTTCAACTTCTGAATATACTTTGACAGAAGGACTTCAAACTTTAAACAAAGAACACTAATAATACACTTAGGTGTACTATTGAATAATATTTGACCTTGACCTTGTTTTACTCAAGGTCAAATTAAGAAAAAAATAATAAAATTTTGTCTGGGTCATAACTTTAATACCCTTTGACATTAAGACTTCAAACTTGGAACATAGGTAGATGGTATTGGGAAGGAGTGCACACCACCAAATTTTTTGACCTTGACTTATTTTGCTCTTCAAGGTCAAGCTTTTAATTAAAAATATTGTCTGGACCATAACACAAGACTCCTTTAACATACAGACTTTTAACTTGTATCATAGATAGATGGTATATAACCTAGTTGAACCTTACCAACATTTTTGACCTTGACCTAGAATTTTTATTTCAAGGTCATATTAGAAAAATCTTCATTGTTCAACTCCTGAATATATTTGACAGAAGGACTTCAAACTTTATACAAAGAACAATAATAATACACTTAGGTGTACTATTGAAAAATATATTTGACCTTGACCTTGTTTTACTCAAGGTCAAATTAAGAAAAAAATAAAATTTTGTCTGGGTCATAACTTTAATACCCTTTGACATTAAGACTTCAAACTTGGAACATAGGTAGGAGTGCACCTCACCAAAAGTTTTGATCTTGACCTATTTTGCTTTTAAAGGTCTGGCTTTTCACAAAAAATATTGTCCGGACCATAACACAAGACTCCTTTAACATACAGACTTTTACCTTGTATCATGGATAGTTGGTATATAATCTAGTTGAACCTTACCAAAAATTTTGACCTTGACCTAAAAATTTTATTTCAAGGTCAAATTAGAAAAAAACTTCATTGTTCAACTCCTGAATATACTTTGACAGAAGGACTTCAAACTTTAAACAAAGAACAATAATAATACACTTAGGTGTACTATTGATTTATATATGACCTTGACCATGTTTTACTCAAGGTCAAATTAAGAAAAAGATAATAAAATTTTGTCTGGGTCTGGGTAACATATAGTTGACATCATTCTTTTTCAATTGTTAAATTTGCCCCATATAACAATCCTTGGGGAGAAGGGGAGACATGTGTTTTTTTTGTAAAAAAACAATACCCACTAGTTAAAATGTGGGTTTGAATTTTGTTTGTATCAGGTACTCAGACCCAATGTAAGATGGTGCTGGACCACATGGAGAGAATCATCAAAGTGAAGGCCAATGTTCTCAGCAAAGAGGACAAAAATAGAACTGAACCAAAGTAATAAAGCTGTAGATATTTTGTCTGTCTGGTGGAAAGAGAGAGAGAGAGAGAGAGAGAGAGAGAGAGAGAGATAGAGGAGAGAGAGAGAGAGAGAGAGAGAGAGAGAGAGAGAGAGAGAGAGAGAGAGAGAGAGAGAGAGAGAGCGAATTGATATTAAATTTGAAACAATAAATGTTGAATGATGAAAAAGGTAAAACATGTTAAGTACTGATGATTATCAGATCTTTTTTGGATAATTCCCTTGTGGAAACTCGGTCAAAATTTAGTTTGTGTAAGGTGTGCTTGACTTGTAGACAATGGAGTGTTGTCAAGTTGGACATTGCTGTGCGCTGGTTGATGAGACAGTGTGGTCGGCCCCAGACAGACTGTAGACACGCCTGTATGAAGTTAGTCCATCAGCTGGCCCCCTGCATCACAGGTAAAATTACCTCCCTTTATAAAAAGATGGCCTCATATATTTACATGTGTTGGTACTATAAACTAACTTTTATTTGAGATGACTTTATTTCACAATTTAGCTTTGATGAACTGGATTGTAGTAAATTTGATAGACATGGAAGGACTAGTTTGCAACGATGAAATTTTAATGATAAGGAGGATATTGTAAACTTCTTAAAATTGTCTTGCATATAAAAGTTAATATGCAGTATTTATTAAAGATAGCATCAACTTAATAAAAGTTTTTAAACCATTGAGTTTTAGTACGTTTCAGTTTCATGTATCGGTAGTTTGAATGGTAGTTGTATATAAGCTTTTAATGACATCATTAGAATGTAGCATAGTATACCCTTAATGTGATGCTTTTTATAATTTTCAGTATTTCCTGGTAAATGAGTGTCTGCCATTGGTTTGACTTCATTACCAAAGTTATTGGGGCATGTGGTTTTGTTTTCCTGATATTTGATGGCATATTGTTTATTATCTCTTCAACTTCCAAGAACCCACCTTCTCTTAACATGTGTTCTGTAAATTTAACCAATTGTACTTTATCTGTACAATATGTACAATCATATTCAAATCTGAAATGAAGTATAGAAGATGTACGTTGTACATGTATATTTTCATTAGACTTTACCTGACATTTGATATATATACTTGAAAAAGATTAACATGAATTGTTCAGCTAGTTTGCTTGAATTGCACTGACTTTAGAAATCAGTGCACATTTGCATTAATTAGGATATTTTACATCAGAATGTGTGTGAATTTTGCAGGGATAAAGTCAACCAAGGACTATTTCCAGACATTTTTTAAAAGTGAAAAGGCATCGTATTTCATCATCAGGTAATTTTTGTTTCATTCACAAGGAATATGTGCCACAGTGAAAATAAAGCTAAGTAATGTATTCGTTGTATAAGAAGTTCTTCATGTGCATTGATAAGTAAATGGTGGGATTCATTTCTTCTCTGTAGATTTGAGGGGAAGCAACAGAAGTACGGCCTGCTGTCTTGCCCTGAGATGACTGCCGTGGATTCTTCGTTCTCTGTCCAGAATGCAGTTTCCTGGTTTGATCACTATTTGGCAGCCCTGGACTGCTACATCTGGACTTTTGGAGAGAGTTTGCTGAATCCGGATGACATTTTCTCAGGTAAAGTACATACATGTACATTGTACATTTGAACATTTTTTCCTGACTTAAACTTTAAATTACCGGTAGTGCTTTTAATATTTGAAAAAACTGTCTTGAAATACTGAACTATATTTATCTTCTGTATAAAGCATCATTCTTGCCCCTGTTATTTTGGTTTGGTTGCACTTATCAAATCCGTGCAGTTTTAAATTCACTCTCGCAAATTTGTGTTCAAGATCGATGTACATGTATAACGTATGTTTTAAACTAGCCCTGCTTTAAATTTACTCACTGTTAATGAGAGCAAAAATAGGCAACAAACTTCTTAGTATTATGTCTCCCCTTTTAAAGGGGAGACATATTGTTTTTGTCGACTTTCTTATTAAGGTCTTCCGTTTCCAACGGAAGACCTTATTGTTTTCGTTCGGTTTCTTTTTCCCTATTCTTCTTATTATTATTTTTCTTTTTTTTTCTTACAAATTTTGTGTACGCGATTTCTCGGAAACTGTTTGACCGATTTACGCGAAACTTTCAGATTTGAAAGATAGTGATCTGAACCTTATTGGAAATTTTTTTTACCCATGACGTCACTTCCGGTTTTGAGTTATTCACAATTTAACGATTTTCAGAGGGTCGGCTTGTCCAGGAGTAAACTCCTAAACGATTTAAGATATTGAGTTTAAACTTTCAGGGATTGTAGACAAAAGGTTGTAGATCTGACATGTGGTATATATATTTTCCTGTGACGAAAAGCTCCGAAGCTCGCCCGAGCTCGAAAATTACGGTTAAAAAAGCGTCGTGATTTTTCGTGGTTTTCTTTCAATATCTCTTTCCTCGATAGTATTTTGTTATAACATGTAGAATAAAATATCTTTATAACGTCAAAAGCTTTCATTTAAAATCATGAAAAAGGGGCTGGCCTTTCAAATAAGGGGCTGAGGGGGCTCTAAAGTCTATTAATGATAACTTTTTACTGTGAAATATTTTGTGATACGTTATAGAAGCAATTATGTTCATTCTAACGTTATTCACCTATACATGGCAATCATTTACTCCTATGTTACATTTTTAGGGGATTTAAAGGGCCAGAAGTCCAAAACTTTGATGATCAATATCTCAAAATGGAGGAAAATTTTGATAAGCAATATTGAACAAAAGAGGCTCAAAATATTAAGCTTAACAATGTACAACCATTTATTCTTTGTTATGCGGTCCTTAAAGGGAGTTACAGGGTCGGTCCCTAAAACGACCCTTTGAAGATATCTCGAGAACGGCACACAATTTGTAATTACTTGTTGAACAAAATGTGTTTGAATTGACAAGAGCTTTCATTTGAAATCATGCAAAAGGGGCTGGCCTTTCAAATAAGGGGCTGAGGGGGCTCTAAAGTCTTTTAATGATAACTTTTTACTGTGAAATATTTTGTGATACGTTATAGAAGCAATTATGTTCATTCTAATGTTATTCACCTATACATGGCAATCATTTACTCCTATGTTACATAATTAGGGGATTTAAAGGGCCAGAAGTCCAAAACTTTGATGCTCAATATCTCAAAATGGAGGAAAATTTTGATAAGCAATATTGAACAAAAGATGCTCAAAATATTAAGCTTAACAATGTACAGCCATTTATTCTTTGTTATGCGGTCCTTAAAGGGAGTTACAGGGTCGGTCCCTAAAACGATCCTTTGAAGATATCTCGAGAACGGCACACAATTTGTAATTACTTGTTGAACAAAATGTGTTTGAATTGACAAGAGCTTTCATTTGAAATCATGCAAAAGGGGCTGGCCTTTCAAATAAGGGGCTGAGGGGGCTCTAAAGTCTTTTAATGATAACTTTTTACTGTGAAATATTTTGTGATACGTTATAGAAGCAATTATGTTCATTATAAGGTTTTTTACCTATACATGGCAATCATTTACTCCTATGTTATGTAATTTGGGATTTTAAAGGGCCAGAAGTCCATCACTTTGATCCTCAATATCTCAAAATAGAGGAAAGTTCTGGAAAGCAGTATTCATCAAAAGATGCTCAAAATAATGTGCTTAAAAATGTACAACCATATATTGTTTGTTATCTGGACCTTAAAATGAGTTTTATGACCGGATATCAAAACGATTTTCCCAGATATCTCAAAAACGGTTACCAATTTCTAAACACTTATTAGCGGTACACAAAAATACCTTTTAACTAAAATAAATGAAAAGGAGCTGATCCTTCAAATAAGGTACACCAAAGGTATAGATAGTCTTTCACCGATTACTCTTAGATCCCACCTCCTTTTCCTGATACGTTTCATTGACGAAGATCAAGAGTAAGGTCATTCCATATCCTAAAAATCGGACGGAAGACCTCCTCGTTGCTCGCAACGAGATCGTGTCTAGTTCTTCTTATTCTTCTTCTTCTTCATCCAAATTTGTCCAAGCCGTAACTTAAATACCCTTTGACATTAAGACTTCAATCTTGGAACATAGGTAGATGGTATTGAGAAGGAGTGCACGCCACCAAAAGTTTTGACCTTGACCTATTTTGTTCTTCAAGGTCAAGCTTTTTATAAAAAATATTGTCTGGACCATAACACAAGACTCCTTTAACATACAGACTTTAAACTTGTATCATAGATAGATGGTATATAACCTAGTTGAACCTTACCAAAATTTTTGACCTTGACCTATTTTTTTTATTTCAAGGTCATATTAGAAAAAACTTCATTGTTCAACTCCTGAATATACTTTGACAGAAGGACTTCAAACTTTGAACAAAGAACAATAATAATACACTTAGGTGTACTATTGAATAATATCTGACCTTGACCTTGTTTTACTCAAGGTCAAATTAAATAAAAAAAAAAAAATTTGTCTGGGTCATAACTTTAGTACCCTATGACATTTAGACTTCAAACTTAGAACATAGGTAGATGGTATTGAGAAGGATTGCACGCTACCAAAAGTTTTGACCTTGACCTATTTTGTTCTTCAAGGTCAAGCTTTTTATAAAAAATATTGTCCGGACCATAACACAAGACTCCTTTAACATACAGACTTTAAACTTGTATCATGGATAGATGGTATATAACCTAGTTGAACCTTACCAAAATTTTTGACCTTGACTTAGAATTTTTATTTCAAGGTCATATTAGGAAAACCTTAATTGTTCAATTCCTGAATATACTTTGACAGAAGGACTTCAAACTTTGAACAAAGAACAATAATAATACACTTAGGTGTACTATTGAATAATATCTGACCTTGACCTTGTTTTACTCAAGGTCAAATTAAATAAAAAAAAAAAAATTTGTCTGGGTCATAACTTTAGTACCCTATGACATTTAGACTTCAAACTTGGAACATAGGTAGATGGTATTGAGAAGGATTGCACGCCACCAAAAGTTTTGACCTTGACCTATTTTGTTCTTCAAGGTCAAGCTTTTCATAAAAAATATTGTCCGGACCATAACACAAGACTCCTTTAACATACAGACTTTTAACTTGTATCATGGATAGATGGTATATAACCTAGTTGAACCTTACCAAAATTTTTGACCTTGACCTATTTTTTTATTTCAAGGTCAAATTAGAAAAAACTTCATTGTTCAACTCCTGAATATACTTTGACAGAAGGACTTCAAACTTTAAACAAAGAACAATAATAATACACTTAGGTGTACTATTGATTTATATATGACCTTGACCATGTTTTACTCAAGGTCAAATTAAGAAAAAGATGGGTCTGGGTAACATTATTCTTTTTCAATTGTTAAAATTGCCCCATATTACAATCCTTTGGGAGAAGGGGAGACATGTGTTTTTTTGTAAAAAAAAACAATACCCACTAGTTCAGTATTATTTCTCTTTGCTACTTTGGCAGCAGATCACCTTAAAAGATGATCTGTATTGCAATCAAAGATCAATATGACCATATATATTAAGGTGAGGGAAGAAAGCAGAGTAAGTTGTTACAGGCCATGCAGCATTTCCTCTGCCAGGTGGTGATGAAGGACATGGATGAAGTAGGGAAGATGTTCCGACACAAGCCCCTGACAGATGTGTACACACCCAAAGAACGGGATGAATACAACAGGTAACTAAAGATTTACTCTCCTTGATAAATCTGTCGTTATTTATCTGGTATCTTTTGTAAAGCTGCTATGACATGTTCATGTACCTGTATAGTAAAGACTTGGTGTAGGAAGGTTTCATTTCTTCCTTCTTCTAACCTACATGTAGCTGTGTTTAGTCCTAAAAAAAAACCTGGAGGCAATCGTGGCATTGATTGATGTTATGTGCAGAATATAACTGCTGTGTATTTGATGCTCTAAAAGCCTTTTACACAAGATTGCCTTTAAGAACTAAAGCTTCTGTATTTAAATCAAGAGTTAAAGTAAAATTTTAAAGGATAATTATGATCAACTTTATATTTCTTAATTTTAAAGTCTTAACTTTTACTATCTTGTTATATACATACTTTTATCTTTGAACATCAGTTGAAATTTATTTTCTTTTATACATGTATATTTAGAACAAAGTGCACTGCAGTTGTGAGAACACTGAATTTTTTCTGCGTCCTAGTTGCTAGGAGCCCATCCAGTGTTAAGAAGGTCAGCTCAAATATGTGATTTACAGCTTTATTCCAAGACTTTTTAATACATATTTTTTGTTTCATACCAATCGTTTTTCATGTAAACTTCTAGCTTGAAATCTGTAATAAAAAGTTGTGACCTATACTGATACACTTCACTTGGTATTTGTTAGACCTTTAAGCATCCATGCTCTAAAAATCTTAAATCTGAAATTTCAGTTGCTGCCCTCAGAAATTCTGGGCAAGGATCTGTGGAACTTGATCAGTATGTGTGTGTTACAACCCTCAGCTGTTGGGTTCAACCTAGGGGACGTAGAAATCATCAAAAACCTACCCACAGAGGTCGGACAACTGTTAACAATTCATATGACTGTAAAAATAAGTAAAAACTGGTATAATTCCTGAAATTCTTAATTTAACATAAAGAATTATTAAAATTGGCAAAAGCAACCCACAAAGATTTTAAAATACCACTTTTATTTGGACAGGTGTGAACTACATGTAAATGAAATCATAACAAAATTTGGTATCTTAGATTTGATACAAATCAATGGAATCCGAGAATTAAGTGAAATAAGGATTCTATAATATTGTTGGATTATAAGAGATCTTTTAACGTCCTTGAATATTGAGAAATTTTATTGGTTCTGTATAACATCCTTATTAATGAAATTTGCATGTTTCCATTTTATTTTTGTGGCATAATTTTTGTAGATGGAACAGTTGCTGAAAGTGTTGAATGCCAAGCTCCTACCAGATGTACTAGCTGCAATGTGTAAGGAGTTTGGGAGACTCTTACAAGGAGATAGGTATCTAAAAACAGTGCACAGTATTTAATTATCAATTAAAAAAAAATAGATACAATTTGCATCTTTGTATACCATAGCTACATGTACATACCAGATTGTTCAGTGCTCCCTTACTGAAAAAGGCATAAAAAAATTAAAGGAAAAATTGTTCATTTTTTTAATCGACTAAATGTTCATTAAGAAAGGATATTTTGAATAGAGTGAAATTAAAAAAAAGTCTGATACCTGTATTTGCTAAAGATACATGTATATTTTCAGGAAAATATTTTTGGTCATAAAAATTAATAAAATACATGTAGTTTACTTCTTGTACATCATTTGAAAATTTATTTTGTGACTTTCTAGAGACTTGTCTGGGTTGCTGAACAGGCCCCTGGACGACCCCTCTACAGACCATGTGTTCCTACAACAGCTAGTGTCAGGCTACCAGCTTCTCCACAGTGTGGGGCTACTCAGCAAGGTCTCCATGGCAATGACGCTGCCCGATCTGGCCAACGAGCTCTTGGAATATGTCCACAGTGTAAGAATGTAGATATGTGTGTACATGCATGAACATAGGTGGGTCTTTGATTGATAAATTTCCTTTTTAGTGTTTATGTTTTAAAGAAAAAAATAATGTTTTGTGACAGACCTTAATTTGTGTGGAGGGAGGGACTAAAAAAGCCCAGACCCTGTCCCCGACAGCTCAGGTCACGGCTACCAGAATGCTGGAGTTGTCCTTCTGCCTTGGTGTCCAGGTGAGTCTATGGTTACTTTACACAACAATAAGTGATATATATATACAGGTATATAAAATGCATAAAATATTTCATTTTTGTACTTATCAAAATAGAAATCTGATACATGAAATGTTAAACTTAAATATCTTAAACTCAATGGGGGGGGGGGGGGGCACACATTTAAATTTCTACCAAATGCATGAACATTATGGACTGATCTGTAGAATAAAGTAAATTGGCAAAGCAAACGTAGAGGATCAAATTGGGCCATAACTAACGAAGCAAATAACATTTATAAGAAAACTATGTTTATAAGTAAATTGTAACAAACTATAAACTTTAAGTCAGTTTTATATATAGTATACATGTTTTCTGTTTTTCCATTATTATCACTGGCTGCTGTACACTTTGCAGATTAAGAAAGTTGTCATGTGTATTTTGGATGAATCCATGGTTGAAGGCACAGCCAAGGGCTACTCACAAAGTCATGGAGAACTCATGTTCACAGCCTTCAAGACCACAGTATCTGTACATCTGGCCAAGGCCATGGCACAGGCAGTTCCTGTGCTGTGTGAGCATGCTCAGAAGCAGTGTTACCGAGTGATGAGCATCCTGGTTACCATGGTAGACACTGTCTCTAAGGACAAAAACCTCAGAAAACAGTAATTTTATTAACCATATTTAGACAGTTGCTTGAAAAAAAAATCTTTATTTTGGTACCAATTTTTTATTAATCTTAATTTGAGTATGGTGGAAAAATACATCACAAACATATACCGGTATAAACATCTACTTAATGGTAGTGTTCATTTTATATTTCCATGTTAACTTTTACCACACCATTATTGTCTAGATTTTCTTGCTTAGCAGGTTTTTGTTGCGTGGTTACATTAATATGTGCATGTAGCATCATTTGCAAAACATTGGTTGAGGAGTTGAAGTATGATCATTTATTTTTTACTCAATTCAGGATCAGTGCCAATGTTGTGACTTCTGTAGTGGAGAAATGGAAATCCATTTCCTCCTGGTGCCTAGCAACCCCTGAACTCCACAGCATGGCCATGTTGCTCCTTACTAAACTGGTTCTCCTGGACAGTAAGGTACAATGAAGATATCCAGAGAATCATTGACCACATGACTTAATTGTTTACAATTTACAGACTGACGTTTCATTTTATGGAGCAAGTTTCATATATATGACTTTTTGTTGCCTCACAACTTGCTCCTTACCTATACAAAAGTGATATCATGGTTATTATACCTTGTTAATTGAGTATGAAATCATCAAGAAAGGTGAGCCTGTAAGCAAGAGAGTTTCTCTGTGATGAATTGATATTTGTTTAGGTGGTGACAAACAGCAGTAGTGGTCATTTCCCAGAAGTTTTTGAAACATATCTCTCTATGCTGACTGAAAAAAAGACAACATTATCCGTAAAGGTAGGTGGGAGTTTGATCCAGATAGAAGTCGGACACTTGTACCATTGTTACGAAAATAAACTTGAAATTCCTTATCTTGAAAATTTCTATACTGTTTGTTGTCCAATTTACATTCTTGATTGTCATCCTGTTTCTTGAATTACAGTGCAAGATTTTGGAACTTCTGCCATTCTTTGCCACACTACCAGAACCTCATTTGAAAAAATTAAAGTAAGAAACAGTTTCATGCATGAGATCAATATAGATATAGGTATGTTTGATTTGTTAAAATCATTTCTGATAATAATTAAAAAAGGAGAAGCTTGGATAGACTTGTGGCAGACCATTTCCCCATCAAGAGCACTGATCTGCCTGAATCCAGTCCTCATTTCAAAGACTACATTGCTGCTATAGATCGGGTAAATGCAGAACAATTCTAAAAAGAATATTCATAATCCAATCAATTTTAGAAGTAAATTAGCTACATTTAACGCTGAAAATGTTGTTTTAGTTTGAGATTTGAAGTGATAGTTTGTGAGCTAGAGAGAAGAATGGTGATCTTCTGTATACTGTATAGTCATGTAGTGGTTGTTTGTGTATTCTGTAGTTACTGACCAGCCTGGAGCTCTCTGGAAGTGAGATGTTGCTAGAGCTTCTGATCAGCATCTTCTGTCGTGAACCCAAACATGTGTACGAGACAAAGATATTGGAGTCCATCAACAGGTTTACCAGAAGGTATAAGGGCTTGACTTGTCACCAATGAAAATTTGAGAGTGGTGTCTTCTAAGTACACAAGATAAAGATTAAGAGACTCGTGTGTATTCACTATATAATTTTTTACCTGTCTTCCTCTCTTTAAGATTAGAGGTTCAGGGTCATTAACATTTCATTGTGTCATTGATCGTTATGGTTAGTTAGGTTACTTCCATGAGAGTATACATGTACGGTAGTTAAAATAAACACAGTTTACTCTTTTTACTGCCATATCTCTTTGGTAAAAAAATGATATTTTGTCATCTTTCCTCCAATGCTTCGAAAAGTTTGGAGAAATGACTGATAGTGTATTTTTATGCTTGTGAGTTTTTTATTTAGGGTACCAACTGCTAAGCAGAAGTCGATGGTGGATGTTGCATATAACATTTTCTGCCAGGAAAAGCTCTACCCTGGGGAGGTCAGAAGAACCACCATAGAGAAGGTGGCCCTGCCCATCCTCCGACTGGTCCACAAGTCCGCCCTGCTCGAGTTCTTCTCTGACCACATGGGTGACCTCAGAACCACGGTGGAAACAAAGCTAGTCAAGGTTTGTTCTCATTTCTATCACTTGTTTAGCAAACAACATTTCTATTGTATGTTTAGCAAATAGCATCATCTTAAACCTCCCAACTCATTATTGATGTTACAACAAATTAGGCATTCTACTTACTCTGTCTATTGGGGGAACATTTGACTTGAATTTTATAAATAAGTAAACCAATTGATGGACACTACATGGGTGTATGAAAAAAAAAAAGATAGATATTTGTAGTTAAGGAGTTTTTTGAAGGAATAAAATGTAGGTCAAGGTCAGTTTGTACTTGTGTATTGACTTTGCAGGGATCTGGGCTGGAGAACCAGCTAACCTCTAAGCTTTGTTGTTTCCAACTCCTTGAATTGATGTATGGACGTCTTAGTAAGGAGGAGGTGTTTGGTAAAAGCTCGGTGATCAACAAGAAGTTCTGTGAGGTGAAATCTGTGAATGTGGATACAGGCAAGGAAATGACTCAAGTCATCATGAGGTAATCTCTTATTGCATCAGAATTCAAATCAGGCTTTAAAAATATTTTGATGATATACTTTATTAGTTGAAATAGATGGTAATAAAATAATAATCCCAACATGCACAAAATATAGTTTCAGCTAAAAGTTTCAATCAGTCTTTATTTCTTTTAAAAACCATAATGTTTATCAAAACAACACTCTTTAAAGCAATTATCTATAAATAACTCTAAGAGAAGTATGTCTTAAATACCCATTTGAACATTTTCTTAATGATTGTATAGGCTAAGAAACCATATTGGTATATCACAAGAAACATTTTGCTTTGATATTTGGGATGTACAATGTACGGGATATTTCTGGAATCGGTTATATGTAATTTCTTGTTTTTACAATCACTAAAATTAAGTTTACATCTATTTAAAAAAATCTTAATACAGCAATGCATTGCTTTAAAAGAAAAAAAACTTTTCAATTAAAGAACGGCCCATGAAGCTAAGGGTGAGGATGTGCGGGGGGAGGCGAGTTGTGTGGAGTTGAGGAGACAGTACCACTGTGCCGCCTACAATCTGCTGATAGCTGTCCTCTCCAGCACTCAGACCGATGCCAAGTTCTACACAGCCTTCTTGTTCAAAGAAGATGAAGCCAAAGTATGTTTAAGGTTTATCTGTGAATCTATCTGTTTACCCTCCAACCCCCTTCCTCTCCTCTCTTTCCTCTCTTTCCTCTCTCTCTCTCTCTCTCTCTCTGAGAAAATATTTTATTTTTGAAGGGGAATTAAATATTGTTACCAAAAATTGCCTGTTGTAAGTTCTGTTAAAGAAGAAGGAGAAAAAAGTTAGCCTGTTATATTTCAGTTATAATTACATGTACGTGATGATTAGAGTTTTATAGTTATCACAGGGTTCTCTATAAGCTTGCTTACTGTCTATTAGTGCCAGCAAAAAATGATTGAATCCCAATGTAATATTTTACAGCTTCTGTAAATTATTTTATGTCACAGTAAAACTCACAATGCATCATTAAAATCTGTCACCATAACAAGGGTAGGGGGTAGAGGAAATTATTCAAGAAAAATGAATGAGATGCCAAAATTTTGTTCTGTCAGTCATTATGACCCCCCCCCCCCCCCCCCCAAAAAAAAAAAACCCCAACAATAATACAGGCATGTCATTGATCTATAAAATTTGCACAGTTCATACCACAGTAAAATATTTGATGATGGAGAAACCTCTATCATAACCTTGTGCTCTTTCTGTTGCAGGGACAGTTTGTGTTTGACAACTTGCTGGATAAAGACAAAGCATACGTATTCTCATCGGAACTGAAGGTAAGTAAAATAGCCAACAGTTCACAGCTGTCTGTTTAAAATAGTACAGTGTATATGCATTTAAGAATCTCCCATTATTTGTTTGAAGCAAATTTCATTTTATTCCTGAGCTAAGATACTTGGATAAAAATCACTTGCACAAATCATAGGTGATTCCCTTGTTCTTAAAATTTCAACTGAACTTATGTGTCTGTGCATCCCTATCTAGGCTCCTCTGTCCAGAAAGAAACAGTATGTCTCCATTAGAAACGAGGTGAAGGAGAGCAATTCCCAGAATGGAGAGGCAGACGAGGGGGAGAGTTCCTCTCTACATCTCGCCTCACAGTACCTCGCAGACAGCAGCCTGCACGAGGACCTCAATCAGTATGACTTCACAGCCACGCCTCAGGTACCAAGGGAGAGAACTCTTTTGATTTGATATTGTATCGTGGTGGTTATATTGTTTAAAGGGGAATCAACTCAGGTTTTTAACAAGTATATGGTAGGTAAAATAAGCAAGTAGATCTCCCCAGAAATTAAAAGAGATGAACCAAATCGAGAAATTTAAAATGCAGCAAGATCAAAATATGTGAACAAATGCATATCTGTGAATCTTTTTGATTTATTGTTTAAAAAAGATAAGTATAAGTACTTTAGGACAGTATGCATCAAAGGAAAAGTAATCTGTGGTCTATGATATATATGTATATAATACTGTAAGTAATTATTAAAATAATGTTTAATGTACATCAAAGTTTTTAGCTCACCTGAGCTGAAAGCTCAAGTGAGCTATTCTGATCACATTTTGTCCGTCATCCGTCCGTCCGTCTGTCCGTCCGTCCGTCCGTCTGTAAACTTTTTACATTTTGAACTTCTTCTCTAAAACCGCTTATCCAATTTCAACCAAATTTGGCACAAAGCATCCTTATGGGATGGCGAATATAATTTGCAGAAATAAAAGTCCGATCTGTATTCAAAGCGGAGAAAACCTTGAAACTGTAGAAAAAGGGGGGTGCATTTTTAAAAATCTTCTTCTCAAAAACTACGGAGGCAAATTCAACGTAGTTTAGCATAAATTATCCTTATGGGAAGGAAAATATAAATTGCAAAAATTAAGGTATAATTCAGTTTCAAATCTGAGTTATTACGAAAATAATGATAAAGGAAAGGCGTGTTTCAGCTTCGGTTCGGTTTGGCATCCGGTAAAATGGGTAGGCAAGACTTGGCCTGGTCAAAACAAAAGATTGGCAGTTATTAATCTGCCAATCTCATTAAAATTTCAGGATATTTGATGGACCAGTTATATTTGTATTCGCTGTAAATATTGCCGCAAAATAATGCGTATTTAGAATTGACGATTGGCGATCTGCCCCGGCTTTTATTTTGCCACGGCCCGGGTTTGCATACCCATTTTACCAAGACTCGTATTCCATACTTCTAAAACGAGGTTCTTTGTTTAAAGCAGCCATGACATTATACGAAAAAGGGTCGATCTGACTATGATGAATTTGCTTGCTATGCAACAGTTCATGTATGAAGGGAAATTTTTGAAACATGCAAAATATATTTGTGCCGATTTTGTGAAGTGAATTGAGGCTAAATATTTCAATGTGTTGACAGATTTCACACATGACGTTGGTGTTAGCTTGTTCTGATTTTCGTTTCGTTTTCATTATTTATGCTTTGTAATTTAACCTGGGAACTCTCGTATTTCGTGATTTTTACGTATCAATTCAAACAGAGACTCCGGTAAATCAAACAGTTAACTGTTTACCTGCGCAAATTAAGCAAAATCTGATGTATCAAAAAAGTGCTGAAATACAATTCATTCTATCGGTAATTCGGCATTATCTTTTGCGTAATGGTAGATTAATGCAATAGGTTTTGTTGAGATGGACGCTCGGCATTTTCTCAAGTTTATTCAGTTTAAATAGAGTTTGATATCGCTGAAGGAAATATGTAGGTATCTATACATGTATATATATGATTCATTTCGAAAAAATAAATTGTTCTTTATTTGTTATAGTGCATGCATGTTTCTTGTGTTTAATTGTTTACAATTTCTATTTACTAACCATATTTGAGTGTTAAGCTTCGAATTATAAGCAAGATACAGAGATTTGCTCACAATTCTATGTTTGTACACAGATCTTAAAAACTTAAGATTAAAAAAGTAAAAATTTGTCAATATTTGTTAAGAAAATTTTCAAAGTCTGTTCTTCCAGAAACCAATTTTAACAACTTATTGTATTGTAAACTTAACCTTTTTTCGTCATTATTACTCCTACTGTACATGTGATCCTTGACTGTGTTTGTGTACATTTGTATAAACTGATTTTGAACCTTAAATACCAATGAACTGGTCTTGAGTGAATAAAAGAATTGCAAATCTTAGGCCATTCTTTTTTTCCATTTTAAATGCTGAATAGGAAATAGCAAGTTAAAAATCTTAAGCTGAATGCAATAAAGTCATGTCAACAAAATATGACTCAAACCTAGGGAAACTGTGAGCTCTGTATCTTGCTTATAATTCTACGATTGACGCTGAAATTTTGGTTGAACATTAGAAATTCTATATGAATTAGAGTATGTTAAATACTTGTACAAACAAAATAAAATAATGATATTCTGTATATACCTACTCTCTGGGGTCCCTTCATTATACAATAAATAATGTGAAATCTACATCAATTTTGATAGTTTTTCAGACACGAGTAAATAAAAACGACATCTTTAAAACAGTTTCCATAGTTCTGACACATTTCTGTTATGGGGATAAAATAATTATCGCTATTCCTAAGAAAATATCACAGCGGAAAATTATCCTGGTTTGTACGCGAGGTAAATAACAGTCATTTAATTATAATGGAGAAGACAAATTAAATTTTTGAATGTTTTAATTTGAGGAATTGAGCACATTGAGGTACAATTTTCTTCTTCACATCTATACATGTAGGATTTTTTAAATAAAATACAATAACTATTATATATATATTTTTTAAATACACTAACAAGTAAGTAGTTGATGAAACAAATGTACCTATATGCTCTCATATATTTTGATCGCTTTACAAAGTTGGGGGGGGGGGGGGCAGAACGAAAATATAGGGAATTGGAAGTTAACAACTTAACAGTGTACCCCTTAGTTTTATATCTTGCGTAGGATTTTCTTATTCTGGTAAAAAATAGTATTTCATGAAGGTACAATGTCAATGATTACGTGTATGCAAAAATAAGTGTAAAATTCGAATACTTGACAATATTTATTTTTTGTTATTCTACCGAGGGACCATATGGCACAATATCTTTTGAACACCCATTGTTGCTCAGGTGAGCGATGTGGCCCCATGGGCCTCTTGTTAATTATTACAAAGATACATGTATTTCTTATATTTTGGCTTGTAGATGTCTGAGGGGTCGCCAAGGGAAAAAGTGTTGACAGTGCGCAAATCTAGTTACACAGATGAAGAGGATGATACGGTAAATTGTTCAATGAATTCATTTGCAATAGAGTTCACAGTCAACCTCACTGTATCCTACCTGACAGGACTGAGTAAACTCTGAAATATCAGAGTATTTGTGATAAAGAAGTTAAAATAGCTGGTACATAAAGAAACAGTGGCTTTAACTTCGAACACCTTTTGACCTATCCATGATATCAATAAGATATCAATGTTTGGTATATCAAAGTTTAGCTGTATTTGAAATTCTTTTTAAAAAAAAATACATACAGAAAATATTGACAGGTTGCATTTATTGACAGGATACAAAAGTGATGGTGGAGGATGACTATGTAGAACTAGAGATGGATGAACTCAACCAACACGAGTGCATGGCAAACATGATAGCACTCCTTAAACACATGCAGAGGGCAAAAATCATTCCTCTTGTAGAATCTGTAAGTATGCAATTCAAGACTTTGTGACACCTACTGAAGTACCGTATTTTTCGGGGCATATGTCGATGTGGGGCATAGGCCGAATTGCTAATTTTTAGACAAAATTCAAGAAAAATCCTTAGACTAGCCAAATTGGGGGATAAGCCGATTTTCAGTCGATGATTACTATAGTGAAAGTATGACCGCTTATTAAGGAAGTCATCGTATTAAGTATATACTTTCAGAATATCGATGTAGAAAGTCAAAAGAGTAATTAAAGTTATTAAATTTGCTTAACATATATATTTTAAGCAATTTTTAAAAATACATCTGTGTTTTGTGGCTGTTTGGTCTCTTCCGTTTTCGTCGGTGTATCGTTATGTATCGTAATTTTACATAGTGTAAATTTAATTGCAACACCAACCTCCGTGGTTTTGTCTGGTAGAACTAAGTATAATATTTTACCAAACCATTTATATTTTATTAATACCTTATTGCTAAATCTCATTTAATCAAGTTATACTTTGAAAGCTACTTGTAAATACGGGGAATGGTGTCCATTAGCTCAACAAGTGGTTTCATATTCAAATAGAGTTATCCCCCGTAATCGCTATGAATGAGAAAACGAAATACCAAACATAAAATATTTAATTTGTGTTCTTTCCATTAATTAATTAAATAGTGACTGCCGTTATGCAGAGAAGTTGTAATGTTAAAAACACAGTTAATGCAATGAAGTGTAACGGTGTACACTAGTCTACGTGCCCCCAGGCTGTGTTTTAGTCACGGATTTCACACCTTTGTATATACACACGACACCAGAATACCGTTATTTCATCCAACAGAAAATTAATTGTAAAAACACAAAGCATTTGATTTATTCTCCACCCAAGACCAGTGATTCCCACAAACGCAGACATGAAGAATTCACAAAAATTCCATCATATTACATTCTACCCGGTTTCGTTTTCTTTTTTACTACGCAATAATAGTTTCCAGGGTTCATACACGAACGTGGGAAAAAAATTCTTTTGATTGTGATTGTAAAGAAATACCTCGTACAGTACTGTACATTTTATTACTCACGATGTCATTACAAAAATTATCAACGGGACAACTATCGAACAATAGTTCAAACGGATGAAGAAAAAAAACAACCCTCATAATAAACTGATACAACAGTACAATGGATAAAAACAGTGGATTTTATATTTTACTGTTAAATTTTTTTAACTTTGAGTCTAAGAATAGCCGATCCCGGGGGATAGGCCGGGGCTCGCTCATCGGAGAAAAAAAATACCGGCCTATGCCCCGAAAAATACGGTAATTCAGGGTCTGGTTATTGGGACAACTACTGTAGTACTGTAGAAGCACATATTTTTGTTGGGTCAAAATTTCGTTGTTTTTAAACCAAATACAATTTCGTTGGCATTTAATTTCATCATATGATAATCTCTTTGTATTTATCGATACTTGGGTTAAAAATTCTTAAAAAAAACGTGTATCAATTCTGTATTTATTTATACTTCAGTTAAAATTTGTCATGGATTTAATTTCGTTGATTTACACTGCCAACTGAAATAGCAAAATTAAATCCTGAACAAATATTTCTGCTTCTACAGTATATAAGGATGTGTTAATTAGAACAACAACTGTATTTTAGGGTGTGGTTCCTTCTACAGTATTGTTGTTGTATTTTAGGGTGTGGTTCCTGAGTTGCCGGCCTGGATGAAGAACCTGAATGATAAACTGAGGAGTCCACGGACTCACAACAACATCAAGTACTTCATCACTAAATTGATCATCAACACTGCAGAGGTCAGTCTGTCTCAAGGTCGAATATCAGTCAAGTGGTATTCAATTTTTTGCACTTAGTACTTGTTATATAGAGTTAGTGTTAGGACATTGTGCAAGCAAAAACACGATAAACTTACCCAGATTTCAGTTTTTTTATAGAAGAAGGATGCTTTGCATGCGATAGCTAAAGATATTTTTAATAACAGAACCAAGTTGTTTCTCATTGGTGAAGGCATATTTCAATGCCTTTGATTTGTTTTTCTCTTAGACTTATAGAATATTCTACTACAGTTATTCCCGAGATCAAAAATATGCCGCGGACATTATTCTCCAATATACCATGAACATCATCAGTAAATTATCAGATCACAAATACCCATTTGTCTTGCACTGATCATGGAAGTACAACTTCAAACCGTAAAAAGTTTTAAAACCATGTCAATTTCACGTGTTAGTCCCAGTCAAAACAATATGTATTGCCACAAATTTTTATTTTTAAGAGATCAATGCGGCTGTTCCTATGACCTCCCTAGCAAATTTTCACTGCTGCGTTTTTTTACATAAAATATATAACGTGTAGTAGAAAAAATCGTATTAAATTGGCCTCAAAATATTAGAAATGTGATTCAAAGATATTTTATAAATAAGTGAAGTGAATTAAAATCCTAAGAAAAAGTCTGTCGTCTGCATGTGATTCCTTTGATCGATACACATGTAAACATTACCAACAAAACCGTTGGTGTTACACGGAACAGCCGTCAAAATGACCTAGATCGTCGTTCTATAGGAGAAACGATCTGTAGAAATACTGGGCTGTTAATAGAATAGAAATTAAGTTCTTGTTTTCGTGAATGTTGCAGGATAACCTCCTCGGTCTCGAAATGTTATTTGAAATATAAAACAACATTTCTCGACCTCGGAGGTTATTCTGCAGCATTCACGAAAACTCGTACTTTATTTCTTAAATAAAATTATGGAAAGGTTGCAATTTCTTCTGCAGCATTCATGAGTATAAAAAGATTTAAGATATCAGCAGCTTTATATACCTTGTAAATGTGTCTTATACATGTATGTACATGTGATTGAATTCAGTTTTGCAGAACTGGAATTTCCAAATAATGAAATGAGATGTCATGACTTTCAGATATTCCGTCCCTATGCTAGGGACTGGATCCGCCCCCTGACCCAGATGATCATCAGCGGTCTCTTCACAGGCCTGAATTACTTCGTCATTGATGTGATAGTCACCATCATGTCTTGGCACCAAGTGGCAATACCTCAGGTAACCATTGCTATAGTTAACAACAATAATCAAAATGGATTAAACCATAGTTAAAGTTTTTGTTCTATTTTGATAATGGATTTTGTATGTCAGTTGTTATCCAAATCCATGAAATTTGCAAACCAGTGCACATTTTATTGTTTTAACTGGGATTTGTTGTTCATTGGGAGAAACGCATGTCTTACTTAAAAATCAAATGGTTTTTATTTACACATTATGTTGTTTTGAACTGGGATTTTTTGTTCAATGAGAGAAACATGTCTTGGTTACACACTTTATGATTTTTCCTGGCAGGACACTGTCGAGGACCGAGCCATGTCCAGCCGCCTGGTGGAGTTTGTGATGGGATACGTGTACAACGACACTCGGCCGGTGTATCGCAACAACCTGGAACTGCTGAAGACACTCCTGCAGGTCTGGAAGGACCGAGTGGAAATACCTTACAAGTAAATTAAGAATAAATACTGAACATATTCTTTTGCCATTTGTATCAAAATTTTGAGTTCTTTATTCATACATGTAATGCATGTATCATAAATGATAGTGAATTTGAAATGTGTGGCTGGTATGAAGAAAAGTTTGGAGTTTATTGCTACACTTAATTGTTTTTTGGTTTTTTTTTTCGTATACAGCATTGTGTATAAGCACTTAAAACAGCCTGATGAGACAAAGAAAGAGAGTTGTGTGGGAATCCAGCTGATGGGCGTGGTCCTGTCTGCTAAGTTCCCTCCTTATGCCCCCACGGCACCCGTTGATCAGGAAAAGTAAGTCACTCAATGGTTAACTACCGGTACTACAATGAATGTGTCGTGATCTTCAGATATGAAACTCACTTTGCGAGGAAAATACTGGTAATAAAGTGTTTGCAGTGTAATTTCTTAAGGATCCTACACACCTTTAGGAAAAAGTTTTGTAAACAAGAACAAGCTGGTATATTCCTTATAGATATGAAATTATAGCTTGTGTTCATCTTGAAAATGACCAAAAAAGTGGAAAAGTTTTTAAAAATAACCCCAAAAACGGTTGTAATTTTGGGAAAAAACTCAACTTTAAGATATTGATGAAAATTCATGACAAAAGAAGCCCCTGCTGTATTTGAAACAGAGTCATAAAAAGCATGTCGAGGGGTATGGAGGAATATTTAAAAATCCTTTTTTTTCAATTCAAGATTCTTCACCACTGTGGCTCAGTATATGAGAAATCGTTACAAGGCTGTGTATGCAGCAACAGCTGAAGTGGTTGGAATGATCTTCAAGCACCTTGCAGAGAAAGACAGACAGACAGAGGGAACATTTCATGACTACGTTGTAAACCTCATGAATTCCCTCCAGCAGAGTAATCCAGGCAACTTTCTGCTTTGCATTCATAGGATGCATCTCCATTACCCACCAATAGCTGACAGGTGAATGGATGTACTTTTTTGGACCATAGATTAATAATCATCTTTATTAGCTTACTACAGCCTCTCTGTTGATTCTTAATGAATATATCTTTTTTTCCAGATTTTTGTTGCCAATATTGTTCTGAAAATTTAAATTCATAAAAAGAATTGATGTATTACCTTTAAATTTATATGCTCACAATTTTTTTTAAAGGTTTATGAACCGATTGTTGTTTGTACTTCCTAATCTTCATGCTGAATTCCGCAATCGCTGCCTTGAAATTGTCCTAACACGAATCGACACTTTGGAAAATGTCTACGTAGAACTCAAAAGTAAAGGACTCCTTGCTTTTCTCACGCACAGGTCAGTCAATTCTGTGAAAGAATATGCATGTACCTGTACAAGTAGCATTTTAATTGTATGAAACTTTCTACAGGTGATTTACTTTTCTGTGAAAATATTTGAAATGCTTGTAAATGGATTTATGTATTTTAATGATGTAGTTTGTGATTTTCAGAGATGATGAGACACAGGTTATTGCTTTGAAAATTGTTAAGAGCATTCAGAGCAAACTGCAGCCAAGTGAGGTGTCGGAGTTACTTCCCCTGATCTGTGGATTCTGTGTCAGTCCCAGCATTCCCTGTCGTAATGTCATGTACGACATCTTGATGTGGGTCTATGACAACTACAGGTACAGACATACAATTTGTAAAGCACCCTTATTTGTAAGCCAGATCATTTGTATTTTTATGCACAGGGCTTATTTCTATTGTCCTTGTTTTCAAAGATTGCTATATGTAAGTGTACATGTTATGACAGGTACTCATTATTATTCATTTGCTTATTTCCCTGTTTTGACTTTTTATAGAGAAGATGAGAGTGAAACAGCTGACACTATTATGCTACAAACGAAAGAAAGCCTGCTGAAAGGACTGGGCGATGATGATATGCAGTGCAGGTATGGCCGTGCATAATCAATAGACATTGCAAGTTTCATCTGTGGCTCATATGCATTGGAATGTCAATCTACCGGTACATCAGATGCAGTTGGAATGAAAATTGTACTTACATGTAGAAGTGTAGTGTAAACGTATTATATTTGGCATGTAAGATGTTTGGTGTAAAATAGTTTTTGAACAAGTTGGCATGGATTTGATTTAGCATATTCCTGAATGTGACTATTCTTATACATGTATGCAAGGCATTAGCAATGTACTTGATTTAGCGGAAGCCACATTCCGCCAAAAACGCAAATTAGAATACACAGCCAAATGTAATACGTTTACAGCAATTTGTGCATGATTTGGGTCAAATAAAATGCTAACGACCAAAACAAAATTAGTTTTGTTTCACAGGCACCACCACATTAAAATTTTTTAGTTAACGTATAAAAATGGAGTAATTCCCCTTTGCTACTCTTATATAGAATACATTTACCCATTTGCCAGATAATATTTTGAGCAGATTTTTGGCCTTATAGTGTTGCTGAAAATTTGAAACTGTAAGTCCTATTGGTCCATCATTTTGGTCTACTTGTAGACTGCTAGTACAGAACTTCTGGAGCAGTGAGACCAGAGTTCCAGGCAACACGCTAGACAGACTGGTGGCCATGTTGGAGGCCATGTACTCCCCTGTTACAGAAAAACAGTTCCTGAGCTATGCCACGAACCTTGTCCTTGAAATGACCTCCAAGAGTCCAGACTATCAAAGGGAAATGTTTGAGTCGAGTCTTGATGACTGCAAATTTCAGGTTCTGAAACTTTTGGGTTTATTCTTCAATGAATGCATGTAATTATATAAGTAGAATATAAAAATGAGGTTTTCTGACAGTGTTATACAGTTTTTGCGGAAATTCAGAATTCTTGTTTTTACAGGACTATAATGTGAAATCATCTTGGAAACAGAGGCATGCAGCTATGACACCATTGTTTGCCAACACCATGGCAACACAAAGTATGATGGATGACGATGAGAGTTATAGTGGAGAGATCAGAGCCACACAGGATGCACAGCAATTCACTGCCACTCTGGATGGTAAAGTTGAAATTTTTACTCATTGTACATGTCATGCTCTTGATTTGTAAACCATAAAACCAACAAACAAGATTGTGAACTTTCTTGTTTCAGCTTCCAAAGCTCCATTTAACTGGTTGACTGGGAGCAGTTTGGATACCTTCACGGATTACAGCACAGTGGGCTCAGAGACCTCCAGCTCTCTGTTATTCACTGTGGGGACACAGGACATGGCTCTCAGGACCGGCCTCAAGCCAAAAAGAAAACCTGGTCCCGGGTTCGGTCGACCTCGGGCAGGAGCCAGTACTAAACCAGCAGAGAGAAGTCGTAATGGTTAGTCATGGATAATAATGCTCTAACAAGAAATATTGCAGATTTTTTATGACACACAAGAAAAATGTATATGTGCAAAATAGCAAGGAGCACCCTTCACAGATTTTAAAATCTCACTATTATTTTACTGACAGTTTTTGATATCATAACAACAGTTCAGAGCTTGTAATTTATTATTCTTACCATTTGATGGAAATCAGCGAAATGATGGACTTTAGGATTCACATAATGTAAGGAAACTACAGGAGCATTTTGCACTTCTTTGAATATGTTTTTTATTTGAATTCATATTTTAATCAACATTTCAAGCTGTAGAATTATTAATAGTAAGATGCAAGAACCTTTGAATGGTATTGCTGCAAGGCTACAAAGACTGTGATACTCGTAACATAGATTAAGAATGACCACCTGGATGAAAATAACTTGTAGACAGTCTGATCGTTATAATTTGGTCTTCTGTATCAGTTCAACCCTGTTTAGGATATAGTATATGTGAACCAGGAAAGTTTAGTTTTTCACCCTGAAGATAACTGACCAACAATATATAGGAATATTTTTTTTCAGATACCTGCTTTTGAACATTTATGTAAAGAGTATAGTTCTTTTGACCAACTATACATGTAGTTGAATTGATATGCAGATAAAGAGTGAATCTTATATATTACTTCTTTAAGAGACAAGACTTTTGTTTGAAAAAAAGACAATTAGCTCTACATGTATTTTTCTTGGATGAAATTTGAATTCATTTGTTAATTTTTGTCATCAGAGGATCAAGACAGTGAAATGTACAGATTGAAAAGGCGTTTCTTGCGAGATGAAGAACAGACCAAAACTTACTTCATCAAACGCCACACCAGACTGGAGAAGATGAGGGAGGTAAAACGCTTATAGGACATCCAGTCAGTCATTGTACATTTTACTTAGCAGTAATGTAAAATAAGATGACATTCTTTAAAATTCAGTTTATTGTATTAAGATCCAAACATGGAGTGTTGATTATGCATGATTATCGGAAACAAGATTATAGATTACCATTTTATTTAGATCTGAAATGGAATGATGATTGTACACTGTACATGTATATTTTGTTAGCTGCATTCTGTGATGTTTTTTTTTTTGAAGGAGGCACTGAGAGAACAGAAATCTCGCAGAGAACACCAAGTCACCATGTATAGGAAGTATAGAAAGGGCGATCTACCAGACATACAGATCAAGTACTCCTACATCATAGCGCCGTTACAGGCTGTAGCACATGTAAGCATACAAAGGGTTATATACAGTGTATCAGACATGCAGATCATTTATTCCTACATCATAGCACCAATACAAGCTGTAGTACATGTAAGTAAAGAAAGGGCAATCTACCAGACATACAGATCAAGTATTCCTACACCATACCGCCGTTACAGGCTGTAGCACATGTAAGCATACAAAGGGTTATATACAGTGTATCAGACATGCAGATCATTTATTCCTACATCATAGCACCAATACAAGCTGTAGTACATGTAAGTAAAGAAAGGGCAATCTACCAGACATACAGATCAAGTATTTCTACATCATAGCGCCGTTACAGGCTGTAGCACATGTAAGCATACAAAGGGTGATTTCAGTGTATCAGACATACAGATCAACTACTGTAAACGTATTACATTTGGTGTGTATGATATTTGGCGGAATATGATTTTTCAACGAGTTAGCATGAATTTGATTTAGCGCATTTCTTGAAGTACCTATTTATCTACTTATATATTTACATTTGGCGATGTACTTAATTTAGCAGACGCCGTTTACCGCCAAAAATGCTAAATAGAATACACACCCAAATGTAATATGTTTACAGTATTCCCACAGATTCTATCATTTGACAATGAACATTTTCTGAGGGGCAGCACCACATTCCGTCCAACATATTTATTTAATGTTTGAAATTTTCAATATTATATCACCTTATCAATAGATTCATGGTACAAATTGAACTATGTTTCACAGAGGGACAGCTCGGTAGCCAAACTGCTCTTTGGTGCCATATTCAAGGGAATATTCTCCAAGATGGATGAGGTCAAGACGGAGAGGGAAGTACAGGAGACCATACAACAAATTCAGAAAAGCATCGGAGTGGTACTGACCACATCCATACAGTACTTCACTCCATTCATCAGCTGTTTGCTGGTAATTACCACTTACTAATCAATGAACATTTTGGTGATTGTCAAGTATTTCATTCAGTACACAAGTAATTATGAGTAATTATAGTTTTCCTACCAGTTGAGACTCAAACTTTGTCTGCCTGAAATCAAGCAGTGGACTCTCGAAATCAGACAGTGAACTCAGTCTTATTTTATGGAGTTTGGTTTTAAAACTTTCAGTGCAAATTATGACAAAAAAAGAATATTATTCACTCGATGTAAGATCAAGCAGTATTCTAATGCTTCAGGATGCATGTAGTTTTTTTAAATTTAAATTTAAGGATGTTCTGTACAGCTTGAGAAGCAAACTTAAAGTTGATGTGTCAGATGTAAGCTCTGCTGCAATGTTCGGAAATATCCAACCGTTAGGTGAGGTTCTGTAAATGAATATTTTCTGTATAAACTTGATATCAATGCATGTGCTGGTATCTTTTTTGGATATTTCTTGCACCGTTGTTTTTACTGTGTAGGTATATGTGTATTGGAAGAACAACTGATCTCACAAGATGAAGATGAAAGACCGTCAAAGAGAGGAAGGAGTGATAATGCTGTAGTGTCCACAGACACTCTGAGCTGGATCGAGCTTGCCAGGTACGCCTGCTTAGCTCAATCTGTAGAGCAACAATCGGCCAAATTCTGACAAGGGATATATTTGAAATTATTATATTCACTCAATACTTGCTAACCTGAAATTGATGGATCAGAAAAATAACTCTTATGATTTCTTAGGATTTAAGGTGTAGAGGTAAAATACCTTCTTAAAAAAATCCAGTGCCAGTAGTTTGTACTTCCAGCTCACCTCAACATATCCATTGTATCAAAGATTTTGAAGTTCTAGATAATGAAATACTGTATATCCATATACATGTATATCATAATGTCACAATGAAAAGTCTTGACTGAAAGTCTCCGATCATTATGAGAGTTACACTGATGTTGTTCATGTATAGGCAATCAACATTAATGTGCTATGTTGTAAGAATGGTTGTAAAGCATCACATTTTCGTGACAGATTGTACAAGTCTGTTAAGGAGTATGATGTGTTGCTGGGAATCTTCAGTGGAAGAATAGGAACACAAGACATCACCAAGGAAGCTGTACAGATGGAGGCCAGGGGAGACTACTACAAAGCTGTCAAACTTTACAATCAGGTCAGAGAGAGAGAGAGAGAGAGAGAGAGAGAGAGAGAGTCATTGACCAAGTGTTTATTATACATTTGGTAAGATACATGTACAATGTGCTAGTGAAAACAGGTTGTTTTTTTATCATTGCAGGCTTTGTCTTGTAATGATTGGGATGAAAACCCGCCCACCATTGAAGTAGATATGTGGGATGAATCCAGAATGGAGGTATCTCAGAATCAAATTTCTGCATGTTTTCAAAACATTGTTTGCCAACTGCTACATGTTCATTGTACATGAATTTGTGACCATATTTTTTTCCTTTATTTCTTTTAGTGCCTTGACAACCTTTCTCAGTGGAAAGAGCTGGAAGGGGTGGCCATGTCTGGAATCAGCAGTAACTCCATTAGTCAGGTCTGGAAGGACACCTACTATCAGGTCAGTGCAAAACCAGGTCAGGTCAAGGCTGTGCCATATCTAACATAACGGGTACTGTACATACTACAGGTTCATGAATTTGGAGGTTTTGTGTGTTTATATATATATAGGAGCATTATCTGCCGTACATAATCAGGAGCAAGGTGAAGTTAATGCTGCAGGGAGATGGTGACCAGCAGCCATTGCTGACTTTTATTGATGACTGCATGAAGCAACCGGAGCAGAAGGCTCTGATAGAGGTACAGTCACAGATATGAATTGTCCAAGATGAGCTTGAGGAGTTCATTAAAAAGTCAATTCTTCCTTGTACATTGTTTTTGATCAAAAACAAAATATGAACTTATCTAAAAGTTATTGATGATAGAAAGTCTTAGTGTTTGTGTTTAATTTGTGGAATGCACTGAATCTTGGTGTTGATTTTGTCTGCTGTTGACAGAGTCGTTACAGTGAAGAGCTGGCCCTTATGTACATATGGCAAGCAGACTATGACCGGGCTAGACATTACTCCACCCTGGCCACACAGCAGTTCCTTCTTGTAAGTTTTAACACATTCTACAACATAATAAAGGAAACTACACCACTTGTTGTACTTGTATAATTATGTAAAAAGTTTGACATGTTGACTCAGGTTTTATGCAGGATGCAAAAAATTGTTCCTATAGTTGTCAATTTAAATATCACAAAAAAAGAAAAAGTTAAAATTGTATGAAAATCAAATGTACCCAGTTTGAATTTATAACAGAATATTATGCACCAACAGAAGAAAATCAAACAGTTTTGCTATCGTTGTTCCTTTAGGATTGGAGCAGCACAGACAGCCTGATGTCAGTCAGTAGGAAGAGCCAGCTCCAGAGACTACAGCCTCTGGTGGAACTCCAGGAGTTCCTCTGTTTCATGGCCTCAGAGGGTGAGTCAGACAGACAATGATGCTCATGCTCAGAATCAACAAACCTATGACTACTTTATTTTCTTTCATCTTTATAAATTTGGACATCATTTTGCAGTTTTGTTTTTTTTCCTAACCCTAACCCTAGCTCCAACCCTAGCCCCGAACCTAACCCTAACCTTAGCTCTAGCCCTAGCCCTATTCCTAAACTCAAAAAAATTGATGGTTCTCATTTTAAATACATGTACATGTATATAAATTTTAAAAAATAATACTGATATTCATTTGATGGAACAGATTTTGATATCAAGTTGCTTGTACATTTCAGGTAATTTTACATCTGTCACACCTGCTAATTCACTGATTGAAAGGTGGCAAGCCAGGGCCCTGCATCCACTGCTGGACACAGAGGCAGTATGGGACAATGTTGTCACAAACAGGTGATAATTGATGCACTTAAAGAAAACGGTCAAATTATCTGTAATGGTATTTGCCAATTTGGAACATATTTATAAGAGTAAAAATTATTTGATATTATTTTTTCTGGAATGTCTCCTGAACCACATATATAACTGGCTTATGAAAGTGATAATAATTCATATTATGTTTATTCCAATTTCTCAGAATGGTATTCCTGGACCACATATCTAACCGACTGTCGACTTCCCTGGTGAAGAAAGAAGAAGACGCAATGGAAGAAGATGAAGAGGACTTGTTTTTAGCCTCGAAAATCCATCTCAGATTAAAGATGGCTGACAGCAGTTGCCACAAGAGGAACCATAAGCTAGCATTGAATATTTTAGCAGATATACACAAAGTACGAGTATTTTTAAGTTCGTGACTTTTTCAGGTTGTCCAAATCTCTCAGGTCAGACATACTAAATTAATGTTAGCTGAATCATTTGTTTTGAGATACCAATGAAAGATACTTTAGTGTTCCTTTATTTTAGAAACATAAGGTAATTTTTTTTTTCCTCTTCAGAATTATCGAGACAAGGAAAATGAGATTTTGAATTTGGAGTGGAGTCATTTGTACGCCAAGACTCACCAGCTCAGTGCAATGTCAGCTGACACGGACTGGACCAATGACATCTTCTCTAGTGTTATCACAACCATAGACAGGCTGGGTAAAGAGCTTTTGTGCAAATCAATCTATAAAATTGGTTGTTCATTAGCATGTACAGTCAACTCATACCTATTTACTTTGGATTTACATGTACATGTACTAGTATTTTCAGTACCATTATTAGGGGATACAAGTATGTCTCAGATAATCAGAGTATTCTTCAGGTCATGAATGGAATCTTGTGATTATCTTTCTTTTTAATTTATTTTTTGTAAATTTTAAAACCATTTTAATTAATAATTTTTTTTTTAAATCACAAAAAAATTTACCCTCATGAAACTGAATTTAGAGAATCATATTACAGGAAAGATAAAGAGAATACACAAGTACTGGTTTATCACAGATTATGATTAAACAAATACAAGTCAAAATATTTTAATGATGTATCTCAATATTTTACCCGTTCAACTGCATCCAGATGGGACAGGCTTTAATTTGACAATGTTTTGCTATGATTTTTGTGTTAAATATATTTACATGTAAGGGTCTCATTTTCAGGGAAATTCAAGGACAGTTCTCTGTTTGAGAGAGAGGCTGGATTAGGCCGCAGACATTTCGTCCTGCTGGGACAAGCGTTTGGTCTGCTTGTGAAAGGGGTGCAGAGCGAGAACTGTTTTAGCAGCCTAAGTGACAAAAACTCAGAGAAAATCATGGGCATATCTAAAGCAAGCAAACTGGACCCGAGGGAGGTACAATATAATGATACATGTACAAATGGAACATTGTAGTAATTGTTATATACATGTAGCTCTCTGTTTAAAAATCAACTACCAGTATGCAGATGTTTATAAGAAACACTTGGTATTGTTTGTTTTAGTTAGCCAGATGTCTTGTTGAAGAAGGATATAACCAGATGAGGAAGAGTTTGTCCTACGATGGTCGAGGGAGCCGCACTTGTCGCTATGGACTGGAGGAGGCTTACCTGGCCCTGGCTCAGTATTGTAACAAGTTCCTCAGAATGGCAGAGGACGACACTGGTATGTACCATGGATATCTGTATGTACTTTCTTGTTAATTTACAAATGGGATTGAGAAAATTCAAAATTGAGCTGTTTAGAATCTTGTAACAGTTACTGTTTATATGGTATTGTATATTAGTTTCCCTCTTACCTTTAAATTGAACCTTTACTTAACTTTCAGTTTCATAGATAGGTTTATATTCTGTTCTTCTATTTATGTGGGCTAACACAGTGATGATATTTTTTTGATTGATTGAACAGACAAAGAGTCTCTAAATCTCTCCAAGGAGTGTCAAAAGAATTTTCCGGAAACAATCACTGTCTGTCTGTTAAACGCAATGAAGCTTGATTCCATGGAGGCCAGACAGAGGTTTCCACGGTTACTACAGTTGGTGGAAATGTATCCAGAAATTCGCTCCACTTTTGTGGAAAAGGTAAATTGTAAACCCAAAAAGTTCTGAAATTTCAAAGTTACAATAAACATGTACCCGGTAAGCTATGACAGTAAGTTTGTACTCCCTTTGAATTTCAAACTGTTTCTAATGGTTTAATGTACCTGATGTTTTTAATAACTTAAAAATTTGTATATACTGGTTACATTTATGTATGTTCATTTTTGTTATGGTCAGAGTGGGCAAGTTCCATGTTGGATGTTTATTATGTGGATAAGCCAGATGATGGCTTTGTTGGATAAACCAGAGGGCAGCACTGTTCACCATATCCTGACTGAGCTCGCAGAGACTTACCCGCAGGTGAATATCAGCTCTGTATACAGAAACCATTGAACGTTCATTTTGAATGTTTGAATGTAATGTACTGAGTTTATATGCATTATGGTATTAGTTTTGTTTGTTATATACTCTTATCTTCATTTTTACTTAAACATTAGTTACTGTAAAGTCTTGTGTATAGTTCACACTCATGTATCATATACAACATCCCCTCCCGAGGGGGGGGGGGGGATGCTTAAAAAAAATGTATATTGATAATTCTTTTTTATATGTTTTCTTTCTTATTGATATACAATGTAAATGTATAATCAAGCCTTTTTTTCCAAACGTTTGAGTGATATTAAAGGTATATGAAATTCTTTTTTTGTTTCTGATAGGCTGTGGTTTATCCCTTCAAACTGAGCAGTGAGGGATACAAATTTAGTAACAAGAAGGATGAGGCATTTGTGGCAAAGTAAATAAAATAGCTGGACAATTTTTCAAAATCATCAATTCTTTTGGTTATTGGAAGCTATTTTATTTGTTAATGAAGTATTTTTATTGTTGTTTCAACAGTGTTTGGTAAACATGTGATAGCTATATTCTATGTCAAAAAATTGTGTATGTCTGATCCCATGTGTTTTTTACAGACTCGGCAGCACACTGGGTGATGAACAGCTCCCATTGGTGCCAAAGTTTATTTCAGCCTTGGAACACATGAGCCAGCCAGATCAAATATTTAAGGTACATTTGTATATGCATGAGAGAAAACATGGCATGTTTCATTAGAAATTCTCCATGGCACTGTAAACTGTAAAATTTAATAACTGACTATTAACAGAATGAAATTTTGCAAAGAATGTTGTTGACCTATGTAGTTAATAAATCGGCTAAAAAAGCCTAAAATGTCAGAATTCCTGTTTTACATGTACTTTTTCCACATGGAATGCATTTTTTTATTCAAAACAAAAAGATCATATGGCAGACATGGAGTTTTTATAAATGGTAGAGGTACACTATATTAAACAATCTCCATAGATTTTCAAAAGCCCTTAAAATGAACCAAAGCAACTTCAGTCATTTTTTTTTTATCTTCAGCTGATCAATGTATTTATTTTATCAAAATCAATCTGCAATGGATGTGAAAGGAGAAAAATGTACATCACTGGAATCATAAAAAGATTTAAGATGCAAAAATCCAGCTGGCCTTTCCATTATAGATTTTTAAAAAATGGCCCGTATTGAATAATCAGTTGTTGCAGGTAATGGTGTAATTTTTTTTGGATGTGGATGAGTTGACAGGTACATGTTTGCGAGTTGGAGATATCCTCTTATTGATTTATTGATACCCAAATGTCTAGGACTGGTTTGATGACACTAGACTGAAATTTATGAAGAACAAACCAGACAAGAAGGCCATGAAGGAAGAATATCAGATTATGTATAAGAAAGTGTTAGAGTTTACCGAGACCTCGGGTCGAGGTGCAAGCCAGAGGTCACTGACAGAGGAAACGCTTAGTATGGTGGACAAGGGAAAATACCCCAAAAAGTTCGCTGAGGTAAGCTGAGATTTATTTTTAATAATATGAAAGTGATATTGATAATCCTTTTTTTGCATCACATGTGATGTAGTCATTGAAAGATATTTTACATCTTCATTGCATTCATGTTTAATAAGTTTGGATTTTTTTATTGGTAATCAAAGTTTTTTATGATAATTTCTAAAGCATGTATTTTTTTCTCTACAGCGATTTAAGAAAGATGTTGACAGCTGCTTTGGAAAAAATGGAGAGAAAATCTTGGACATGTCATTTAGTGTGAGTGAATGTGAATAAAAAAGATAAATAACTCAAATGTAAATGAGGACTAGAGATGTATATCATTTGTATTACATTTGTACCTGCATGTGGTATGAACTGGTAGTTTGAAAGATGTACCCTTTTAAGATATGATGGAACACCAAAATTTACAAGAGATGATCGAGATTTTTACCACAATATTTTAAACAACCCATTTTGCAAGGCCTATAGTGATCAATTTACTTATTTTCCTTCTCTTTATAGCTCTATCTGGCACATATTGAACATGAATTGTGCTTGTGGGTGTGCAATTATACTGAACCCCTTTTGAAGGCCAAGTGTGAAGGTCTTAGCAGATCTTTATGAAATTGGTACTGTAATTTCTTTCCCCTTAACCCACTCTTGCTCTTGCTCAGACTTTACCAAAAGTTTGTAGTTAATACATATAGTTGTGAAGTGACCTTTAACAAGGTCTTTAAGTCAAGGTCAATGCATACTTTTATGATTAAATCCCTGTTGAACAATAATATCTTGCCCCTTGGTCCAATTTTGCTCAAACTGTACCAAAAGACTTTTAGTAGGTAAGAGGTTTGCAGTAACTTTGAATTGAGTTTCTCAAATGTCAAGGCCATCGCAGACCTCGGTGTAAAATCCTTCACATAACACTCAGACCAACATTAGACCCTTATATTTTTTTTATTCTTCTCCACCCCATGATTCTTGTTATAGAGTACTTTATTATCCCATCAGATTATTAATCCAATGAATTAATACAACTTATTTAGTGAAGAGTTCTTCATTATGTTTCAGAAACTGGCAACTGCTTATAAGAAAGTGTACAAAGACATGGATTTTGAAGTGAAGGAGAAAAACCTGAAGCCCCCGGCAAACCTCAAAGATTACTGTCAGTGGCTGGCCAATTTCAATCCCAGCATTCAGGGCAAAGATCTAGAAATACCAGGTATGGAGATTGTGAATATTCATTTACAATGTTAATGTATTTGATTGAGCAAGATTATTGAGATGAGGTTTGAATTACTTGTTTGGTTACTTTAAATGTCAAAGTATAGACCTGCATTATGTGTGCTTGTTGATAATCTGTAGTCACACTTTATAATGTTTTGGTTTGCTGAAACAAGAAAAGCAAATAATCTTTGGTACAAATTATGAAGTTCCCAAGAAAAAACTTAGTTGATTTATTGATTTTGTTACAAATGTATAGAGTGACACAATTTAATTGAAAAGGAGTTAATTTTACTAACCATTGGATGGCATTTCTACTAGCTCTAGCTATTGGTTTAACCATTTAGCTTAATCGGTAAAGAGCTGTATTTGTATGCCAATGGACTTAAGTTCAAATCCAAGCAAATTAAGGCAATATCTGTGTTTGTTACACTATCTGGACTAGCTCTTTAAAAAAGGGTAGCTGCTCAATCTTATCATTGCTGTATCAAGTTTTATGATTTTTCTCATGACATGTATATTGTAGCTATAGTGATCTGGGTTGACTTGAAATGCAATGTTGGGAGACTACAGACAGGCTCACATCCTGTGATTATTTTAATATTCTTGGACATCAAATTTCATAGATTTTGTATGCTTCCGTTTTGATACCTGAAAATATAGGTTTCTTATGAAAATGAGCAAGCTTTGATATGATTAGTGAATTATTTGTAAAAGTGAAAAAGAAATCAGTTGGCTCAAGGTCATTATATATGTGTATGCAAGACTGACCATGGGTTTCTGACAATGGGTGAACTGGTGTTCCTCACTTTCATTCAATTTCTCAGCACTGTGGAAAGGTTTGAGTTGTAGTATTTAGACATAAATGGTTTTTTTTCGCATTTCAAGGTCAGTATGATGGAGTGAAAAAGCCTATGCCAGAATATCATATTAAAGTGGTGGGATTTGATCAAAGGGTAAGTGTCTCAATTAAAAGATACCATTCCAGAAAAAAAATGAATAATTTGCACTACACACCAATTACAACAAAAATGAAAATATTTTCATACATTTCTTGACAGGTAAAAGTGATGACCTCAATCCGTAAACCTAAGAGGATAACAATCCGCGGGAATGATGAGAGAGAGTATCATTATCTGGTGAAGGGTGGGGAAGACCTGAGGCAGGATCAGCGGATAGAGCAGCTCTTCTTCCTGATGAACCAGGCACTGGAGAGTGACCCTGCCTGTAAGCAGAGGAACCTGAAAATCAAAACATACCAGGTCATCCCCATGACTTCAAGGTTTGTCTGATTATCAAAGCCTTGCTTTTATGATTATAGATCCTCTTCATTATGAGCTTTCTGGTTCTCTCAAAATACATGTGGTGGTAAGTAAATACTGGGCATAAACATTAGACGCCTTGATTTGACTGTCTGCCTTCAGTTAAAGTTTTTGGAGCAGGTCCAATATCCAGGTTATTACTGGTCCTTATTTCACTATACAGTAAAGCTTGGTTATAGCAAAGTCCAAGGGACCAATGGATTTACTTCGTTATATCCGTAATTCGTTATATCCGTATAACGAACTCATAATAATAACTAGAGCAAATTCACTATATACATGTTTTCTTTCACTAGAGTACAACTTTTGCTAATTGAGGCTTAGAATGAAAATAAATTCTTTTGATGCCTTTATAAATCGGGTTGTGAATTTATGTGAAAATACATTCATTCAAACTTTTTTGTTAAATGGTAATGCAAATTTTTTAAACTTTAAAGAAATTTGTTATAAAAGTGTTAATTTTCGTTATCGTTCACCTCTACGGGACACAAAATCAGTTCACTATATCCGTAAATTTGTTATATCCGAATTAATTATAACCATTAAAATTTGCAAAGATTTGTTACGAAGTTTACCGGGGACTCAAAAAAACTTTGCTTTATCCCAGATTTCGCTATATCCATGTTCGTACCAAACATGTTTTACTGTACTTGCTTAGATGGCGTACCTAGAGATACTTGATATACTCTAAACATCCTTAGGTGTTCAATCTGAGCCATATATTTTGGATGCTGGAGGACTCTTTCGAAAAGGTTCCCACATCTAATAATACTGGCTGAATATTTACAAGACCTGAAGAATGATGTATTTTGTTATGTTATTAAATGTCATGTATGTAACATGCCTGGATGCTAAATTTGATCCACAAGTTTCAGTTGCTGGAAGTGGTTAAGGTTTTTGGAGCAGCTCTGTATTCTGTAGTTTTTCATTACCTATATTATCTTCTTATTTAGGGTTGGTTTGATAGAATGGATGAACGACACCATCCCACTAAAAGAATTCTTGATTTGCAATCTCACAGAGCAAGAAGCCAAATTCGTCAGTGGCAAGTAAGTGCAATATACAAATATACAGTAAAACTTGGTTATGGAGAATTCCTAGGGACTCCAAGTCCATAAATTTGTTATAACCATGCTCATTATAGCCATAAAAAAATTGCTAGGATTTGTTTAGAGTCTTGCTGGGGACTCCATAAAACTTTCAATTGCTATATCCGAGATTTCACTACATTTGTGTTCGTACTGAGAGAGTTTTGATGTACCCGTTTCCTATAATGATTTTAAATTACTCTTTGATTTGACAAATTTGACAATTCGACTTTTTCCACAGACAGGGACCTTCAAGTCTTCACAATTCCTGGATAATGAAACTGAGCAAAGATCCAAGAGATTTTCCACAAGGTTACATGCAGATGTACCTGAAATATAACATGACAGAAACTAGGAGGGAACTGCAGAAAAAAGAAAATACAATACCATGGGATTTATCAAGGTAACGGTTCTCATTGTATTATTGTATTGAATTACAAATGAAAGCGGAGAGAGCATTTAAGATCAACTTTTCAATGACAAAAAAAAATATCCATGAGATGTTTTGAAGAAACCAGCACCAAATTTTAATGAAAATTGATAGTTTTCCTGATTTGTAAAAAGCTGTCCCCTTTACAGTACTCCCAAATACACATATTCTACTATAGTACATGTATAACATTTCTTGTTTTATTGTGCTGGTGAAAGTTTCTCTCTTTCCCGGTGTGATTATGATCATAGATCTAAGGTAATCTTGTTATGTGTAACTGCTGAATACATATTATATACATGTATATTCTCCAGGCGAGCCTTCCACAAGATGAGCACTTCTCCCGAGGCATTCCATGTCCTGCGCTGCAAGTGTGCCTCAACGCACGCCCTAATCTCCATATGTCAGTATGTGCTTGGCATTGGTGATCGACATTTGTCCAACTTCATGATAAATCTCAAGAATGGAGAAATGGTGGGCATAGACTTTGGTCATGCTTTTGGGTCAGCTACACAGGTCAGCATTGGTTTAGTCTCTTAGTTAGCTAATTTTTCATATAGTATACTTTGAGCAAGATATACTGTACATTATTTAGGAGGAATGAACAAATCAAATGAAGATACATGGATCTATATATTGAACATGGATGAACCTGGAATCAAACCCAATAATGTAAATCCAACTTTCTATTTACAGTTCCTTCCAATTCCTGAGTTGATTCCATTCAGACTGACTCGACAGCTTCGAAACTTAATGATGCCGCTACAGGTCCATGGTTTGATGGAGTCTACCATGATTCACACTCTCCGTGCACTGAGAAATAACTGTGATCTGTTACTGAATACCATGGACATTTTTGTCAAAGAACCATCTGTTGATTGGCTGGTTAGTACACATATTTAATACAGAATGATTAAAACTTTGTTTGAAGGACATTAATGTTAATGTACTATGTACAAGTTATCCACCATTCAGTATCACAGGATATACATACATAAAATCTTTGTTGTAGGTAAATGCAGAAAAGCAAATGAATGAAATGAAAGTAGAAGGTATGTACATACACACAGTATGTATCAGTAATACATGTATTTGTTCTACATATACATGTACATGTACCCGGTACATGCTTGAAAAAAAATACTCAAGCTACATGAGAATGTGTATGTAATAAAAATTAAAGAAGGAATCTGCCATTCTCTAATACCTACACTATAGCAATTTATGCACAGGCAATTTTGCCTGTGTATCTTAAAGTTTTTCTCCAAAATCATACATTCCATAGTCCTTGTTGCGAGATTCTAGGTAGTGGAGGGAAATTCATTAATGTGTTTTGATTTTTTTAATCCACTTACCAGGTAATGAAATGCATAGAGAAAAAAAAATTCCTGACAGTTCTGTGTATGGGTTATGGTACTCATATGACTTTTAATGCCTGTAGGCCTCTTGTTAGAATAATCCCAATGAAAATGCACAAATCCCCAACTGAAATTTAAGATATCATCAAGACTTTGCAGTGATTTTGATTACTACACGTATGTGTGTTGGGATAGGGGTCCCACATTTTGGCAAAATCTGTATCATTTGTATGGAAACTGAAAGGAATGATATTTTTTTTAAATTCAGTATCACCAGAAGATGAAGTTCAGTGGTATCCAAAAGAAAAAATAGAGTATGTGAAGCGCAAACTAAGGGGGGATAATCCTGTCTGCATATCAAGGTAATCAAATGGTTTTACATTAGTTTGACCTCAAAAGCTGTTATAAATGAAACTTTTCTGACTTACTGTATATATTTCAGAGAGGAATTGAAATTAGGACACTCCAAGAAGCCAGCTTTTCCAGCATTGGAGAGAGTACTTCAGGGAGACAAGAGGGAAAATGTCCGAGCCCAGCTTCCTGCCTCAGGATTAACAGTGGAGCAACAGGTGGCAGCACTGATCGACCAAGCGACAGATCCCAATATAGTGGGCCGTGTGTGGGGAGGCTGGGAGCCTTGGATGTGAATTGTCAGTGACTAGAACTTTGGATGTAGCAAAAATGGTCATTTTTCATAGCTGAACCATTTTCCTTAGGGTTTATTGAATGCTCAAAGCTGGAGCATGTGTATAGTGTTAGTGTGACAGTAACTGAACAAAAGTAAAATTCAAATATAGCAAAAAAGTGCAAAACAGAGTCACTAGGTACAAACATGGAAAATATATATGGATCTAAAAGACTGAAGAAATGGTACTTTACCATTTAGTTTATCATTTTCATTTACAAATACCCTGTTGTTTACATGTACCAGTACATGTTATATCAGAAAGGTTGTAAAAATAAATTTTCTGTAGACTATTGCTTGTTACTTACTTGAAATATACTTGTCACTCAATTAAGCAGACAATTTTATTATAATAAAGAAAGATATTACATTAAATAACAAAACAATTTAATCATGCACACCAAATATGAACTAACATAGACCTAAAAAAATCCACCATTTTCATAATCAATGCTAAAACATACCTTTTAACCCTCCCGCAAAACAGCATAAAAATTTAAATTCTCCCGCATCCAACTGATCTCCCGCACAGGTGACTAAATTCTCCTGCAAACGTATTTTTCCCCCCAAAACCCCCACTCCCCACCTTGTGAACCTTGAACTGCTATTTCAATAACACTGAGGGTTTTTCTGTTATTTTGGACTTAAAATCTACTAAATAGCTTGAATTATTTCCAATCCTTTCTCTTTGGCTCAGGTGAGCTAAAAAAGCTGCACGTATTAAGACGGTATATATTTAAATGAAATCAAACGCAGCATTGACTTCTCTTTATTATGTCAAAGTTTAAAATTATGTCAATGTTGTAATATATGGACAAATAACAAAGTTTGAAAAGCGGTTCATTATTTTGTTAAGTTTTGAGATAACAATTTCTATGAAAAAATGATAAAATAATTTTTTTAGACATAAAATTTAAATTACTATTTAAAAAATACAATTTCAAAGTTTTATGACATGCATGTCATTTTATTTATGTAAAGTGCAAATCCCTATGCATTGGCTGCAAAATTTTTAACCTGCTCCTGTCCTTAAATCAGAGTTCCTTAAAGTGACCAATTGAACTACTTATCTGAGTAGTTTCAAATTATATCACATTTAATCAGATTTTTATATAATACAGGTACATGTACATTGAAGGTAAGATTGACAAAATATAATTTTCATATAAATACTTAGTAACACATTTGTAGACTTTTTTTGTGTGTACAAACAAGTGTTACAAAAACTAGTATATTTATACTTAAAACCAATACTACATGTACAGGTCTTCAATTACCAATTTTGTACACTTTGATAACTGTCTACAACAATATTTTTAATATAGGGTTTATATCAGTCCTATAATCAAACAAGACATTGCGTAGATCACATGCACAAACTTTCACACTATACACATACATGTATTTACATACCCGGTACATATTTTTATGTTGTTTTCAAAGGCTGTAAAAATACACTATATACTACATGTAAGAACATGGCAATGTGCAGATTTGTGTCTAGAAATGTACATACATACTTTAGAATAGCTTCAAAATTACATCAAAATATACATTGACATAATCTGAACCCTCAATATTTAAAAAAAAATTTACAACTGTTTTACGTTTTTTTTATCAGTTGTAAGTAAAATTTATACAAAAGTGCATTTGACTGCAAAAGGGTTTGAAGTACACTTGAAGAGTTCTCATACAAATTTAAGACTGTGATGTTTTCAAACCTGCATTTAGTTAATGTGTATGGTTTATAGTCACTCTGTGCAATGATAACAACAACATGAATTGTAACATCAATGTCAGAAAATACCCTCTTCACAACATCAAGAGCTTGGCCTATTGTGTCTCCTCTGTGTGTCGCACCAGTTGCAACTTGAACAAGATACAATACTGAATTCTCTTTGGTTTTAAGTTTCTTAGCAGGAGAGCATGCCTCCATACCACCACTGTCTGTTCTGTACACAAAGTAATCAACTCCCAACAAGTTTCGGTCCTGAGGATAAACCAAAAGCTTGTCAGTTGATCCTATACGCTGTTTTATATACAAAGCAAATTTTGCAACATTTTTTTTATGGTTTTCTAAATCATCTGGGATATCTGTAAGATTATCTGGAGCATTGCATTCCAAAAAATTCTTACGTGGAACTTTCAAGAGTAGCCAGTCATTTGATTGTGACCCATCAAATTTTGTCTCTGAAGGCTCGAACACTGTTTCAAGAACTGTTGAATTGGAAGGTAGGATTACTGTGCCTTGATTCCTCTGGATCTCTACAAGCATTTTCTCAAATTCCTTTCCAGCTTCTCCATTCCGGAACATTATGGTAAAAATCTCATCACTAGCATTTTCCAGCACAAATTGAAGATGATAAGGTAATCTTTGTCGCCATGCATCTGCAAGGTAAGGTTGAAGGTGCCGAACTTTTACGAAGTTATCTCCTTCTTTAAGGTCAAGCTCTGATAATTCTATATTTGAGTCCAATTCATCTTTTGTGACGATGCAATATTCAGTTTCAAAAATGTTGATTGCAATCAAAATCTTTGTTGCCTGTTTTTCTGTAAAGATGTATTCTCCTTCATTTGGGATATGCTCCAAAAGAATAGTAGTGTGAAGCAAAAATTGTGCATATTGTTCATTGTCTCCACATCCCTTAAAGTGGACAATTCCTTCTCGTGTCTGCTTTGTATAGCGTGCTAAAGCTTGTTGAACTGTTTTCCCAATGCAACGAAAGCTGTACATATAGTCCAGAACACCATGAAGCAATCTAGGTGTTACCAAAAAGCGCTTCGAGAATACATCATACACTTCTTTTCCCTTCTGTGAAAGAGCATGGTCCTGACAGCCCAAAGACTTTAAAGAACCATTCCAAATTTTCAAAAAGTTCTCCTCATCCAATTGTAATTCTTTTCCACAATCATATTCAGCAGTGTGTGCACTAGCAGTAAATCCTGCTTCAATCAGAATAAATTTGTCAATTCTACCTGCAACTATTTCTTTAATTCGGTCAAGGTAATGAGAATTGAATATTGTAACATGATCGATGATAAAACAGTCTTCGCTTTGAAAATCTTCAACAAAAGTAGAGAAAGTTTGTAGGTTTTTATCTTTCTTTTCGATTTCAACAAGGTCAAAGTAATGAACCCCAGTATCATTACTTTTCCTGCGATCCAAAACATAGTACAGTATTGATGATGTCTTCCCAAGTCCCTGAATTCCACTAAGGTAAGTCCAAGAATTCCTACTTTTCCTACAACTATCAATTATGTTGACAAACAATTTATGGAACTTTGTTTTCACAAAGCAACGTCTAACTTTAAAATCTGCTATATTTGCAAATAGAGTTGCTTCTTCGTCTTCAGTTACATATTCCAGAACACTACCATCAAATTCATCAATATCATCAGAAAATTTTGGAATCTGAAAAGAAGGGAAAGAAACAAGATGTAATTATGATCGGGCAATTATAAAGTCTCCCAAACGACCGAGGCCATCATTGAGAGTAGGGATGACCCACACAGGTCAAACTTTACAGACAAAAAGATTTAGAACTTGATTATTTTTATTTCTGAAGTTGCATGATGTTCCCCAGGGGTCCTTTACTATACATGATCAGGTGAACCAACATGGCCCAAGGAACAAGAATATATATGATTAAGGGGTGGGGTTCTTAACCGTTTTGAAGGTATTCGGGCACTACCTATTTGAGAGAGGGGTCAGGACCACCCCCGGGGCCCATGACCTACATACCATTTGATGCCCCTTGACACCAGGAACAAGAACATATATGGTTTAGGGGTCGGGATCTTAACCATTTTCAAGTTATTTGGGCACTTCCTGTTTGAGGAGGGTCTGGACCATCCAAGGGGCCCATGACCTACATACCATATGATTTCCCTTAACACAAGAAACAAGAATATATATGGTTTAGGGGTGGGGATCTTGACCTTTTTCAAGCTATCCAGGCACTTCCTGTTTGAGGGGGGTCAGGACCACCCCAGGGGCCCATGACCTACATACTATTTGTTGTCCCTTAACACATGGAACAAGAATACATGTGTATAGGGTTTAGGGGTGGGGTTCTCAACCATTTTCAAGATATTCGGGCACTTCCTGTTTATGAGGGGTTAGGACCACCCCCGGGTCCATGATCTACATACCATTTGATGCCCCTTGACACAAGGAACAAGAATATATATGGTTTAGGGGTGGAGTTCTTAACCATTTTCAAGATATTCAGGCACTTCCTGTTTATGAGGGGTTAGGAGTCCTAACTTAGGACCACCCCCTGGGCCCATGATCTACATACCATTTGATGCCCCTTAACACATGGAACAAAAATATATATCATTAAGGGGTCAAGATTCTAACAGTCTCTGAGATATATGGTCATTTCCAATTCGGGGGGGGGGGGGGGGGGGGGGGCTGGGGGGGGGGGGCTGGGGATGACCCCAGGGGTCAGATCTAATAAACCCTATATATATATTGCCTGTAACAGTCAATATATGATTCTGAAAAGCCTATATTATTATCTTTGTCCGTTTTCAAATTATATTATCCATAAGGTTCAATGTTAGACCCCATGACCTTTTGACCCCCTAGAAAAGTGGTTGGGCAACCCCAAATGAGCTAGAAAAATCAAACCAGCGTGTGCACATCTAGATATGCAGGCCTATCGTATCCTTCTTTTGTTTTGTACAATTCTGTTCAGCCATCTCTGAGAAACGGGACGGACAAGTTCAAAGCGGAAAAGAAGAAACCGTACAAAACAATAAGAGACTTGGGAGACTTTTAAAATTATTTGAAACAATAGGACCTTATTGAGTCTTATCTCTTTAACCCCTGTCACACCTGGACTGCATCCTCATTATAACCATTTTCTTTCTTTTCTTTTTTTTTATAAATCTTTTATCAATTTATATCTTTAAAAATTTTTAATTGAGCTAATCTACAGCAAACAAGAGGCCCATGGGCCACATTGTTCACCTGAGGAACAATATGTATGATAAAATATCAGCTTAATGGAGTCAAAATCCAAACTATCTGGGCAATATAAAACATTTAGATCCTGTATGAACAAAAATCCTTTTATCCCCTATAGCTGGATATTCTTGTGTTTATGATCAAAGATTTAATCTATATATTCCTATGTAAAAAATACAACTGCCCGCTGTTGCCCCACCCTACCCTCGAAGATCATGATTTTCACAATTTTGAATTTATACTCTATGAGAACAACCAATACTCACATTTGCATTGTCTGAGGTAGCCATTTTTCTAACCTTGGATTTTTTTTTCTTCTGAAAAAGTAAATCATAACATATATGTATCACAGTATGTAATATGATCAATCACCATTACCATGAAAAATTTGGCAAAATTTCCCCTGTGTAGGGGATATTTACAAACACTTGTCTGTTCAACAATGGATAATTTTACAAGTATATCTTTTGAAAGTGGTTTATTGATAACAAGCAATATCAACCACAATAAATAAACTAGAAATCTAAAACTAAATTCCAAGCGTAACTCTGATCATCACATCATGCGAGAACTATCATGGCTGCTGAAGAAGACAATGGTTATAACACGCAGATGTATTTAATTTTGAACTTTTCTCTGGTGCCGATTAATTAAAGGGTTATACCCTGTCCAAAGTTATTGTTTCCTCACTTTAAGCTTAATATTTAGATAATCATACATGATCAAAATACGCTTTTTCACTACAATGAGTTGATCCGCTTAACATCCTAAATTGGCCCCTCACAATTTTCAAGAAAATAAATATAAAGATTTTATACAGATCATTACCTGATTCTTTCCTTCAAACATTGTAGTTTAATATTTTCAATATCAGTTTTCTTTCCTATACACAGTAAATAAGCATTGCTTACATCAATTTCTCATAGACTTCAGGCCACACCCCCATATTGAGAGCTTGATTTCAATATGAGCGCATTAATGTTTCAATTTGTAATTTACGTGGTCATTTAAATTAATACAATTATATTAATCGTTCACATCTATGAAAGAAATTGAAACATTCAACCGCTCATATGTTATATCTTGAATCTATGCAAAAACCATCGATAATTTTCTCTATAGAAAAGAGAGGCGTACCTTGTTTACAATTTTTAACCCATTTTGACCTCATGAATATCAAAACATTGAACACGTGACTCAACTCTATTCACTTTTACCCCTCAAACACATCAAGAAAACATTGTGACCAGTGTCCCCGAGCACATTCGATCCATTCACATGTTTGATTGACCTCTTCTTATTTAGGTAAATGATACAATGATTAGCAATATTAAAGTCAGGTTTAGCACTGGATAAATACACTTTTATTTACTTGATATTATGTTAAGATTTGAATTAGTCTCTCACAAGAACTTATGAGTTGTTTCTTATTAAATCCTGCTTTGAGTTTTGAGTTAAAAAGTTCACAATTTATTTTTTTTGATAGGTAAATTTGATGATTAAGAAGGGCAAGATTGCGAGTAAAGTGGACTCATTCTTTTTAAATACCGGTACTGTGGAATCATTAGATTTCGTGGTGGCTCAATTTTCGTGGAATTCGTGGGTACCACTCATCCATGAATTAACATCCTCAACGAATTAATAAATTAGAGCTATAAAGTCATATTTATCTTGTATGTATACGAAAATACACGAAATCACGTCCCCATGAACCTGTAAAATTTAAGCAATCCACGAAAATTGGCCCCCACAAATTTTAATGATTCCACAGTAATTAACAAATCATGTTTAAAAAACATATAACCTAAACTAAAAATATATGGTTATAGCGAAGTCCTACGGACCAATGGAATTACTTCGTTATATACGTAATTCGTTAAATCCGTATAACGAATTCGTAATAATATTTATAGCAAATTCACTTTATACATGTTTTCTTTCACCAGACTAAAAATTTTGCTATTTCCGTGCAAACTTTTTTAAACTATAAAAAATTCATTATAAAGGTGTTAAATTTCGTTATTATTCACCTCTACGGGACTAAAAATCAGTTCACTATATCCGTGAATTCGTTATATCCAAATTTGTTATAAAGTAAAATTTGTTAAGTATATGTTACTGGGGACTCCAAAAAACTTCGCTATATCAGAAAATTTGCTATATCTTTGTTTGTACTAAACGAGTTTTACTGTATAAAATGTACGACAATAATCTTTCACTTAAATTATAATTTGGCTAAAGTTTAATTGTCCCAAGATATTGATGCAGCATAAAATGATTCATTAAAATATGAAATTAGTAAGGCTATTCATATTTTATAATTATTGTTTATAAATATTCAACCAACAAATTGTTTTATTATTTCTAATATTTACAAAATAAAGAGAACCTTTGAAAGGTCACATGGACAATTTTGAGAAATTTTTCAATAAACGTTCAGAGGTTACAGGACCAAATTATGAGAAAATAAGTATCAGTTTTAAGCTAAAAACGTCATCGTTGGAGCATTGTGACGTTGCCAATCGTTCCACCAAGATCACCGTTTCCCGATGACATTGCTGGCGAGGCAACGTTAATGGAAAGCACCCGGCCTAAGCACGCAGCCTTATAGCGTAATGAATAAATTGTCAAATCCAAACTTTGCTAAAGTTGTTCCCCTTTGCGGGGTCAACCCAAAGGTCAAAATGGAAAAAAAAAAAACTTTCCCCTTCTTAAATCATGCAATATTTGGGCGTCCTGTGAAGAAACCTCTTGAAATTTAATTCATTGATGTGGCATTGCCCCAACTTGGGGCAATCAAAATTCACAGCAGAAACGGATTTCTAATGTCAAATGACAAAGTTACAACCCTCTAAACTACAAAGGCTAACATTACTGTGAGAATATACCCCCTCCCCCAAGATGGCGGCCAAGGGACTAAACTTTTGTAAAGTGTGGATAGAGATAGGCGGATCCTACTGCATGTGCACGTTTCTGATGAATCTGATAGTGAAATGTGAAGAGTGTGGTCCTCAAGACCGTCACACCGTAAAACATAACTGTTTATACATGGAGCGTAAAATATTTTATTTTTATTCACGTTGATGCATTGGTAAACCAGGTTTTAATTTTTATCATGTACCCGTATGTATTACTCAATTTATGCTGCGTTCGCCCCCAACGGTCGCACCGTAAAACATATAAATAACTACTTACCACTTTCTTATTTTCAGCCTCTAGTACTAGGGTTTCTGTCTCGCCAAGATGTTAGTCCATATTGCGGAATGACAAAATTAACAAAACGAAAGTCGGCAACAGCGAAATCCATCTCATAGTCCAACGCGAAATATCAAATGGACGGAGAAAATATGATTTTATTAACGAGCTATTGATAAAACATCTAAAATAATCGGTAAATTCAATATTGTTTTGCTTATCTTAAGCTCGAGTAACGCACGTTATAACAATCAGAGAAAATATTTTTAAAAGTAGTGTACAAACTTTGGTAAACAGGTAACGTTCCATGTGACCGATTTGTTTATGAGTATTGATCATTTGTTTGATGGTGGTTCAATAATCTTCAATTTTTATAAGAATATGCTTATAATAAATACATGTGAATAACTTCTCCGGCCAAAAATACTATGCTCTCAATCACCCCTGCGAATGTGTTCGGAATGTTTTCTTTATCCTCGGTAAGTATATATGATCTAATAAATTCATACAGATGTGCTCGAATGACAGTTCACGAGCCTCCCCCGAGATTTGTTCAGTTCCTAAGAAATTCCGAGCGGAAGTATGAGTGTTCAGACAATATTCTCAAAAGATCTAGCGCCGCGGGATCATCAAGCAGTTTCAGACTCGATCAAGTCAAAATTTGTACGCTGTCTGATTGTCTTGTAATTAAAAACATCGAAAAATAAAATGCTACTAACATGTGCCTTTATATCACGCTGATAATTTGAAATTTTAAGTGTAATTTTATGATTTATCATAATCTAATGAAATTTGGACAAAAGTCTTAAATTGCTTCATGATCCCAAGGCTAACATTTTTAGATAAGTAATTATTTTATTTATGTTTTACTTTTTCAATCATTCAGAATATTTGAAACCATCCATTGGTAATGCAAGTAAAGGTATTATTGGCAAGTGAAAATGAGAGTCCCTGAGAATGATCACAGTGATTCTTTATCTTCTATGACAAACGATGTATACTTTGAAGTATTATTTATCTTTTTAAAAAGATGTCCTAATATAACTACATTTCATGCGATAAAACCATTTCTGTCAACAAAACCGAGAACAAAACTTGTTCTTTGATAAGATAACCCCTTTACTTGCAAATCTCATGAAAAGAAAGTTTTCAATATTTGGTTGATATGGACTATAAGTGTTACAAAGAAGTTGTATCCAATTCAATTGCGTTGAACCCATGAACCACACCTGGCCTCTTTCACCTTCCATATAAAATTACGAACAAGAGTGAAATAATAAAAATAGCATGTCCCTGTATCAAATAATTAATAGTCTTTTTACTAATAGATTCCTTGCATTATCAATCAAGAATTTTTTTTTAGAGGGAAATTTAATGCATCAATCCTGTTAAATAATTTGAATTAACACTTACTAAACAACACACTGATATACTAATATATTGTTTAAATGTGCAAACATAGCACTGAAAATGTTCTACTGTCCTTCTATCATGGTTTATGACATCGTTAGATTTGAACATGGCTAGTTATTGTGATGTCATACACAAGTCAATATACTTGATAGACATTGTACAGTGATTTTTACATTGGTTACTCTGGAAAGTTTTCATTTTTTAGCAATGATTTGAAATAGCTAGTGGGTATGCTAGTATAAGTATGCGTGTGCTCAATGACGCTAATTTATCACGTGCATATGTTAAAGGGACATGGTCACGATTTTGGCCAAATTCTATTTTTATTATTTAAAAAAGCTCTGGGAATGCATTTCAATGATCGAATGAAATTTGAGAGTCAGTGGATGAGTTACTAGTACATGTATATGCAAGATACAGGGCTCACAGTTCTTTGTCACGAAAACAAAGCTTGTGCCCTGCTTTTGTTTACATAGGTTCAATATACCATGCATGCAGTTCAAAATATTTTTCAAGCTGATTTGTCTATCTTCTTATTCATTTTAAGCATCATTAAACAGTTTCTAATGTTTAACACATTCATTTTAGGTCTTAAACTGGAATTTGTACTTTAACATTTAAAATGTAAACAAAAGCTTTGTAAGAATAGTAAGCTCTGTAACTCGCTTATAACTCAACGAATGACTTTCAAATTTAGCCTGCTTATTAAAAAAAAGCCTTACTGAAGCATTAAAAACATTAAAATAAAACATAGGTAATCACAGATTACAAAGCTCACCGAGACAAGACATCACCCTTATGAGACTTTACCTTTACGAGACCACCTTTATCATATTAAATGAAAATCATATTTTATGATCTTGGATATTCATGGATTCTGATTTGACACAATATTGTATATCATCTATTAAAAAATTGTATGATAATCATATGTTCATATGTTAATCAATACAATAATATAAAATTAAATATTGCATCCTATCATATTTACAACATATATCATATAATACAATAAAATACCATAATAAAAAATGATGATATATGATATTGTAAGGTATGATTTGACATTGTATTGTGTTATACGTTATTGTATTTGATCACATAATACAATATCAAAATATATAAAACAATATAGTATTATATTACAATATCATATTACATAATACATCATAACATTGAAACATACAATATTATATTGTATAATATAGTATGATATTGTATGATACTGTATCATTTTTGAAACATAACATGATATTGTATCATATGATACAATATAATTTGATACAACATTGTATCATATCAAATGATACAATATTATATGATAAAGTGAAATATATAATACTATATTATATTATACACATTGTATCATATGATACAATATATTTTACAATATCATAACATACAATTTCATGTGATGTGATAATATATAATATTGTAAACCAATTTCATATTATACAATATTGTATGATACGATATTATATAATATTACAGTATTATATTATACAATTTCATGTGATATAATTCTATAATTCAGAAACTAATATCATATTATACAATATCGTATGATACAATATTATAGAATATACAATATTGTATCATATGATACAATATTATATTTTGCAATACCTTATGTAATAGTATCATGTGATAAAATAATAAATTAATAAATTAATAATACAATATAATATTATACAATATTGTATCATAATATCCAATACTATACATGACGATATCATGTTACGATATCATAACATAAAATATCAAAAAAATCATATCATATCGTATCATATAACTTTTTATAATATTACATGATATTATATTGTATCATATTAAACAATATTGTATCATACCATACAATACTATATCATAGGAATCATGTAATATCATTAATCAACAAACACATCTATCTATCGAGCAGGTTTGAGTGAGGTAGGAGATTTCTTTAGCATCCTTGATAATGGAGATCAGGCTCTGCATCTGAAGCAACCTCTGCGTTTCATTTATAATATAGTTAAATCAACTATGCAAGCTATCATCTATAAAACATGTGACCTGTTCCAAAAAAACTAAACCTCATCCAGCATCTGAAACCTATGGCTCAGATTCAGCATTCAAGCCTGTCAGGTGCATCAGTAAACATAAGACGCATCTCCATGCAAGTTTGGTGAAGTTCAGACCAGTAATAACTAAGATATTATCATCAGAGAGCACTAGCAATTAAAACCTTAAACTGCTCCAGCATCCGCAACCTATGGCTCAGATTCAACATCCATGCCTGTCAGGTGCATCTGTATCATAAGACACACCATCCATTCAAGTTTGGTGAAGTTAGGACCTGTAATAACTAAGATATATTTTTAAGCATCCTTGATAATGGAGATCAAGCTCTGCATCTGAAGCTTCCTCTGTGATTCATTCATAATACAGTTTAATCAACTATGCAAGTTTAAAATAGTACTATTATCTATTAAACATGCGACCTGTTTCAAAAAACTTAACGATATCCAGCATCTGAAACCTATGGCTCAGACTCAGCATTCAAGCCCGTCAGGTGCATCAGTATCACAAGATGCACCATCCATGGAAGTCTGGTGTAGTTAGGACAAGTAATAACTATACTTAAAGATATAATCATCAGAGGGCACCTGTTTCAAAAACTTAAACCAGCTCTAAAAACCTTAACCTCCTCCAGCATCCGAAACCTATGGCTCAGATTCAGCATTCAAGCCTGCCTGGTGCATCAGTATCATAAGACGCACCATCCATGGAAGTCTGGTGAAGTTAGGACAAGTAGTAACTAAGATATAATCATCAGAGGGCACCTGCAACAAACACTTTAACCAGCTCTAAAAACCTTAACCTCCTTTAACATCTGTAACCTATAGCTCAGATTCAGCATCCAAGCCTGCCTGGTGCATCAGTATCATAAGACACACCATCAATGCAAGTTTGGTGAAGTACGGACCAGCAGTAACTTAGATACAGTAAAACACGGTTATAGCGAACACGCTTATAATGAATTGACGCTTACAGCGAAGTGATTTTCATTCCCCGTGACTTTATTTCATGTTGTAAACTTGACGGATATAACGAATTGCGCTTATAACGAAGTAAAATTGTCCGTCCCTGGGACTTCGTTATAAGCGTGTTTTACTGTATTGCTATCAGAGGGCACCTGCAACAAAAACTTTAACCTGCTCCAAAAACCTTAACCTCCTCCAGCATCCGAAACCTATAGCTCAGATTCAGCACTCAAGCCTGTCTGGTGCATCAGTATCATAAGACACACCATCCATGCAAGTTTGGTGAAGTACGGACCTGCAGTAACTTAGATATTGTTATCAAAGGGCACCTGCAACAAAAACTTTAACCTGGTCCAACAACCTTAACCTCCTCCAGCATCTGAAATTTTGGACTCAGATTCAGCATCCAAGTCCACAAGTAGGTCCAGATGCATCATCCATGCAAGTTTGGTGAAGATAGGACAAGTATTAGCTTAGATACAGGACCTGCAACAAAAACTTTAACCAGGTCCGGACGCCGACGCCGACGCCGAGGGTATAGCATAAGCTCCCCCGACTTCGTCTCGGTGAGCTAAAAAACTAAAATAATTTTTGACCAAAGTCGTGACCATGCCCCTTTAATATGTACCTTTCGTTTCAATCATGCGTCTCTTTGTAAAGTAATGCAACACTAAATATTGGTTGTCAGTCAAATTTTAGTTTTCAGGAATTTGTGATGCTATGCTAAAATGGTATAACTATTCCAGATTTTATTGGAATTCAACGATTTCAAAGTCCATTGTTGCGTCATCACCAAACATCAACTGTAAAGTGCATTATTTATTATACTCGCCGAAGAACTGTAAACAATCCTGAAAATTTTGAAATTGTTTAATTTTTCATCTAGTTAACAGGTAACGTTTATGATTTAATGTAAATTTAACTGATTTTGTGTTGCTGGTGCTTTTTTTGTTGCTCAAAATACCAAATGTATTCTGTGTTTTGTTCAGTTCTGCGAAGACGTTATCGTTTGTGCTTATATATACATGTACAAAGTTATATATATATGATTATATATTATTCTCTTTTGAGAAGTGGACAGGCATAGCCTGCATCCACTTCTCTTCGCAAGCCCTCATATTTTGATTCTGGAAAACATGTAAATATCGGAAACAAAGATGGTTTACACTTCGACCCATGTTTCGACTCCAGTTTCCCTGAATTTTCGTAACAGACCTACTATTTCTACATTTTTAACATTAATTATGCATCCGTATATCACCACTAACCCGCTGTCAAATCATAGGCGTCACCGAATAATACTAAATCGAAATTTGCTTACAATGTTGATATACATATGCTAAATTGCTCATAATAAACCACGAAATGAATAAATGGTCGCGATAGGAGTTGGGGTCGCTTTTACATGTATGCCAAAAAAACCTTTTTGGTCACATTTATTTCCAGAACTCATTTTATCCACCTGTTAATGAAGATATAAAGTTTGAAATCAATAAACATCTAAAGTTTATATTTGACTATAAATACTCAGATTCTTGGAAAAAGACTACAACTTTTTACTGCAAAACTGATAGTGTCACAATAAAACCATGTGGTCTAAATTAAAATGACAATTAATTAACATTTGCAGGGGTGTCAATGATACCTATAAACTTTATAAAGAGCCTCGATCACTTTACATTACATAGGCTATTGATGCCAAGTACAATCTGAAACAGAGGCCTTTCAACATTATAAGTGAACAGTCTTTATTTTTGGAATATTCAAGTTATAACTATATATAAAGCTCAAAAAACAAATTACCTTGCACTATGCTGTTTTAATTGATATTTCAATGATTTCTTTGATTAAGGGGGATGTGCGGCCAAGTTGTACATTTGAGAATTAAAATGTAAACATTTCTTGAACTGGCTTCTTTCTGTCCAAAACTGACTAAAACAGTTGTATAAAAGCAATACATATGACATTCTACATGTTGTTTTGTATGCAAATTAGGCATACAAATAGCAAAACAATGCCTTTTTTAATCAATTAGAACAGCTGTAGAACTGCACTGCTGTTAACCTTCTTCAAAAAGATTTCATGCTATGAACCCCTCTTTCATATAAAATAACCTAAGATATACATGTACATTTGGGGTGTAGGATATATTTTGCATGTGATGTCATGGATACTAGTATATCTTTGACATAAGAGTCTTGTTCCAGTGTGTGACTGCCTCTTGGTACAGGGTGTCACAGAGGCAATGTCTTCTCAATGTCTTCAGCAGCACTACATAAATCCTCTTGGTACAGGGTGTCACAAAGGCAATGTCTTCTCAATGTCTTCAGTAGCACTATTTAAATCCTCTTGGTACAGGATCACTACATAAATCCTCTTGGTACAGGGTGTCACAAAGCCAATGTCTTCTCAATGTCTTCAGTAGCACTACTTAAATCCTCTTGGTACAGGAGCACTACATAAATCCTCTTGGTACAGGGTGTCACAAAGGAAGTTTGTCTTCTCAATGCTCTCAGTAGCACTACATAAATCCTCTTGGTACAGGGTGTCACAAAGGCAATGTCTTCTCAATGTCCTCAGCAGCACTACATAAATCCTCTTGGTACAGGGTGTCACAAAGGCAATGTCTTCTCAATGTCCTCAGCAGCACTACATAAATCCTCTTGGTACAGGGTGTCACAGAGTCAATGTCTTCTCAATGTCCTCAGTAGCACTACATAAATCCTCTTGGTACAGGGTGTCACAAAGTCAATGTCTTCTCAATGTCCTCAGTAGCACTACATACATCCTCTTGGAACAGGGTGTCACAAAGGCAATGTCTTCTCAATGTCTTCAGCAGCACTACATAAATCCTCTTGGTACAGGGTGTCACAAAGGTAATGTCTTCTCAATGTCTTCAGCAGCACTACATAAATCCTCTTGGTACAGGGTGTCACAAAGTCAATGTCTTCTCAATGTCTTTAGCAGCACTACATAGATCCTCTTGGTACAGGGTGTCACAAAGGCAATGTCTTCTCAATGTCTTCAGCAGCACTACATAAATCCTCTTGGTACAGGGTGTCACAAAGGCAATGTCTTCTCAATGTCTTCAGCAGCACTACATAAATCCTCTTGGTACAGGGTGTCACAAAGTCAATGTCTTCTCAATGTCTTCAGCAGCACTACATAGATCCTCTTGGTACAGGGTGTCACAAAGGCAATGTCTTCTCAATGTCTTCAGCAGCACTACATAAATCCTCTTGGTACAGGGTGTCACAAAGGCAATGTCTTCTCAATGTCTTCAGCAGCACTACATAAATCCTCATCTTCTCCATCAAACATAGGGTCATCTTCCCACAAGAAGGAGGGGAACACAGACTCTGGCAATGGGAAGTCTACAAGATCAATGATTGATTGGATTATTCAGTACCAAGGATTATCAGCGTTTGTTTTAAAGTAAATTAATTCACTATTCTTTTACCTGAAGATTTAAACCCCTGTGACTTGCAGACAGGATCGTGGCATTTTTGGTAATAAATTTTTTTCTTCAGGTCCACAACGAACCTGTAGTAAAAGAAAAAATGAAAATTTTTGTTCCTCCAACTTTATCAAAATCATTAAAATAATGTAACAAATGATAAAATATAAAGCCTGGGTATATCTGACAAATAAAAGTTTTTCTGAGAAGTGGAAAAAACAGGACTAATTACATCACATTGTTGCTCTTGTGACTCCTTTCTACATTGTGACAAAATCTGTAGTTGGCCATTTCATAAACAATAAGTTCTCCCTGACTGAAATAAGTCCAATGACGGATCCCTCCATATGGCTCTAGTTTTCGTACATGTTCTAAAAGGAAAGCATCCACTTCTGGATAAGGAGAGGCTTTGTAGCCCTCCAAACATGCTGAAAAAAAAGATTGGATCAAAATTTGCAATTGGAGGGTGATTGGTAATCATGAGAAATATTTGACAAGTTATAATAACTCTGTAAATTGTAATTAAGAAATTATCCTTTTGAGTACTACGTGGTGATAATTTTAATTTTGGTTGGGGTGTGGTCAAAAACCAATAAAGCCCTTCCAGCTTTATGATAGATTTGATCATGCCCCCACCAAAATTATCACCTAATAATATTCAAAAAATGATTCCTTATTGCATCTACGGTATTAATAAAATTTTCAGCAATTGTACTATTTTTGAACTATTAGAATATTGACATACTTATGTGATTTTCATTTCTTTTAATCATGCAAACTCTGCTTGCACCCAAACAATACGTCATTTTAATTTAATGGACTGTACATTACAAAATCAAGTCATAGTGTTACACTTAAAAATGTAAACATAAGAACATAAAGGTTGACAAAGTATCAATACAAAACCATCCAAATTCCTTTTATGCATTTAATATTACCGGTAGGTATAGTGCATTTAAAAATCTGGGGAATTTCTTTTAACGATGCATGTGTATTAAAAAAAATACAGTATCATCATGTTAGAACCTAAAATACTAAAATGAAATCCATTGCATTATATTCATATGCAATTTCATACCTGCAAAAAAATATTATTATTCACCTGGCTATTGAACTTATATTCTTATGCACACCTGGGGAACTATTTCATCAAGTGTTTAACAGTTCAGCATAGTAATTTCTGTTCCATCAAACTACTGGTAGTAGGGTAAGCATTGAGCCATTTCAAGCCTTTGATTCATACCTGTACTAGATGCACCTTTATTGGAAAAAGATCTTTGACTTCTTCTATGTGTGTCATTAGACTTTAATATCTTCATTCTGGATGAAAATCTGTTTTAAATAGAATCACACATTCATTATCTACAGAAGTGAATAATATGAAGGATTACTTTATGGCATAAGGCAATGCAAACCTTGTTATCCCAAACTTGATGGAACTGAAAACATACATTCAACTGAGACATTCAATTAAGGATTTGAGATATACATGTAGATGTTAAAATTACAAAAAAACAAAATAAAATATGATAACTGACAAATTAGTATTATATGTTATTGTCTTATTGACTAGAATAGCAAGTGACTTTCCTAAAAAAGAAAAACTGGCATAACAAAAACCATACTAATTTTGTCAAATTAATAAATGATCATTACTTCACATTTGCTATCAGTGAGTCCATAAAGATGGCCTCATCATTCATCGATGATAGAGGAACAAACTCGTTCTCTGCAGCCACAAGAAGAGGGTTGTTCTTGCCATACTTCCTGGACAGGTACAGGCGAAAATTCCTATTTTTGGTGTACACTCCTGCATTGGCAAGAAAAAAATCTGCTTACTACTCTTACTGACAATGTAATTTCTCATACTTGTATAAAAATCATAGAGAGGAGTTGAATAACATTTTTAAGCATGCACACAAAGTATTTTCAAGTAATGAAACTAAAGTTGTTTGCTTTTGAATTACTGAAAAAATCACACAGAAAGTACCCATATCACAAAATGAAGCTTTTTCCCCATGTTTGTTTCTGACAATCAAAGATGAGAGCTGCTCCTTGGTGAAATGTCCCAACACCCTGTCTGATATCTGTGATTTCTTTCTGACATTGTCCAACACACCATCGTCTCCACAACATGAAGCATCCTCCACAGCAGACTCACAGTTTTCAAGAGAATTGATTTGATTTCCAAGACAAGCATTAGTTACACTGTTCTTTTTAGAAGAAGTACACGAGTCAAGAGACAGTCTATTTTCCACTTTAGGCGAGTCTGAACTTTCACAATATTTATTCAGTTCCTCGATTATATGATGAACAAAACAACCTGGAAAAAGTGCACGTATATTCTCATCAATTACAGTGCTACACACAGTCAAAACTGTATACCGGGTTACTTTCACCCATAATTTTGCTCTTCTACACTTGCAGACAGTTTTGCCCTATCTTGATTTCACCCATACACAGTTGTGCTTAAAGAGAAATACAGTACTGTGGTTTCATTAATTTACAAGGGTATCAATTTTCGTGGATAAAGTGAAAATCACAGTTTCAAGGATAGTGAGATCACGTAAATTCGTGGCCAATGACCCTATCAATAGAAAATGTTAATAGAAATTATACACTTCAATGGACATTAAATTTCGTGGATCAACTTAACAACGAAATCCACGAAAATTGGTATTCAAAGAAATATTGATGAAACCACAGTAATTGGAGATAATGGAATTTACCCAATTTTAATTAACTTACTGACAACAAGGGTGAAAGGGGTCAAATTAAAATGGGTGCAAATATTTCCCTTTATACCATTTATATGTAAAATCCTCATGGAAGCATTGTAAGAGATCATAGCAGTTTACCAGAGCAAAAAAAAATTCAAGTACCATTAATACATTTCAGTTTATTTCTGATGGAGTCGAAGTGCATGAACAGAAGAATTCTAACAAGTTTAACATTATGCCACATATTGTGAAATGAATATTTAACTTATTCATGTTACTTTTTATTTATGACTTAGTGGCCAGCGGTAGGAAAGAGCTATGCAAACACAAGACCATGGCTTGACACACTGATGAGTACGGTAAACTGTATACAGTGCGTCTCCTTTGTTTATGAAAATTGGAAATACTTTGTGTGTAAATAAGCACAATTGCTTACTGCATGATGAAAGGATACATGAAAACTAGGGATAGCAACAAAATTTTAACTGTTTTGTAATAAATTGTATTTAAACTTGGCTACAGTAGCTAATGGAGACAGAGTAAAAATACCAACCAATGGTGACATTGTCCTGAAAAGCTACATCAGGTATAAGGAAGATTAGATGTCTGCTGAACTTTTTGTCTGTACTGAAAACAAAAATGGAAAATGTCATACAGCTTCAAGTATCTCTAAAATCCTATGAAGAAATAAGTTTTAAGAAGTTAATTTTCAATTCTCTCAAATTATTTTGGGCAGTTACTTGCCTTGCTTCCAAATCCAGTACATCTTTTCTTGAACATTTCACATTGAATTCTTCCTCTAACCATAAACAGACATACTAAGATAAAGGAGATACATTTATCTATAAAGTTTTAAGTTACATAACTATAGCCCATTTCACACAAGTGTCAAGATGAACTATTGATTTACTGATGTGAATTAAAACCTGAATATATGTGAACTTATCCTGTTAATTAGTATCCATATAGCAAACCGACCTGTATAAATATGGCCACCATCTCTGTCCCATTGTTGTCAGGGTTGTCTGGAATGGAAAATTCCAAATCAAAGTACAGCTTGCATACAGCACCTGAAAAAATACATGTATTTCATTTAATTGTTAACATTCTTTTTAAATACAATGTACAACAAACCTTATAGGCATTGGAATTGACACCTATTAAGAAACTGCATTTGTTTGTGTGGGTTGTCAAAATGTTCAGCTTGATGGGGACAGAACTTTTTAAAAGTATTTGCTGTCAATATTCATGAAATGAGAATTCAGGGATAACTATGGACTATAATGATTTCTTAATACTACCTCTTTGTTATAAATCAAAGAAACTTAGATAAACAAAAACATATGTATTTGTAAAATACTAAATCAACTTTAGTATTCTAAAAGTTCTATGAACATAAATTAAAAACCATGACCCTTGCTGTTAACAGAAAGAATAAAGACAGATTGTTCTCTGAATTTCTGTTCTTTGATCTCGTTGGACAATTAAGTAATAAGTTAATTTGTCTTGTTATACTTTCATGTTAAATACTGAAATCTAATTGGTTAAGACGCAGTTAATAATATTTTCTATTACCCTCAGCGTTAGCAACGCACTTAGCAACGGGTAACATTAAAAAATGTTACATGCGCGAAAATAATGCGCGTACGGTTTGCTGTAGAATTCACGTTATTCCTATATTAAAGCAGTAAAATTTTCTTAAAAATTAAGACATTCAGTATAACAAAATAAATAGTGCCTGTTTGGGAGGATAACAGTTGAAATTGACACCCCTCGAAAACCATTGTCAACCTCCGCTTCGCGTCGGTTGACAATGGTTTTCTCGGGGTGTCAATTTCAACTGTTACCCTCCCAAACAGGCACAATTTATATAATGTATAATCCATTGGACTGCATCATATTTCACCTCAGTGATTTGTTGTTTTGTTTCTATCACATCTGTAGTAAAATTCACTCGTTCTCACAGTGTGTTTTTATAAATAAAAGATACATGTAAATTCACAAGTTAAGTGCTGCATTAAGTAAATACCTACCCTCAGGAATAATCTCATAATGCAACTTTTTCTCACTCGACAACTGTCTGCAAGTAATAAGCAAAACATGCATGAAAATGGGCAAGCAATTAAATCAAGCTGTATCCTTAGTATTCTTGATAAATCAATAGGTTTAACCATAGAAATTCAATGTGTGTACTCACTTGTAATAATTCCAAAAGACATCATAACTGGAGACGAGGTACATACGTTTTCCGTCTCCAAACCCTACACTGGAACTCTCAAAGGCGATTACATGCAATTCCTGTGAAAAAATTACACAAAGACAATATTGAAGTTAGGGTACTCTGCTCACTGGTGGTATAACTGTTTTAAACTGTTGTGAGATTCAGGTCGAATTTTTTCAAAATTTATATTTTTATAGATTTCATTCCAAATTACAAAATATCAAATTTTCAGGAAAATTGAACTATAGGAAAATTTTTAGCTTATCTGTTTTGTGCTACCTAAATTGAAACATAAAAATGTACCTCAGACTGGTCTCTGGCATAATTAAAGGCACTTTGTTGTCTGTAAAACAGTTTCCAGTCAACAACTGGTCCTGTTATCCTAAAGAAAAATATTTCAATGTATGGGGTATTTATTTACGGGTAAGCTGAATTAAATAATGAACAAGAGATGAATGTGAAACACTTATGCCCCCTCCCTTGGACACCTCTGCAAAGGAAATGAACAAAAAGTGCAAATACCGGTAGTTGAAATTTTTCTACGCCCATTGAGCAGCATATATAACTCTGTCAAAAATTGCTTGAACTTGATCAAGATATTATTATGATAAATCTGTATACAAAATTTCATTTCAGTAAGTACAACCCCTGTGAACAAAAAGAACGAAAACTGCAAAAAAATGGAAATTTTCTAAGTCCAAGGGACTTTTTGTTATGATAAATCTGTATACCAAATTTCATTTCAAAACGTGCAACCTCTGCAAAGAAAATGAATGGAAACTTGGTGGACCGACCAACAGACAGACAGCAGCAAAGCAATATGCCCTCCCTTCTTCGAAGGAGGGCATAATAAATAGAAATAAAAATTCATGGGTACTAAAAATCCTAGTTTCATCAATGAATTTGCAATGTACTTTAAATATTAAATTACATGACATTACCCTAAATATAAATTGCAAGTCATTTACAATTAAAACCATTTCCATAATATAATTATAAAACATAACAATGTGCTAAACATGTATTATATGTACTTCGTTAAAACTTCAAAAATTCACCTTTGTTTGTAATCCTTTGGAATTTTATAATGTTCGAAGTCTTTAACTTTTTCATCTAAGCATTTCCCTATCAATTTTCTCTTTCTGCAAAACAAAAATTCTTATAAAATGGAAATATAAACACCAGTTACTGATAACTCATCTCCAACTTGGACCTGTAGAATCAAAGGCAAGGAAAATGAGCAAATATATCAATGAAAATATATGGCTTAAATGCAGGGTTCTCATTAATCTTTTAGAGCTAGTAAGTGGAGGAAAATAAATAGTGTGGGGCACTATTGAGGACTGAAGGCCTGAACTGAGGGCCAGAGGCCCGATGTTGGTGGGTCTGGGGGGGGGGGGGGTCCCCCCTCTCAGCAGTAGGGGGTCCTCCCTCAGGAAATTTTTAAAATTAACATTGAAGGAGGTGGCATCTTGGACCTCTATACTTTTAAATGGACCTCACACCCCTGCAACCATCATCAGAAACCTACATTCAGTCTTGTTTACCAGTGTTTACTTACCATGGGTCAACTTATTAAGTTTTTCTCGTTTTCATTAACATTCAATCACTTTTCTCAATTAAAAAATGTGAAACTTTTTAAGGAGGTATGAAAACATTCAGCTGTTGTTTATATATTATAATTATATAGGTGTTGCATGGGCATGAATTAGGATTTATTACAAGTTGACCCCCAGTTAGCATGGTTAGTATAGCATATGCCAGACTGGTTGTTTGGATTTCCGACAATGCCTTGCAACTTTAGCACTATAATTAATCTACTTAATTAGAGCAATATTTATCAATCGTCCATAACCCAGATTGAAACTATTAATCAGACCAACTCATCCAATTTATGTATTAAATAAAATATTGCATTTATACAGAGGTTTGCCAAATCAGGGTCGTATATACGTCCCTAGCCACATAAATATGAAGTTCCCAATTTCTTCTACTGCATGTACATCTGACTGTACATGTACCATTGTTGACAGAAAAACTCGTCAACAACCATTTAATTTACAGTCGACTTCAAGTGAGTATATTATAAATATCAAAAGGTAACAACCCATTTTGGACAGTCTTTAGACCTCTAGAACCTGTACATCTGCACATGTGTATCCAAAATATGATTGATCAACTGCATTTAGTGATTTGCAACTGTTATCCATTGAATTTTAACTATGTTAAATCTTAACCATTTTCAAATTATACATGTATGAGACTGAAGTTTACTTTATTAAAGTTAACAATCTTACCTCAAAGCAGTTTTATTGGAAACGCCATAAAACAGATTCCTTGTAATTGTTGACATTCTCAAATTTTGGCGCCAAAAAATTTCATTGATTAGTAGATAGCTCGTACACGATGTGATTCCATGTTACGGATGTTTTTGTGTTGGACAAATTTCCCCCGTTGTTTTTATTTTTTAAGATGCATATTATTTATAATTTCATATTGTTGAATCAGATTTATCCGAAACATTAATTTGTTTCATGTCTACTTAGAAAATTCTCCCAAATGTATAATGTATAAGCATTTATGGAATAATTTTGAAGTACAAGAATATTTAACAAAACCAATACCAACTGTATATGTAAAATTCTATGCGCACACGCAGCCCAATCCAAGATTGTGATGTTTTTAAAAAATGTCTACATATATGTTTGTTCAGTTTACTTATGTATATATGTTAAACATATGAATCGTATGGTTCTTGGTAATAATTAACAATACAATACTCAACTGTTTAAAAAAAATCATGCTTGTGGTTAGTAAAATCAGTCATCTCTCTCCAAGTACATTAACCAATATGTTAAGTATAAGAACCGAATGAGAGTTTTATTAGGTTATTTTGTATATAATAAGTTACTTTTTCAAATTTAGAACATACTGATATACCATGTAATTATCACTATCCAATTATTATAATTCAAAACAATTAAGAGACTGGTGTATTTCTGTTGTGATAGTCACTTCTAATTATAGAGTATATAGGTCACAATCTTCATAATTAAACTATGTCATAATTTATGAAGATTGAGACCTTTTTACTCTATAATTTCATAGCAAGAAATGATAACTTAAAAAGAATGTTTTATTCAATATTTTAATAAATTAGATGGACGGAAAAGAAAAATGTATATTACATAAAATTCATATAGATGTGAAAAAAATAGACTCAATTTTTCTGCAGTGCATGTACCATATAAAAACCATATGAAACAAATTAAATTCTGCAAGTTTTAAAAACATGGAATATATAAAATCTCATTCTGTATACTTTTCTTTTGATTTGCAGATGATCAAATTAATTTTTTTTGGTATTTCATCTTGTTGGTTACAATTAAATTTTCATTACCTAGTAAACAAAAAAAAAACCAATCCCTGTTGCTCTTTGGATTTATATAATGATGAAAATAATTAGCTGATTATAGTCACTGCAACATGATGAAAATGAGTGTCACAATGTTAATTACCATTGTCTATATGCTTAAAACATTTTGGGTTTTTTACAAGCTAAAATGAAATTTAATTAACGTTTTATGAAAGAAAGAAAAAAGGTTTTTTTTCTGTGAAGAAAAATACTATAATTGTAAGTATAATTACAAACTAAAAAGGATAGCTTGCCTGTCATGACACAAAACAATTCTAAAACAAACTTTATGTATTGAATAATATTAAACAAAATAATTTAAGGCTCACTGGCCCTCTGCTAGGGAAAAAACCCTTTCTGGGATAAATTATTCTTTAATCTATATGTTTGTCAACTTCAAAGTTTATTTCAGTCAAATTTTGCACAATTCTGCTAGGGAAAAAACCCTTTCTGGGATAAATTATTCTTTAATCTATATGTTTGTCAACTTCAAAGTTTATTTCAGTCAAATTTTGCACAATTCTAAAACAAACTTTATGTATTGAATGATATTTTAAAAAATAATTTAAGGCGTACTGGCCCTCTGCTAGGGAAAAAAACCCTTTCTGGGATAAATTATTCTTTAATCTATATGTAAGGGTCAATGTACCTTAATTCATTATATATATACAGACAGTTTTGGGAGTCAAATACATGTACATATATCTACATGCAATATCTAAATGACTTGCTATCTGTTTTTATTAATGTCTCACTATTATTGTACATGTAACCCTTTCAAAAAACTACATGTAAATGCCAATAATAAAAAAAAATAAATGCTAGCTACCCTGCAGCTTATTGTACTGTTGTAGTTTAAAAGAGTTGGACAAAATCTGCCTCTAAGTCACAGTCCTGCTGCTATTTACGGGAATTACAATTACTGGAAACTTTAAGGAATCTGTAATACAATCAATCTATTCTTAATTGCATGATGTTATTTCTGAATACTCTCTTCGCACTTGACATTCCATTCATCATCTTCATTCTTTGGTGTAAAATGATACGCAATCTGAAAAATGATCATATACTTCTTAATATTTCTGTTCGCATGGTTCCAAGTCAAATAGAAATTCTTGTTATTACATAATGTATTCTTGAGTACATGCACAATAAATTTTCTAAATGTGAATTCCAAACCTACTCTATGCATTTGTTTCTAACCAATATTAACTGAAATCCATACATCGAATTATAATGCCATCAAGTTACCAATTAAAGAAGATGAGTTAAAAAGAAACTTACGATCTGAGACTGTGATTTGACAGAGAATGTTTCATCCAATGAGGGTTGATTTGTCAGACAATTTCGGCTGCCAGAACAATCGAGGTTTAAACGGACACTACTGTAAGACTGAAATGACACAAAAAGTTTGTTTATTCTATCAAGGTAACCTTCCTTTGACTGCAGAATTGACACAATTAAGTGAGTGTATTGACATTTGCTTTTTGTCGCGCACCTTGTTGTCTACTACAATGGTTGCTCTGGTGTCACTCATATATGTGTACATCGTCAAATCCTTCATTCCCTTCACCTTGGTGGCTTCACCCTGTGTAGAAAGCATGGGAAAAAATAATTTTTCAATCTTTGAGGAAGAAACAAAATCTATAAATTTTGATTATCATTTTTTTAACATTTCATATTACAGGTATACTTTTCTTGTTGTTTGTGTTTGGTGTTAATTTTCTGTATAAACAATATGCCTTTACAGGTTATTCAACAAAAATTTAATTGTCACGGTCTTTTAATTACATGTATATATCAGGTTATACACAAGTGAAATGCTGTCAATGTGACAGCAAACCGGGTTTTCATTTATGTGAATTGTATCCATAATCCATGTCAACCCGTATCCAGTGAAAAATGGAGTACCATATATGCAATATTTTGCCAAAAAATGACTAAGTTCAAAAGCTGGTATTTTTTCCCATAAATTATCGGAAATCAAAATCCTAGCAATATGCACACCTCTAATATAAGTATAATTTCTGATCTTGAAAACTGTAGGAGAAGTTATCCGTACAATGAGGGTACCCTATATGCAATATTTTGCCGAAAAAATGATTAAGTTCAATAGCTGGTATTTTTTTCATAAATTATCGGAAATCAAAATCCTAGCATGTGCACACCTCTGATATATGTACAATTGATCTGCAAAAGAACAACTTCCTATCTTGAGAACTGTAGGGGGAGTTATCCGTACAAAGAGGGTACCCTATATGCAATATTTTGCCAAAAAATGACTAAGTTCAAAAGCTGGTATTTTTTTCATAAATTATTGGAAATCAAAATCCTAGCAATATGCACACCTCTGATATATGTACAATTGATCTACAAAAGAACAACTTCCTATCTTGAAAACTGTAGGAGGAGTTATCCATACAATGAGGGTACCCTTTTGGCAGCCGCCTGCCCACCATTTTCACCATTTTAATATCCGGATTTTTCCATATGAAAACCCGGTTAAAAACTTAGAATCCAGATTTTGTAGGCAACAAGAAATGCATATTGAATAATGACAATCTGACTATTTGTCAAGAACCATAGGCCCTGACCAATATTACTCATAAATGAGAAAATAAAAGGAATAGACACTAGCTAATTTTCCTTTACCTTTTCCATCACAGACTGACACAAGGGACGCTGCAGTTTATCCATCATGTCTTCAATGGCGTCTACTTTGAATTCAGCATCATCACAGTCTTCTGTATAGACATCAATTACGAATGGACAAGCCTGCAACACAAAACACATCACATGATATCCTCAAGGACTTTCTGAGTGTGTAAATGCAGAGAAATCATTCAACTGTGTCGACCAAACTACCTCATCCATGACCAGCTCTTTGTTGATGCCCAGACTCTCCAGTGTCACCCACATGTCGTCCTCGTCTCCATTAGAATCCTCTGCCTCCATATCATTCAGCTGGAGGAAACCATTCTTTGTGATTTCGCCATCCTCAAGTTCCAGTCTCTCTGAAATGTAGACACGTTTTTTGCACCTAAAGAATCTATTACATGTAATACTCATAATATACATCATGTATATGTTGTAATTGCTATGTCCCATATGTTAAACTGAATTATCAATGACTGAGTTTAATTTGATAGTTTTATCAGTAAATGTGCAGATAAAAAATTCACACAGGTACATGCCCTGCTCAGAATACCTAATCACATTTATAACAAGAAGTCAAAATCTTCATTTCCAGTGCATGTACTTTTACATATTGTAATTATTAAACATAACAACAATGAATCAATATTTTTTCAAGAGGAGGAATATCCAACGTACCCTCCACCACCTCCCACTCATCATCGCCGACCTCCTCATCACTCGTCCGGATGTTGTACCAGTTGAACTCCTCCCGACTCATTGTCCCATTCCCGTCAAGGTCGGACAGGTCAAAGATGTCCTCTAGCACTTTCCTGTAAACAGACCTCTCCGTCATCAGCAAACACTAACAGTGTCACTTTCAATAAGGACAAGCTACATACAGTGTTACTGCCAAACATGACACTATTTAAGACTATGTAATTCATGTATGTCAACAGACCTTTGCAAAGAAATTGAATTAAACTCAATTACCGATAATTGATATAATTCCCATGAACTTGTAATTTGATGATTTCTTTCTTTTTTGTAATACTGAATTCACTCAGAATGAAGCTAATACAAACCTGAAGGCCTTTGTTATAGTATATTTTCCATCTTTGAGTTGTAGCAATTTTGCAGCGCTTGAAGGATCGCTCTCTCGTTTTTTAAGACGAGATGCTGTTGTGAAGGGAATGATGCGGTAGTTTCCTGCGTCCAAAGAACATTTCACTCCATATTTCTAAAAATGAAATTTTTACTCATCTGTGATCAAATATCATTGAACAATGCTTGTCTACCTACAACGAACAAACTTATAAATAAAACCCCATATGAATCATGTTAAGTAATATTTAAAGGTAGAATTAATTTAATTCAATCAAACTATCTATCAGCGATAGATATATTTCTGGAAAATTTAGGGATCCAAGCAATATTGAACTCTTGTCTCCTTCAACCAAACGCTCGGCTATTGCCGTTAATCTCCGACAAGCAAGAGAGACTCTCTGCTTGCCGGAGATTTACGGAGACAGCCGAGCGTCGAGTTGAACGAGACTATATTGAACTCTGGCGTAAGAATACATACAACTACAAAAAATATCTAAATTGTTCATACCATTTAAAATCTGGCTATTTTCAAGGTATTTATAAATAAGTTTCCTTAAAAAAAAATTTAGGGTACATTATTTTGAATTTATCAATTATTTTCAAGAACTAAGTCTTGTCAGCGGCTATGATTTGTGCTTTGGCCCAAACACTGTTTCACTTTTGGTTTGTCAGAGTAACTGCATAGGAGAGTTGATTAAAATCAACTCCCAAAAATCAAATTAACAGTAGATATTTTCACAGGAGGCATTTGATCATGAAAATATATGTACAAAGAATACATCAAATCAAATTATAGCTGTCAACTGAAGAGTTTTACTGACCCCCTTTGCATCTCTGTGCCTTGTAAACGTTATAAGGACATTGCCATCTTCATCCGGTTTGTCTCTCAGGATAAATAAGCCTGTGTCTATGACCTGGTCCGAATCAGCTGAACAAAATGTTACAGATTTTAGCTTTCATCTTACAGTTCAGTTTAAAACATAAATGCACATAAAAATTCAGCATTCACATATCATCTCTGTACTTGTGTCATATGTGAATGCTGATAGATTACATGTGTAGTAAAACATTTACGTGAACTGGATACAAGTACATGCATTTGTAAACTATCTAATATATGGCATTCAATAGTGTCTAAAAACTCAATCTATCACAACATACTTTACCGTTACAGAGAAAAAAAAAAGATTGCTATGAATCAATTGGTTACAACTCACCTTGACAGCGAGTTTTGATTGGCTGGATTGTGATCCACACGGATGTGTCCTCTGTCAATTTAAGATTATACTGATGACAGAGAAGCTTTTCTGTCTCTTCATCAATGTAAAACATCCCTTTACTAGTTGCATGTGTCCATTCCTTGAAAAAACAAAAATATCAAAACTTAATGAAAGTTGATCACTCTTTGTACGTTACAGAAGGATGGTATAGATGGGCATCACACTGCTATGTATAATCATATGGCTGAAATCCTCAAAGATATTCAATTGTTATGCATTGAAAAACATGTTGAAAACAAAAAAGAGTATGTTGTAAACTTGAAATGAAAATTTTACCACACAGAAAAAAAACTCATAACAAAATTTGATTGTTAATCATATATCTATTCTCTTTAGTCTGGGATGCATGTTTTGATAGCAATTTTGAAATTTAAAATGCAGGGTCATCTCTTAAAGAGCAACCAATCATAGTTGTCCTAAGAGTTGCATCAAATTAGCAGCAGAAATAAAACCTCAAGAGCAAGTGGAGTCTCTCTCTCTCTCTCTCTCTCTCTCTCTCTCTCTCTCTCCACAGCTGATTTCCTGTGTTGGAAAAGTTGCGTTTACAAACAGACTAACACATATTGGAAAAGATATTTCCAATTCAGATTCAATATTTCTTTGCATCATAGTTCTGAAATATGAACATGCAGATATCACAAGTCAATGAACTTCAAACACTTGTTACAAGTATTGCACATGATCTCGAATCATTTCACTGACACCAGATTTGATAAAATTAAAACAGTTTTATTCTAATTGCCGTAGAGAAGGTTTGATTGACTGTGAATGCTAACCTTTAGGTTTTTGGGTTCTGAAAGTTTAGCCAAGGAAGCTGCAGCCGGACCTTTGGACTTCTTGTTCCGTGGAGAGGGCTTTGGAAGATCATCTGTCAATTTTTTTTTAAAAATCCACTGAGTTTTTTTTTTTTTTTTTATACCAATTTTGAAGTAATGAAGTTTAATTAGAAAACCCATTCAATAGTTCAATAGTTTTGTGTACTCTTATTAAAAACACATACCAACACTAAGCAAAGACTTCCTTGATCCTGCCAATGATGCACCTAAAAAGAAAGATACAATATAGGAAATTATGGGGGAATTATTATGACCAAAATGATTTTTTCTTTTAAAGATTATCGGCAAGTAAAAGATTTTTATATATATGTAATTCTTTATCTATATAATAGAAGTCATTTTTTCTCAAAGCAAGAAAGGGATATGGAATTCTAAGAGCTTAAGCTTTTCTATTTTCAAGGGTTTTTCAAGGAAATGCCAGCAGAATATTAGGAGCTCAGCATTTTAAGCAAACTGTTTGCATTAAATGAAACCAGCGGTACCAAATACATATAATTACTTATACAACATGTTCAATTCTTTACTACTATATATGTATTATTGGAAAATATATACCAGGAAAGAGCAATTCCAAATTGAAATTAAAACATCACACTACAGACATATAGTTTCAATCATAGTGTCATGTTGCTGCAATAAAACTTGTAAGAAAAGAAGAAATCAGCCAGTCAAATGAATGATGAAGACAAACTGTTAGAAAATCCTCAAGGTTTGAAACACTGTCATACGCCTCACTGAATCCTCAAAGTTAAAATTCAGTCAAAAAGCATACTGTTATATTCCTGCATGTGTCCCATCCAAATCAGTGATTTTTTTTTATACAAAATAAAACACCTGTTATGAAGTTGAAAACACAATACCCATGACAATGATGTATATCTGTGACCTTTTACAGTGGAAAATGGTTTGCATGGCACAGTTATTCCCATTAATTTTGTTATAATAAATGACATGAGTATTCATCCTTTGTAAAAATTATACCAGTACAATATGATAACCCAATCATTGTCAGAGCTAAACTCCTTAAGAATAAATACTGTTATTTATACATATGATACTGTAAAGTTTTTATTTACGCTGGTGATTAAGCACAAGTTTTCTATGGTCAAACAATACGCATGGGTAATAAATACTATTTGCCACATTAAAGTTTTAATTTTTTTACCATACGTGCCGTGGTATTTTATGCAGTTTAAAGCTAACTAGTGTAAATTTCCCCCACACATAAATAAACACTTTAACAGTACTCCAAAACAAGTTTTAGATAACAATAAAAAATTTGTCAGGCACATTGAAAAATCAAACTACAGAGTTTTTATATTCCCTGTAATTATTCTTGAAAATAAAAAAGCTAAATAACAGTATTTTGACATCTATAATGATCAAAAATGGGTATCAGTTATTTGTTAAAACAATGATATTTATGAAAATTCAAAAATGAATGAAATTGACACACTGCAGCATTGAATTGGAAGTAAGCTACTGAGTGCCTGCAGGGGAGGTAAATGATGTGCTAATGAAAGCATGGAGAGCAGAACTCGTGTCTACTGATATAAGTTATGGCAATCAAGAATGAGAAAAAAAAAAGCAATTTATCAACCAGGTGAAAAAATAAAGACCACATGGACGTGTACCTGATTTTACGGAGGCAAATGAACCAAACATACTCCCTTCATCTGTTTAAAAGAGTCCACAATCAGTTAAAGCGGATGGTATAATATAACGGAAGAGGGTATGGATCAAGATTCAAGAATATTTTACCCAAACAAAATTTTCGATTCAAACAAGATGTCCAAAGAAAAGCAAAGTATATACCGGTAATGTGCCAATCATAAATATGCATACTTCCATTTACATTTTATGCTCTCCCAATCCCTTCATGTCAATCAACCCAGTTACTCATTTAGGTTTGATGAATTCAGAAATATTATTTAATATGTCCATATTATTAAGTTTACTTTGGAGATCATAAAAACATATACACTAGATTCATGTTTTAAAAGCTGTTCCAAGTAAAAAATGCCCATCTTTAATCATTGCCTATGCCGTACTATTCAATGATATATGACCCTTTTACCTTGGTAAACAAATCTGAATTTGAATTTCATTGAATATGAACCCCAGTTTTAGTGCTTACTGATTTGTCTCATTGATTTACTGTCCTTTCTAGCACGAGCAGTTGGCCTCACTCTGAGATTTTCCTCATCATCTGTAGCTGCTGCCTCTAATGCTGCATTAGACTCACTTTTGGATTTAATAGACACTTTCGATCCCATATTGGATTCTGGTCTAGACTTCAGGGAAACTTTAGATCCCATTTCCCCATGGGACTTGAGTGATGTTCTAGACCCCACATTTTCCTGTATGATAACATCACTGTCTTTTGACTTCAGAGATGCTTTTGATCCCTCAATTTCTCCTTTGGATTCCCTTCTTGAATGCAATGATACTTTGGATCCCATGCCTTCAGGTTTGTCTTCCTTGCTCCTCAAGGAGGCAGAAGACTTTTTAACTTCCTCGCTACTGATCCCATCACCTTTAGACCTCAGTGAAGCTCTGGAACCCAAACTATCTTTCTTTGTGTCAGACTTTAAAGAAGCCTTTGACCCTGAATCTAATGCAGTTCCTTCCTCTGTGGTTTTGACTGACACTTTAGATCCCATGTTTTGGTCTGTTGGTGCTGGCTCTGTCTCTTTCAGTGTACTACTAGATCCCATATTTTCCTCCTCTTGTCCTTCTTCCTCATTTTCCTTTACTGAACCTCTAGACCCCATATCTTGGGATTTGGACTGGTCTTCATTCTTATTTGATTTCAGTGAAACCCTTGATCCCTTGATAGATGCCTGGTCACTTCCTTTTGACCTCAGTGAAACCTTTGACCCCATTTCCTTTTCTGTTGTGGCATTTTCTTTGCTAGGATATTCTGACGGTTCTGGATCTGCAGGTGTGTCCTCATTTTTATCTTGTACAAGTTTATACAAATTGAAATTTTATTAAATTTTCACGCATGAAAAAATTTGTTTCCTCCATTAAAAATGCATACATGTATCTATCATAAAATCTTTAAAAAACAGACTAATTAAATGACCTATCAAAAAAAAAAGGATCTATCAATTTTAAAATAAAGTAGAAAACTTAAATACTCTACATCAGAGATGGTCCACAATGATGTGTGCAGCTCTCACCAAGCAGCTCTCTTATTTGACCCAAACAAAGGGCATTTCATCTAAACTAATTATGCACTAGATATCAATGAGATTAGGAATCTGATTATGACCACAACCATGCACTAATTAATTAACACCTTAATCAGGAAACCTCTCTAAGTGTACCGACTACGGAAAAAAAATGTGTTTCTTTACCTTTATTTGATCTGGAAGAGGCAGACATGGGTCTCTCACTGTAACCTGTAAAAAGACCAAACAATATATAGCCACATAGCCTATTGAAATATACGAAGTTTCAATATGTCAATAAATTAAATTACTCTCTAATTAATGAAAATTTTTGGTCATTGATAATATCTCTTTTAAAAGATCATTAAAGGAAAAAAAAAACATATTAAAAAAGAAAACTATGATAAACAGAGGGTTTTTAAAAACTAAATAAACAAACTAAAGAGAGAATTTTATAAAAGGAATGTAAATACATTTTTAAAGGTGGAAAATAAGAAACAAACAAAACACAAAATATAAAGATGGGAAGAAAGGGTAAGGACAAAAAAACAACTGGGCAAAAAAAGAATTTCTAATTTTCTGGTTATGGTAATTTAAATTCAGAACTTGGAAACATGAAATGTATTCCATCTAGATCTCCATTCTTCAAGACTATAAGAATGTACTAAAAATAACAATAAGAATAGTGTGTTGATTAAAGACCCTTTCTCGGTAACTGCGGTACTGCTCTTTTGCAGGGCAAAATGACATAGTTTGGTGAAATATGACGTAACATCAATTGTCTCAATTACATCATTTAATTATCTGCTTAGCAAAACTTACGCAAAGTATATCAATTTGCCCTGCAAGAGAGCAGTACCGCAGTTATCGCGAAAGGGTCTATTAGTCAACATCAAAATATATATCTATGTATATGTATCAGTATTGGAATTTTTTTTTTTAATTACATAGGGAGTCTTAAATATCAATTAAGTTTCATTACTCCCATGTACACTAAATTAGCTTGAACTCGTATGTTTTATTTTCTATAAGGATATATCAAATTAATTTTCCAAGAACAAAAATGTTCTTGAAAATCACAAAATTTCACCATATATGGAACCAAATATGATAAAACGATAAAACTTGCTAATTTTATAGAGAAATATAAATATTCACTGAACAGTAAGGGATTTTTTAAATACTTTCAAATGAATACATATAAGAATCATTTCATCAAGTGTGTGTAGAATGAATCATTGACCATTCAGAGAAAACACATTTACCACACCATGAATGACATATTGCTTGGATCACTCAGTGATATCATAGAAAAGGTGGTATACATGTACATTACATGATAACAGTACAATACCAGTATGTTCCACACAGTGATATGTCACAATACACAGTACCATTGTATACTAGTATATATGAAAGCTTTCAGGCTAGAGAAAAACTCTTGATGGCTCTCTTAAGAAAAGTAATTGGTTGCAAAGCTAGGCACCATTGTGCCTCTTGAAGGATGTTTAAATTGCATCTGATATATTGCAAGCAAAACATACAGTGTACTATTAAACTGCATTTACAAAGATATATTTCAAGCATGATTGTCGACTCTTTAGCTTTTCTCTGATAGATTTTTTGACTTACAGGCAATTTCAAAAGCCAAAATTAAGTTTGTTGAGAGCTTGTGAATATACATATGAATATAGGATCTAATTTATCTTTGTATCTTTATATGGAATTTCACAATGCAAATTTTAAAAATCAATACACTTAAATCTAATACATGTATCACAGTATTGACTAGCAATTCTATCATGACATGGAATATCAAACTCCTGTAGGGGAAAAAAAATGTAATTAAAAAATTACATGTATTAAAAAATGAAGCTTTGATTAGTATTAGCAAAATGGATGGGAAGTGTGCAAAGACTGTGATGCCACGCCAGTGAAAACTGTTGGGGGGGATCTTACTTTTCACAGATGCTGCTGATCTCACTGAGACCTGAGAACCTGACCTAGAGTCACCTGTTTGTACAAGATTTTATTTTAACATTCAACAAACACAGAACTCATTCTTGTTTCTCCAAAATAAAAAAAAACCATTGACTAAAACTAAAGCCAAACTAAGATTAACTTTACGATAATTGGTACTTTAGGTGCTTTGTTTAATTCTATATTTTCGTGTAGCTTTATTTCCTTTTTGAATGCCTTACTTGTTTTTGTCTGATCTTCCTTCCTTCTTTTAAGTTCTTTTTTCTCCATGATCTTCCTTGATACTTTCTTACATTCCTCTGTTGTTTCCATGATCATCTTGCAAAACTTAGAAGACAAGAGACTGAATTATGGTCTCAAGTTATCAATCCCCATATACATGCATCATTTGGACACCTAACTACTGTAAATGTGGTAATTTACGCATGGGGGAAATTTACACTAGTTTCGCAGTAAGATGAAAACCACATAAAATACCCCCGCATGTACGGTAAAAAAATCCAGTTTTCGCATATTTAATACCCATGCGTATAACTATTGTTTGACTATAGAAAAGGAGTACCGGTACATAACCACGAGCGTAAATAGCCACTTTTACAGTACCTGGTTTGTAGCATGACTCATGGGGATCAGAGAAGGCTGGCAAAGAGGGTCCAAAATTTAACATGGATATATCTTAATATGAGATGTAAATTTAAAGTAATAACTGAATTGAATTTGACAGTAATACGGAATAAAAAATTGCAAATTAATTTCATCTGACAAATTTCATATCAATTTTTACAAAAAATACAGCATGCTCTACTTTGGCCATACATTTATGTTGTGACTTGTAAAGCTTTATAAGTGAGTTGTACTCATAATCATGCGGTGCATGAACATGTGAAAACTTTATATAAACAGGCAATACACATAAATGTTATACCTTGGCATAGTCAAACTCCAAAGATAGATATTTATAAATAATATTTTTTTCAAGATATTAATTCATTTAAAAGAGAAAACAATTGGATCGCAAATGCTTCAAATTAAATTTTAGTGGTCTTCAATATAAATAGTTTTATTACTTCTCCATAGTCCAGACGTCCATCTTTGTTTTCGTCCACTTCATCAATCATCTTTTTGACATCTGAACGGCTCATCTTTTCACCTTTCTACAAAGTTTTCAACATAAAACAAACAATATTAACATGTACTTTGAAGGAAGAACATGTACATGTTACAACATTTTTCAATTTTATTTTTCTTTAATTTTGTTTATCTATTTTTTTTTTTATTTGGGAGGGGAAAAGGGGTAGTAGGCTTACAGTGGTCATTATTTTGTAGAGCTCCTCTAATGAAATATAACCATCTCCATTAATATCTATCTTCCTAAATGCTTTCATCAAGTCATCCGCTGTGGTGGCTTTTTCTTTTTTGCAAATGTCCACAAACTCATCGAATGTCAAGTGCTCTGCAAAATCATGTCAATTTACGAAAGTATGTTCATCAATGATTTTATATTTATAACATTTAAAATTTCTAACAGCATTCAAAATTTCAAATCTGATAATGTTTCAAATTTCAAAATAAGAGGATAGTTTCAATCATGTGGATGCATTTGAATTATCATGCTATCATAATTCATATTTACCTGTGTCAGATTTCCAGTATCTGGCTAAAACTTTCTTTGATGGATTTCTTCCTGCCTGCTGTAAAACTGAAAGGACAAAAGTAGATAATCAGACTGAAAACCCCAACCAATAAAACCAATAATGATGATTTATCAAATTAAATGCAACCCATTATCATATTTTTCAATTCAGAGGATTTATAGGGGTAGCTCAAAGTTTAATAAGAGTTCAAAATAAGTAATGTCTTATTTTTCTAGACTTAGTCACATATTTCAAGTAAAGATTCATGCATAGAATCATGTATTGGTAGTAGTAACCATTAATTAATTGATCTCAAAACTGGTCAGATTTTGTGTTACATTTGAATGATGTATTTCAAAGTTTTCATTAGCATTTTAGGATTAGTAGTTCACTGTACCGGTATATATCACACACCTTGCACTAGGTCTTCTACAGAATCAATCTCATCCTTGACACTTTCATAGATGGAGAGGTAAGCTGCTTTACACTCAAGATAAAACTCCCCATTATCTCCAGTCATGGAGACTCGACTGGACCGTCTTGACATAATCTACATAAAACAAATTTAAATATCTTTATCTTAATTAAAAAAAAAAAGAAGAAAGATTTTTAATCACTGTTCATTTCCAGGGACAAATCTACTAGTATATTTATATGTCCCTGTCACTTCCCATTTCTGAAAATTGTAACATGAGATTCCTCTAACCTCCGCTTTTATATTGGGACGCACGTCCCATTAATATTAAAAGGGGGGTTTGGAGTCAGAAGAATCTCGGATTATGGTAATTGATGACAATTTCCCTTACCTCACACACTGAAAACCCAATAACCAATCATGTATATAGACTTGTCTTACTGACTATATGCCAATTAACAATATGAACTTTTGTTGTTCAATTTTATAAATATCGCATAGGACATATCGCATGTTTCTAAAGTATACGACATTTTACATTTTTTGGCTTCCTTGTGTATCTAATAATTACTCCTAACAGTTTGTTAACGGTATAAAAGTGGTAATTAGCCATAATATCAATTTAAATTATAGCCCCGATCATTTAAAAACTCGTTAATTAGATAGCGTGTCACGTGGTACAGTGACGTCACATGCGACCTTCTTCGAACAGCTGATTGTAAACAAATTGTAGGATTAGCACCATCTTCTTTAAATTTTGACATTTATTCACCATGTAAGTTGTTTTTTTTACATGCTGACTAAATTAAAAGAATCTTATAATTCAGTCGTACATGTTTGAGCCACTAGTACGGATAAAAAACGATTATATTGCCGAAAAAGCGACGATGAAGTCGGCAATGACGATCAAATTGATCGACGTGTAAACATTGTAAACACAACTTAATAAGGATTGTAGCTCAAATAAATCTGTTAAAGGTGTTTATTTATTAAAATCTTCAACAGTCTTGGTTTTTCGCGTTCCTAACTACTCAGAATGTTCATTATTGTAAAACTGTGGTGCACAAGAAGTTTGTTTCTTCGGCAGTAACTGATCACAACTTTCTAAGGTTGTTTACTCTATATTACACTGGATTATAAAAGCAGGCAAGAACGTTTCCCTTAATTATTGTTTATTTCTGTAAGATCCCATCTCCGTATTTTTTTTATCCATTTACGTATAAATGTATATCAACAAACTTTGTCTATTTCTCGCGTAAACAATCAATATCGACAACTGGATCCATGACTTCTCCCACAAAAAATAAAACTCACAGAAATCTCACCTACAGTACTAAAATTATGATTTCTGAAGAGGTGAGCTACATGTATGAATGAAGAAATCATGTATACAAAACCGATGCATACATGAACGTATAGTTTAACAATATGAAAAAGAAAACAGCTAATGAAGCGAGGCGGTATCCAAAATGGCGTCCCCTCTCGTTATTTTTCTCCGATGAACTTGCGTTTTGTACACAGGCCCCTGTGCATAAACTTCTATTTTTTTCTTTTTGAGAAATGAATACGATTTATTTATGAAACTGTAATTACAAAAATGTACCATATAATTAATAATATATGAACTGAATGTTTATTCATAAATCCTCTCGTCGACAGATAGACCCCTATTTGTCACAAGATTTCCACATACTTTCGTAAGGGAAACTTAAAAAAACAACAGTCCAAATCCCCATTTTCGGTGGCTAAATCACCCACAGGAGGCACAGAACACCATCATGTCCCGTTATCGACAATTTAATAGGTGATAATTAGTTTAATTGTCGTTTAAACCTAATCCAATTACAAAGATGGCTAACAGCACCTTCTCGCTCGAGGTCGCATATGACGTCACACATCATGGCGGGTAGATCGAGAGAAAAAATATGCATATCGCGACATTTGAATTTCACCGCTTTCAAACTCACGAATTAGGCAGAATATTTTATGAAAACGTTAATAAACTTGATTTTTAATGAGTATAGAATGATTTAATTTAAAAAATACCGAAAATTGAAAAACATGCGATATGTCCTTTAAGGGTCCTCCAAACACTGTAAACTTTTAAAGACAGAACTTCAAAACATGGAAAGGAGATACCTTATCCATGGAAACTTGAATAAAGCATGACACTAACAAATTAATTAAGATTGCTATTACTCATAAAAGTCCGTGCATATTTGTGAAGTATTTTAAGATTCAAAGCTCCTGAATCTTGACAGTCAAAGAACAGTTTTTTTCAATTTTCTATGTTCATTCACTAAAAATGACACACAATTATTTCTTAAACAACATTTGTAAACGATTGAAAGCTTGTATGATTAAAAAGCGTAGTTTTCATACCTTTTAAAACAGTGTCAACACATACAAAAACAAGATTAAACAGAGTTAGAAGAAATGAAGGAAACCATGAACGCCGAACATGCGCAAAAAGTTGTTCCTGTTTCGATACAATTAATTGTACATAGTTGATTCGTTAAAAGTATCTAAATGTATAAAATAATGTCATTACAATTGGAAAGCGAATCATTTTACAATAAGCAACTATAACTTAGAGCAGATAAACCTTATTTTGAATTAATTCTGACTTTATCGAATAAAGTAAATTTCCAGGCGACTTCGAATATACTTACGAACGCTCTACGAAAAATTGTTGTTTTCTTATAATCAGGTGAACGTTTAATAAAAGGACAAATTTGGACGTCAAGATGGTTAAGTTAAAAGCAAATTATAAACACTGAATATGTATAAGTCGGGATACGTAGTTGCTTTGCTCGTTGCTGTTTTAGCGAGATGGCTGGTCTCGCTTCACAAATACTCGGGTATGAACAACTAATTGTATACATAACTTTTTTTTAAAGATCTTTTTTTGGTTGGATATGAGCAAGTTTTTATTTACATGAGAAAAATTCGAAAATTGACAGAGTAAATTCGAAACGTAATACATGTACTCTCATTCGCTCATTATACCAGGGACGTATATACCAGAGACATAATAATATTTATGTCTCTGGTTCCTTATTTAATGCAGCTGTTATGAATCGCCTTAATTTAAAAAAAATCTCAAGTTTTTATTTTTATATATTTGTCTCTGATTTTAATAGATAATTAAACTGCAATTGATAGATTCATAGTGTTTTGGGTTTTTTTCATTGGTCTCATCATCTATAATTTCAATAAGTTTGATGAAAAAACAATGATAATCGACTCACCTGAGCTCAGGACTAAATGAAATTATCACTGCCAAATTAAGATTTGCTTGTAGTTTTTTCATTTTTCCACAACATAAATTTTACTCATCTTGGAACCAGTATTTAATACATAGAGAAGAAAAAAGATTGATAAATAGTGCAAACCACAAAAAATCTAGATATTTTGCTGCATGTAAATTATAGATTTATCTGTTTTGATTTTAAAGGTGCTGGCAATTCTCCGATGTATGGTGACTTTGAAGCCCAGAGACATTGGATGGAAATAACATACCATCTGCCTCCACAGCAATGGTATACAGAAACCAGATAAGACTAAAGCTCATAAGAGAGTTTATATATAGTGAATAAATGCATTATTTTGAATATTTTCATATTATTTTCAAAAAGCTTTTGCAATAATTGCATCACATTTGGAATTGAATAACTTTGGTGAATGAATAATAAACTTTCCAGAGTATTAAATGCGTTAATTTTTTGTTAAATAAATGCTATTAGAAACAAAGTTTAAACTTGGGATCTTAATTGTAGACCAAAAGGGGTCTTGGTAATGAACCTTATACCTTGGGTGTGGAGGGGAAGGGGGTCAATGTGAATTGATATGAAATTATTTGCTTAACTTTTAAATTAATTTTTGGAACTACATGTAATGCATTCATGTTATTCATGAAAGTTTCTGAATTATTTGTGAAAATATTGCATTATTATATTCTGTAAATATGAAAACGGTATGCATTAATTCACCAAATTTTTGCATCTATGCATTAGACCTTTCTATTAAGTTGATACAACAGTTATAAGCAATTCAGCTCACAATTCATTCTAGTTTAGTTTCAAAATTTCTTCAAGCACTCACCTCTTACAATACTAGTATGATGTGTCTGGACTTTCTATCTGTCTGAAACCTGTACATCACTCCTTTTGAACAGTTATACTTGGTTACCTCCAAGATCAAAGTCATGGCAATGATAAGATACATTGCTTTTTGGGTAGTTCTATTTCAAAAGTCAGCAATTTATCATGGCACTCCTACATCATTATCTATCCAGGTTTCATTTTTTTGAGAGGCATGTTAAGTTCATACGGTAAGTTCAAGGTAATCAAGTTCAAAGATCATAAATGAATAATCTTAAATTCTTCATGATTATAGATTGGTTTCTATTGAACATGTTGAGTTTTAAATTTCTTGTTGTTGTAAGTACCAGGAAATGTCTTTTGTGTATAGTCTTAGTGTCTATTGGTATTGTTGAAATCTTGTTTTCCAGACCATCGTTATAAAGATATTATGGGTAAACTTGTTTCCTCAATTGGTATTGAGTTAAAAAAAAAAGAAGAAGAAAATTTATATGTTACATTATAACCATTATATGTCTTCTTCTGTGACAGTTAATTTACAGTGGAAAGGATTTCAATATCTCTTATTACATTCCCAAATATGTATCATATATACATTGATATACAATAAAGATTATTTACTGGTATATATGTTTTAATTTTTGCAGGTACTTCAATAGTACAAATAACAATTTATTGTATTGGGGGCTGGATTACCCCCCTTTAACAGCATACCATAGCTGGCTATGTGGATTTGTGTAAGTAGAGAGAGAGAGAGAGAGAGAGAGAGAGAGAGAGAGAGAGAGAGAGAGAGAGAGAGAGAGATGTCCATATTTAACAGAACCCTATTTTTTTTCTAAATGATGATCATAACTGATTTTTTTTCTGGTTTCAGCGCAAATAAAATAAACCCATCCTGGGTTGCCTTGAAAGAGTCACATGGGCATGAAAGCTATGCTCACAAATTGTTCATGAGATATACAGGTACACAACTGATTTCAATTTGTTAACTTATGAAAAAAAAACCAGAATATTGGAAATTATTCAAATATGAAAAGTACCTGGTACGAAAAGATTACGGTAATTGCCAATCTGCACTTCTTAAATATTTTTTTTCATATCTAGTGATATTGGCTGATGTTTTCATATTTTTCCCTGCTGTTGTTTTGTTTTTTGCTCAACAAAAACTTCAACTACAAGACAAGGTAAGATGATTATCAACAAAAAGATATCAAGTTTTGAAAATTTTTTTACAATAGTTTTAAGTAAATATTTCAGAGTTACTGCCCTTTGAACTGCATACTGTTTGATTCATTAGGTCAAGATGTCGCTAGTTGTTTTGATGTATCCCGGCTTCATTCTGATTGACCATGGACATTTTCAGTATCCTCCAGGAATAAAAGATAATTGTATAATCAAATAAGACAAAAATAATAACTGAAGAAATTCCTTTTAGTACAAATATATGTATTGGATAAGTTTTGTGCCCTAAACATTTTAGAATTGTAAATAGATTTGCTTTATGCATGTACCTAAGAATATAACATACAATATAATATTAATACATGTATAGTGTTTTCAAAAGACAGCATATTCTGGAAATTAAAACAAGCTTGCCGATTCCTTAACTTGTACAAAGATACAACTGTGTCAGTCTAGGATTTGCCTTGTTTGGAGTTGTCTGGATTTGCAGGGGATTCCATCTTTGGGGCTCCATATGCTTCTCTCTGGCCCTGAACTACAAGCAAATGGAGCTGTACCATGCCTTACCATTCTTTTGTTATTTGTTGGGGTGGTGCCTTCAGAAATGGTCCAGGTATTATGTTCACATTTTATGTTCTCAGCATTTTTTCTGTGAAGAAAACACTTTTCTTTGAAAGTTTGTACAATTTTTCAACAAAAATATATGTATCACAAAAATGAAAGATATGCTTCAAACTAAGAAAGAATTACATGTATTGAACATAACAAATAATGAGGGTTTTGTTATATAAACTAATAACATACTTTTTAGGATACCTCAGCTGTTTAGAATAGCTGTAACTGTCATATCAACCTTCTTGGTTTGTTGGCTGCCCTTTTTAAGATCCAAAGAAATGGTCCTACAAGTTCTCCACAGAGTTTTTCCACTGGCCAGAGGACTGTATGAGGTATAACAAAGCATAGATTGCTGCAATCAACAAAATAAAATGATTTTATTTTCAGAGTATCATGTTCATGCAAATACTATGTATCTCCTTTTAAAAAAAAGATTTTAGGGATTGTAAAAAAATATTATATGCATATAAATGGATTAGTGGTAAGTTTTTTATTAGAAGGAAAAATTATATTTTTAGGACAAGGTTGCCAATGTATGGTGTAGTTTGTCAGTCCTCATCAAGTTGAAGCAGATGTTTACAGTAGATCAGCTGGTTTTGATATGGTAAGATCTAGAAAATGTAGGTAAGCTACTTTAGCTAAGTTGATAGGTGGTAATTTAAAAAAAAAAAAAAAGAATGTCAGCACTACTTAATTAGAAGAAGAAAAATAGTACATGTATATTTTTGTTAATTTGAATTCAGTGCTTTTAAAAGTTAAGGCATATGTTCAGAAAGAGAAATTCAAGGTGAAAATAAGAATTGAAGAAATAATATTTTAAGAAAACAATATACAACACACAACCACTCCAAAAATACCGAATATCAAAAGGTTCACTTTGGTGTGTATCATATAAGATAAACATTACCAGCAAAGTTAGTTCTTGTCTGATGGATTACATGGTCCTTTGTTGGATTATGGATTTATTATAGAACTATTTTTTTGGGGTATTTTCCAGCCTTCTGAGCACTCTTGTGTGTTTATTGCCATCTTCACTTCATCTGCTTTGTTTTCCAACGACCAGAAACTTCAAAATATCTCTAGTAAGTGCAGAGCTATAGTTTAAACTACCATCATTTACTTTTGAATCATTCAAATTCGTGGGGGCCAATTTTCGTGGATTATGACTTTTTTTCTGATTCGTGGAGGTGTAAATTCGTGGATGTGTCGGTTACTGTTTCAGCAACAAAGATAACTCTTCCTAAAATTGTTTTTCGTTGAGGATTTAAATTCGTGGGGGAGGGCTACCCACAAATACCACGAAAATTGAGCCACCACGAATTCTAATGATTCCACAGTATTGTATTTTTATTTTGACTTCTTATTGCTTCATAAATGATTGTATTTTATATATTGTATTTATAAACACAATCATTTACGTAGCAATTGGAAGTCAAAATTAAAAAACATATTTATTAATGTACACTGTTTGTGTACTGATACACTTATAGCTACATAACTTAAATGATTTAATTCAAGTTAAGTTCTATACACAAGTAACTGTACTGGTGTTCATGAAATTATTTTTTTCTGGTTTTATTTTTCATACAGATTTTTGTGTGAACAGCTATATCAAAATAATTATCAACAACTTGTTATTAATGTTCACTCTAAGCATAGAAAAGGTAAATCATATTCTTTAATCTTTTTTGCTTATTTATGAACCATGTCATGTTACTATAAATGAATAAAAAAAATAGACACAAATGCACATGAAATCTGTTTATTACTTGCAGGTCAATTCCTCCTTAGTCTTCTTCCTCTTCTCATTCCATGTACACGAGAAATCCATTCTGATACCAGCACTGTAAGTGATGTCTTTCAGCTCATGAATCATGTTCTGCCACTTAATAATTAACACAGGCTATCTTAGTGATGAGAATAAGTGGGAGTTTACTTTGTCAAATATACTGCTTCGTATTGAAAGAATCTACTTGTCATGAAGTGGACTTTTCCAGTAAAATTAAAAATCTGATAAAAGCAGAGCAATTTTTTGAACTATCATTGTGACCAAAAAAGCTATCATGGCAAAAGTCTTTGTATTTTTATATTGACCCTCATAGTTGATGTTTTTTATGTTATTTTAGTAATGGATGGGGGTTGTCATTGTTTTGCCTACTTTAGAATATGAGTCTTTCCATTCCAGGGCAGTGTCACTCCTTGTACACGACTACCCTTTTTGGTGTGTCTGGTTCTACTTTATATCAACATTTAGGTAGGTGTTTGCAATTTTCTCGGGGATTACTAATGGCCAATGAAAAAAAAAAACTAGTCTTAATGATATTGAATTAATGACGTGTGTCATTCCATACAAAATTGACTTTTTGGTTCTAATTCATTTTATGATTTGGATAATTTGTGTTACAGCATGCTTCCACTGTTTGTGAAAGACGATTTGGTTATGGCTGCTGTGGCAACCACAGTCTTACATGCTCTCATATGTAAGACATGCCTGAACATAAGTTCAACAAAAGATGATCAGCTTTTAGATAGAGCTAAAACCACATTGGTATGTTTTACGACAAGTGAAAATTATAGGTGATATGCAATGACTCAGACACCTTGTTATACAGGTTATCTTAACAATGTTGAAGACTAGCTGATATTACAAACTTCCGAGACCTAAGTATTCAGAGCGAATTAATGCTCGTGAGCACTCGCCAAAATGCCCTATACCCACAACACAAATTTTGACAAGCACTCTCTAAGCTGAACACACCTTTGGTAAATGTAATCATTAAGTGTATTTAAGAAAAGTTAATATTGATAATCTGCAACAAATATTTCAATTGTTTCCACACTTTATACAGTAAATATTCATCTGCTATACATTTTAAATTATTTAAATTGCATGCAGTTGTACAAAATCATTTTACATATGGTATCTTATTGTCTTTTAGCTAAAATTGTCAATGATGGGAGCAGTTTTGCTGACAGTTGCCAGCCTCATCTTGACTCCACCACCAAGATACCCAGATCTTTTCCCAGTCCTTGTCTCCATTTATTCTTGTGCTCACTTTGTATTGTTTTTGGCAGCTTTTCACTATTTCCAATTTCAGTCACCTTCTCAAAGTGCAAACGTGAAAAAAGTGCAATAAAAAAAATTAAAAAACACAATTTTTGTTTTTTTTTTGTAAATTTGAATGAGAAACTGGGTTTTAGCTCACCTGAACCGAAGGTTCAGAGAGCATATGCTACGAAATAAAATGTTACAGGGAACTTTTGTTCAGGTGAGTGATGTGGCCCATGGACCTCTTTCAACTTATCAGATAACAATCTCCCATGCAGAGTTGTCGTTCGTTCCTCTCTCAGAATTTATTAGCCGATGGTAGAGAGTGGCGAAATAATTGTAGCAAAATGTGATGATAAAAATTGGGATCATCCCTGATAATTTTAAGATTAAGTTTGCACACATGTTTAGCATAAATCATATAAATAGTGTTGTTGCAAAAATAATGTTTTTATTTTAAAATTCTTTCACATATGCTTAAATCATTTATATAATTTGAATTAAACTAGGTTTTCATTTTAAATACCAACAGAAATTTCTTGCGTATTATAAAGATAGAAAGAAGATTATTAGTAGATGTAATCGAAAAACAAATGGAACGACTTGTTTACGAATACGAAACTAAACATAAACATAGCTTTACTTTCATTTTCAATTTATTTGGCGGAAAAATTAAGAATGGATTGCGATCAAAATGAAAGGTAAGTAATAAGCGAATGTATGAATAAAGTATGCATCTTTTAAATTATTTCAAAAAAAAAAATGAAAATCCAACTAAATGGAAGGAGTTATATAAAGTTCGTTTATTTTGTAGGTCTCTAGAAGACATTAATACAGTTTTAGAATATGCTAAACTGGAACTGAGTGATGTTAAGCCAACAGTCCAGTGTATTTATTTTTCACAACAACTGGATAACCAGTCATTTAAGCTTTTGGAACTGGATGATACTGTACTGGAAACCCTCACCAATGGAGAAAAGTACGTTTTAACATGACTTCATCAAGTTCATGACGTACAACTACATGTACAATGTATTTTTAACTTTTAAAAACTGTTCAACATAATTTAAGAGTGCAAAATTACATGTCATAGATATAATAAATTTGAAAGCTTAGTAATTAAATTTCATTGTTATAAAAATATGCAGGGTGGTGATTCGTGGCAACACAGATGATATGGCGGTGCTATGTACACAAACAAATACATTTGAAATTAAGGAGGCAGAGATTTCTAATTCCATGTTGATAACTCCCCAGTTAGACATAGGGGAGGATGTGGATGATTCTGGTCCTCAAAACACCAAAGTCTCAAAAGTATGACATTTTCACAACCTTTATCTTTTAGCAACAGCATGCAATTCAAATGATAACAGGTTTGAACCTACAATAGCTATACATCTTATAGAGATGTACAACAATTAAGTTCTTTTTATAGGTTATTTCTGTGATGAATAACTACTACGAACTGCGACCTTGCAAACCAAAAGTTGCAAAACTGAAAAAACTTTTGGAGGAGAATATGTATAGTGGTAAAGAGTGTGAGGAAGATGAGCAACATCAAGGTCACAAGGTAAGGGTCAAAGAGTCAAGTTACTTTTCCTAATATTTTTACCCATACTTAAGCAATTAAATCAACTGAAATTTTGATGAATGCTATGGCTTTTTCTTAACAAAACGTGCATGCCTGCATTGATATTTTATTTTTTATTGCAGTATTGTTTTGAGGATCTGTTGAATATTGTTCAAGGAAGTGAAGTGGAAATAAAGGAATCTTTAAAGAAACTCAAGGCATGTCAAATAGAAGGTCAGTCCTTATTAATCTGATGGTGAATGTGAAACATTTTTTTGAGTTAAACCACTTTTAGATAATGGAGAAAAAAAACCACTCTACTTCTTCTATGCATTGCTTGAATGCGAATGAAATTATGATTTAGTGTTACATGTTTAAAAGCAATGTTTCCTTTCTTATAAAGGTTTATGGCGAGTTCTGGATTTTGATTTCCTAACTCAAGTACTGAACCATATTATCCAGCTTTGTGAAGAGAATGATTGGCTCTCTACTGGCATACCTCTGGATGAGTGTCTTGAAACTCTGGGACAACTCTTTCCGAGGTAAACCAATATACAATTAAAAAAGGAGATGGCTTCACAAGATTTTAATTTATTTACAACACAGTTTAAATGAAAAGAGAAATTCCACACAAATTGTTTCACGGTTGTTTTGTACAAATACTGAATCTGTAAGATAATATAAATACCACAAATGATATCATTTTCAGGGAAGTGATTGCCCATGTTATAGATTGCTATGCTAATGAAATGAAGTCAGGAGGAGGGCAAGGAGATCATGATCCAGATGATCAACCAATGCAAATTGGTGAGCAATCTGTTTGTCATTTCATGTTTTTAACCACAATAATCTTACATGTAATACGATAAAGACAACAGTTCTTGAAAGTTAAAATATTATTTTCTTTACAATTCTTTATTTAGCTTTTCTTGCTTGTAGATGCCAAGTTCTTTTCTCTCAGCGAAGATAAAATCTGTCAGTTCTTTGCAGAGCTGGTTTTAAAAAACTCAGGAAAGGTTAGTACCATTCATGTACCGGTACATGTATTTGCTAGATTATTATGCTATATTAACTTGCACAGTTCTCCTTCAGTTCTCTCTCTTTACACACATGAACACATGTAACTCAAACTTCCCCTGTTCCTCTGTCAACTTTCCATTATTTTTTTTTACATGTTATTTTAACTTTCAGTATTCCTCTTTTATTTAATGACATGTAATATTTTTACAGTTCAACTTGAAAGAGTTTTTGAAAGTCTGGGAGCAGACAGTTCCACAAGGCATGAGAACCAGTTTATCCCAATTAGAGGTAGAGAATAATTTTTTAGAAATTAATATTTTTTAAAAACTTGTGTACCTTTACTCTTCTTTGCATTTGTTATGAAATGTACCGGTAAGTAGATTAAATTATGAAAAAAAAAGAGAATAACATATTTTTCTGAAATCATCTTCTCAATTCAAAAAGATACTCCAATTCTTCTTATGCCCGCAAAGTTTTGAACATAATATTAAATGGATAAATAGGAACTTGCTACTCATGATTTTGTGTATTGCAAAACAGAAAATAAGTTTTGGCATATGTTGATATTCCTTAAATATTTGATTTTTGAGAAATGCAACTGATTACCGGTAACCAACTCAAATTTAACATTCAAGCCTCAGTACCTTAATGTGGTGTGGGGGCCTTTATCAGACACACAAGAGGTCATCCTGGCTCAGATGTGCATTACATTTACATTATTTCACAAACCCCAGAAGGATCATACCATCAGAATGTACATGTAGTTGTGCAAAACAAAAAGATGTGTGTTGAACAGAGAAAGGACCTTTACCTTATAACTGTATCTATTCACTATTTTCTTTAGAGTACCAGTTACTTTTACTTGTACAAGGCTCTACATGAAAGTTGATGTGAAAGGATTATTTTTAACATGTCAAACATCTCTCCTTTTTTAGGGAATTGCACTGATAGACAGAAACTGTATGCCAGAGGTCATCTGGTATTTTCCAGTGGAGGATTTACCAGAGGATGTTGGAGAGAGATTCAACACACTGTTCAAAACACGGGAGAAGTGGTCTCTTGCTGAGATCTCCCCTTATATCAGGTATATTAGCTCTCCATATATCAATTATATCATTTCCCCTAATGCCACTCAAATGTTTTCTCCCCTTATATTGATCATCACCCATTATATCAGTTACATCACCCCACCCCCCTAACATCAGATTTATTATCTCCCATTATATCAGTTATATCACCTTTTATTTTTATATCATAAATATCATCTCTCATTTTATCAGTTACATCACCTCCCTTCCCCCCTTTACATCTGGTATGTTATCTCCCCTTACATTTTTTCCTTATAAGATTTAGTATTGTATCAGTTCTGTTCATTACACAGCCCTTTTATATAATCTCCCATTATATCAGGTGTGTCATCTCCTATTTCATTAGGTGCTTGTATATCAGGTATTTAATGCCTTCTTATGCCTTTTTGTCCCCTGCCGCAACGCGGAGCGGGGACATAGAAATGCCGGGCGTCCGTCCGTGGGTCCGTGTGTCCGTGCGTCCGTCCGTCACACTTTTTTGTAAGCGCTCTCATGCCTACAAATTTTGACGGATTTTCATTAAATTTATACCAAATGTTTATACCACTATTACCTTGGTCAAGTTCGAAAATCAGCATTTGTCGATACTTTTTGTTGGAGTTATGGGACTTTGACTGCAATTATGACTCCGTTTCATCCAAAAATTGACCTTGTAAGCGCGCTCATGCCTACAAATTTTGACAGATTTTCATTAAATTTATACCAAATGTTTATACCACTAATACCTTGGTCAAGTTCGAAAATCAGCATTAGTCGATACTTTTTGTTGGCGTTATGGGACTTTGACCACAATCATGACTCCGTTTTATCCAAAAATTGACCTTGTAAGCGCTCTCATGCCTACAAATTTTGGCGGATTTTCATTAAATTTATACCAAATGTTTATACCACTATTACCTTGGTCAAGTTCGAAAATCAGCGTTAGTCGATACTTTTTGTTGGCGTTATGGGACTTTGACCACAATAATGACTCCATTTAATCCAAAAATTGACCTTGTAAGCGCTCTCATGCCTACAAATTTTGACAGATTTTCATTAGATTTATACCAAATGTTTATATTACTAATACTTTGGTCAAGTTTGAAAATCAGCATTGGTCGATACTTTTTGTTGGAGTTATGGGACTTTGACCACAATAATGACTGCGTTTTTTTCCAAAAATTGACCTTGTAAGCGCGCTCATGCCTTCAAATTTTGACGGATTTTCATTAAATTTATACCAAATGTTTATACCACTAATACCTTGGTCAAGTTCCTAAATCAGCCTTGTCGATAGACTCGATACTAGTATACTGCTTGATCGGCAGGGGACCCTGGAATTCCATTCAATTTTTGTTGCCCATTTTTGCATCTTGCATTAACAATTGCACGTTTTTAGATATATCAGAATTGTATGCTTGTATATTTTCTTTGTTTCAGGGATTTGACAACACTAAAAGTGGATGTTGGTGGTCTGCTCACAAAGTATGCAAGAGCTTCCATGATGAATGGCATCAAAGTTTTCAGCTCACGGAAACCTGTCACATGACACTAGCGATTATTTTAAGAACTCTTTATGTATAAACACATTAAAATTGGAACAGGTGGTGTAAATTGTTTTCGTCACAACGTATGAATTAGAGTGATGTACTTGTACATACAATTACACATATTGTTAAATTTTTAATGAGGTCAAATTTTGTAAGTTCTGTTTGTGCATATGGGTAGTTTTTGCAAATACATACTCACAAGAAGTGTAAATCATATTAATTGTGTTATGGTAAGCTGAACAAAATTCTTAGGGTCCCACTCTGCGGGTGCTCTATAGTGATCAGTCTGTCTTTCTGTCCATCTGTCTGTCGGAGATGGTTTGTCCAGAGCATATCTTCTCTCCCTTTGGCCCAATCTGGCTCACACTTCACCAACAGAGTGCCTTTGGGTAAAGGGTGTGAAGTGACCTTAAACCATGTTTCTAGGTCTAAGGTTAAGATTATAGCAGAGTTATAAATAAATTCCTTGTCCAGAGCATATCCTCTCTCCCCTCAGTCCAATCTAGCTCATACATAGTGTCTATGGTAATAGGGTGTGCAGTGACCTTGAATAAAGTTTGCAGGTCAAGGTCATATCGTACTGTGCCAAAATCCTTTTTTCAGAGCTTATATGCTTTCCACTTAGCCCTATTTGGCTCATACTTCAAATAAACAGAGAGCTTATGAATAGCAGGTGTGTAGTGACCTTGAATCAATTTTTAAGGTCAATAGCGAAGGTCATAGCAAAATATGAAAAATTCTTTTCCGGAGCATATCTTCTCTCCCTGTTCTCCAATCTGGCTCATGCTTCACTCACATAGTGCCTTTGATCAAAGGGTATGCAGTGACATTATATGATGTTTGTAGATTAAGTGTCAAGGTCATATCAGATCAAACAAAAAAATTTTTTGTCCACTATTTAAGTGGGGTCCTTTGAGATGGTCACCATCTCATATTGTTTAGTTTGCATGGTAATTAAATTTTGAAAAGTCATTGCTAGTCATATATCAATCACCCCCACCCCCCACCCCCCACCCCCATGTGCTACATTTCTTACTTTCTGTAATTTCAACGCTTTTACATAGATAAAACATTCAATGGTCATGTTAGAGCTTTTTACATGAACAATCTTGTTTGACCTTTGTCATACTTGGGTTTTTTCCCCGGAGACCTTTAGAAGTAAGATTATTCAAAGGTTCATAATCATTTTAGTTTTCTAGAGACCACAATTTAAATCCAATACCAGAGTTTGTTAACTTATATTGGATTTGGGGTTATTTTTATTTTTATTTTTCCCCGCAAAGAGGCTTTACTTCATCCAGCTATATTCAGACTTTTATCAGATTTCATAACCTCCTCAACTCAAGCTGTAGAGTCTTCAGTATAACAGTAATTAAGACCAGGATTGTGTCAAATTATGTTGGATTTGTTAGTTAACTCTTTACAATTTTTTGTAAAGCAATTTAATATTTTTGATAGGGTGTATTAACTGATAATTGAAAGTAAAAAAAATTGTAATGTGATGTGAAAGATTCATTCTTTGCCTGACTAAAGAAGTTGGAAAGACAACAGCAGAATAAAAATAATTAACATCTAATGATATACTTGCAAGTAGATAATATCTGATGATATAGTAAGTAGATAATATATGATGATGTAGGAAGTAGATCGAATACTAGTATATGATGATATAGTACTTCATTAAAAGAAAGTAAACGGGAATAATATATAATTATCAATTTTTATTATTTTTTTTTGGGGGGGGGGGGTTCGATGCTGACAAGGAACAAAAAATATATGTGTTGGGGTGAGGAAGGCTATGGTAGCATATCTCTGCCCCTTGTGTGCAAGTTATTTTTCTATCAAATATGACGACATGCAAGATAAATATGTTAACATGCAAGATAGTTATGTCAACATGCAACATAATTATGTTGACATGCAAGGAAATTGCAATCAGATAAGAATTATATAAAATCTCAAAAAAAATCTCAAATATCGCCCACCTGTGACATCCAATATGCTATATGCTACTTTTTTTATGTCGACATGCAACTTATTTATGTTAACATGAAATTATTTATGTCAACATGCAACTTATTTATGCCAACATGCAATTTATTTATGATGACATGCAACTTATTTATATCAACATGCAACTTACTTATGTTGACATGCGAGATGATTTTGTTGACATGCAACTTATTTATGTTTACATGCGTGATAAATATGTTGACATGCAACTTATAAGTTGTATGTCAACATAACTAAGTTGTATGTCAACATAAATATATTGCATGTCAACATATCTATCTTGTATGTTAACATAAATGAGTTGCATGTCGACATAAATAAGTTGCATGTTGACATTAATAGTAGCGTAGTTATCATCTTGGATGTCACATGTTGGCAATATTTGAGATTTTTAAGGTCTTCCGTTTCCAACGGAAGACCTTATTGTTTTTGCTTTGTTTCTTTTCCTCTATTATTAAGGTCTTCCGTTTCCAACGGAAGACCTTATTGTTATTGCTTTGATTCTTTTCCTCTATTATTATTAAGGTCTTCCGTTTCCAACGGAAGACCTTCTTGTTATTGCTTTGTTTCTTTTTCACTATTATTTTTATTGTTTTTTTTTTCTGTCACGTTTTCTCAAAAATGCTTCAGCCAATTTTCATGAAATTTTCAAATCTTATTCATGACAAAATTTGTAAGAAAAGTACACGGGGTTTTTTTGGTTGTCACTTCCGGTACCGAGAAATTGAAGATTTTACGTTTTTGCTTGTTCACGATTTTTCTCAAAAAGTATTTACGATAGAACCTTCAAATTTTCAGAGAAGGTAGAGAATGAACGGTCGCAGTGCCCTTCGCATATCCGAACGTCCGCCGTCACTTCCGGTCGTCACCGGAAGGAAATGAAAAACCTTAATTTTTCAAATTTTTAGATTTGAATTTTATTTATGTTTTTATTCGATAGAGACGCTTAAAACACTTCAGAATATGAAATTCGTGTTAAAATCGATCCAGGCATTCCCGAGATTTTGAGATCAAAAGTTCTGAAGCGAGAGTCCGCGTAGCTCAGTCGTTAGAGTGTTGGACTTGTGCCCAGGCGACCCGGGTTCCATCCCCGAGTGCCGATTATTTTTTCTTCCCTAATTTTGTTTTGTTTAACGATTTTACCTTTAAAATGATGGTTTTTATTGTTTTGCGTTTTATTTTTATCATAAATAAAAATAATAACAGCTTTTTTAGTACAAATATAGAGCTCGTTTTTGTCAGCAGTTCGCATCGCCGCCATCAAAGACATGCCGCCGAAGCGCCCCTGCGCATTAGAGTTCACTGGGTCGCTTTGCCGGCATCAAAGAAATGCCGCCATCTCAATGACTGTATGCACACAACATTTAGCAATGCACCATCGTTATTTTACATGGCTTTAAAAGGAGAACTGATTAGTATTTGTTCACATATATAGACACACGCTTGCATGTATGCATGCGTTTATTGACATACGTTGCTGATATACTGATTCCCTAAACACTACAAAAAACTAGAAAATTTCTCTCTCTCTCTCTCTCTCTCTCTCTCTCTCTCTCTCTCTCTCTCTCTAAAGTACATAAGAACTTAGTACAGGTAACATGCAGTAAATTAGATAGAGGCTAAATGTACATTGGCGTCCAAAAATTATACATGTAATTATTTCAAGTTACGGGATAATGTCTATGGATTAAAATAATTTGAAATTCATTGTTTAATGATTGTCTTTTTACTGATTGGAAGTCAACGCTAAAAAGTCATTTTTATTAAAGATGGTGTACTTTTTCCCTTTTTGTGCATGTCTATATACTGATACAAATCTGTTGCCTGTCTGGGATTAAGAAAAACCTCCAAAGTTTATATTTCCGTTTAGTCTGTATCTACGATAGCATGTGAACTACATATGAATGTAGTTACTGTGGAAATTACTGTCATCAAATTTTTACCGAATAAATTTACGTGTTACTGATTTCGTTATTTCTACATTTATAAAGATTTTATCAATCCTGCTGAAATAAAACAGTCAAACATAATAGTAAACGACACGAAAAAACATTCTCAAAACTGAAATACATGGGTAAAATGCATCAGTCATTGTTTTTGGACTTCCCCTAATTGTTGTTAACCGAATCCGAGATCCACACCTCAAAATTCTATTTTCGATTTATTTAAGACGAAAATCAAGCTCGGGTCTTTTCAACCCCCTCCAGACACAAACACGCATCAATATTTCAAATGACCTCGCACTGTTACCAAACCTGAATAGTCAGACATCTTACACGTTGTTTTTCATCTCATACAAAAACTCAGCTCCTCTCCCGGGCGGAAACGCCCCAAATTCAAAGACAAATTCGGGAATTATTTCGCGTCAAACATGTTTTGAAACACCTGCAAAGGCTGTGTGTTCTTATCTCGCCGGAGCCAAGATTTCTTCTTTCTCTCTATTTCTTTCTCTCCTTTTTATTTAAAGCTATACACGCTATAATTTACGTCAATTTTGAATGACAGTGAAAACGCATGTGTTTGTCTAATAATAGAAAGGTATCCTTAATCTGTAAATTACAATGGTGAATTCCATCTCGTTACAAAGATATAGATTTTTAATTGTTTATTTTCCTGCCAGGAAAATATACTTTTTCATGAATATTGATGAAGGAAGAGCGAAACCGACCTCATTGCGCATGTCCGCAGAGAACTAGGTGGTCGTTATTGTTTGCCTAATTAAATATCCAACTTGATTTTTAATATGCTTAACAGTTGTTATTTTGAAATACATACACGTATAATGAGTAAAATACGTTTGTCATTCACGATACCCTTACTTCTGCATTAACACTCATAGAATCTATAAATAGAACATAGGGGAAAAACACAGGTCTACGTCATTTTTTAAAGGAAGTATTCATATCTACTTACAGGCTTGTATTTTTTCTTTTGTTTGTACTCGTATATCGGACAAATTTATGCTTTACTGAAAATATCCTTTCCTTTGTGAAACTATCACAATTATAAAGATGGTGACCTTTCACCAGTTGTGGTATGATAGACTAAATTTAGCTGTCGATATCACGTGATAGATTGATATTCACGAAGAGGCATTACTTTCCTGGCAGGAAAATAAATATCTTTTATTGTTTAATATTTGATATATTTGTTACGCGATCGAATTGAGCGTTATAATTAACAGCATAAAGGTAACTTTTATTAGTAATCAAACACATACATTTTCCCCTTTATTCAAAATTGACGCAAATTATAGCGTGTATAGCTTTAATTTTCTAACTAAAATAATCAACATAAAAGGGTTGTTGGACTGTAGTTCAAGTTGAAAAACACTCTTCAATTAAGATTTAGACAAAAACAGTCTTTTATTATTAGGGTCTTCCGTCGACCCTTCTATTCTTATTGTTATTAGGGTCTTCCGTTTACAAAGGCAGACCATCTTTTTTTTCTTCGGTTTCTTTTTATTACAGGTCATTAGATCTGTTATTAGGTCAAAAGACTTCTTATTTAATATGAAATATATTGGGCTGGTTCTTTAAATAAGGGATCCAACGGGGTGTATAATCCTTCATCCATCGCACTTTTAGATCACATCTGCATTTCCTGATATGTTTCGTTGACCGGAAGGAAATGAAAAACCTTAATTTTTCAATTTTTTGAACTTGAATTTTTTTTATGTTACTATTCGATAGAGACACTTAAAACACTTCAGAATAGGATATTCGTTTTTAAATCGATCTACGCATTCCCGAGATTTTGAGCTCAAAAGTTCTGTAGCGAGAGTCCGCGTAGCTCAGTCGTTAGAGTGGTGGACTTGTACCCAGGCGACCCGGGTTCCGTCCCCAAGTGCCGATTATATTTCTTCCCTAATTTTGTTTTGGTTAATGATTTTATCTTTAAAATGATGGTTTTTATTGTTTTCCGTTTTATTTTTATAATAAATAAAGATAATAACAGCTTTTTTAATACAAATATAGAGCTCGTTTCTGTCAGCAGTTGGCTTAATTCAGACGCTCGTCGCATCGCCAGCATCAAAGACATGCCGCCGAAGCTCCCCTACATTAGAGTTCACTGGGTCGCTTTGCCGGCATCAAAGAAATGCCGCCATCTCCATGACTGAATGCACACAACATTTACTTAGCAATGCACAAACGTTATTCTACATGGCTTTAATTTGAGGACTGATTAGTATTTATTTACATAATTATATAGATAAACGCATGCATGAATACATGCGTTTATTGACATAGGTTGCTTATATATTGATTTCCTGAACACTATAAAACACTATGAAATCTCTCTCTCTCTCTCTCTCTCTCTCTCTCTCTCTCTCTCACCCTGACAACCGGGTGACTGCGATACGGTGTGAAAACTGACCACCCTTGTATCTGTGTTTGGGCCTATGTATTAACAGATGTAAACACTGATCGTTGATATACACTGTTGAAACAAAGAGTCTGATTATTCACTTTTGATTTATAAAAATCATTACGGCAGGGTGGATTGGGATTATAATCATTTACAATCAGTCTTTTAAAGTTTAGATTTATTTTAAAAAAGTCTATAAACATGTACATGTTCGCCCAAAAGCGGGATTAGTGATTAAGCAGCGGGGTCAATAATTCTCTCTCTCTCTCTCTCTCTCTCTCTCTCTCTCTCTCTCTCTCTCATTATAGCTAGATAAACAATGAATGTGCATATCCGTATAAATTAGCCTAGCGAACATTTTTATATGGGTATAATATATGTATTAATTTATTAAATCGGAATTTGAATTAATTATTCTCCCCTGGGAATAAACCCCGTTTCAAAATCGCCCTCACTTGGTTTCAGACTTTTGACGAGTCATGGGACAATATGCTTTGCCCTGCGTATAATCTCTCTCGGATGGGGATCCGATTACTATTGATGAAATAAAATCACTATTATTGATGAAATAAAATGTTTTTCTATTAACTTATATAGCAAATTAAAAATGCTGAGGTGGATTGAAAATACGCTTCATATATCAGACGTCCGCGTCAATTTGTTCCCGCCCATTTCAAACGTTTTGACCTGTTGCATTCATCTCCATGTACCTAATGTTAATGCTATACATATATCAGAATAAAAGTAAATATCAAAGAAAAAATCATAATTAAGATTTTGAGATTTTTAAATTTCAAATCAATGGTACAGTGGCTTATACAGCGCTTATATATTGTTCTAACATATGTATTTTGTTTAGAAATTGTGTAATATGTGATATTTAGAATTTAATATTCTATTTTAATGTAGAAGTCACCGACCAACCCCCCCCCCCCCCCCCCCATTCATAAAATCATTTAGTTTTTCTGGTCCGATTTTACTTGATCTTTGATATTGGGCCTTTAATTTCAACTAAGTACCATTCTAGATTACTGTACTAATTACAATTAATTATAGTACAAATTATACTAAACTATACTTCTATAGTACAAGTTAAAAACACTCTTCAATTAAGATTTAGACAAAAACAGTCTTTTATTATTAGGGTCTTCCGTCTCCAGCGGAAGACCCTTCTATTCTTATTGTTATTAGGGTCTTCCGTTTACAAAGGTAGACCCTCTTTTTTTCTTCGGTTTCTTTTTATTACAGGTTATTAGACCTGTTATTAAGTCAAAAGACCTCTTATTAAATATGAAATAAAATGGGACTGGTCCTTAAAATTAAGGATCCTACAGAGTGGATAATCCTTCATCCATCGCTCTTTTAGATCACATCTGCATTTCCTGATATGTTTCGCTGATGAAGATAAAAGGCAAGGTCATTTCCTTTCTAAAAATCGGACGGAAGACCTCCTCGTTGCTCGCAACGAGATCGTGTCTAGTTATTATTCTTTTCTTTTTTCTCCCACGTTTTCTCAAAAACCCTTCAGCCGATTTTGATAAAACTTTCAAATCTTGTTTATGACAAAATTTGTAAGAAAAGTACGTGGGTTTTTTTTGGTCGTCACTTCCGGTCCCGAGATATTAAAGATTTAATGTTTTTGCTTGTTCACGAGTTTTCTCCAAAAGTATTTAAGATAGAACTTTAAAATTTTTAGGGATGGTAGAAAGTGTCCAGCCGCAATGTACTACGCATATCCGAACGTCCGCCGTCACTTCCGGTCGTCACCGGAAGGAAACGAAAAAAAGTCATTTTTTAACTTTTTTGGTTTGAAAATATTTTTTGTTGCTATTCGATAGAGACATATAAATAACTTCAGAATATGAAATCCGTTTTAAAATCGATCCACGCATTCTCGAGATTTTAGGCTTCAAAGTCTTGAAGCGAGAGTCCGCGTAGCTCAGTCGCTAAAGTGGTGGACTTGTGCCCAGGCGACCCGGGTTCAGTCCCCGAGTGTCGAACGTTTTTTTCTTTCTTAATTGAGGTTTGTTTAACGATTTTATCTTTAAAATGATGGATTTCAATGTTTTCCGTTTTATATTTATTTATTAGCAGCTTTTTTTTCCATTACAAATAGATAGCTTGTTTCTGTCAGCAGTTCGTTAAATTCAAACGCTCGTCGCATCGCCGGCATCAAAGACACGCCGCCGACGTACCCCTGCAGTGGGTTATTTGTCGGCATCAAAGAAATGCCGCCATCTCAATGACACACACAATATTTAGCAATGCACCCACGTTTAAGTAAGTATTCTACATGACCTTAAAAAGAGGACTGATTAGTATTTATTCACATATATAGATACACGCATGCATGTATATGAATTTGTTTATTGTCATACGTTGCTGATATACTGATTCCCTAAACACTATAAAAACTAGAAAATCTCTCTCTCTCTCTCTCTCTCTCTCTCTCTCTCTCTCTCTCTCTCTCTCTCTCTCTATTTAAATTACAAATGTTTTAGCATTTGAATAAGAACTAGTTCAGGTAACATGCAGTCAATTGGATATAGGCTAAATGTACATTGGCGTCAAAAAATTATACATGTATTTATTTCAAGTTACGGGATAATGTCTATGGATTCAAATAATTTGAAATTCATTGTTTAATGATTGTCTTCATACTGATTGGAAGTCAACGCTAAAAAGTCATTTTTATTAAAGATGGTGTACTTTTTCCTTTTTTGTGCATGTCTATATACCGATACAAGTCTGTTGCCTGTCTGGGATTAAGAAAAACCTCCAAAGTTTATACGCGTAACTATACAAACGAACGGGTGACTGCGACAAGGTTTGAAAACTGACCAGCCGTTTATGAGTGTTTGAGCCTAAGATAAACAGATGTTAAAAAATCAATAGTTACATCTTTCAAACAACGCTTATACATTGTTCGAACATATGTATTTTGTTTAGAAATTGTGTTATTTGTGATATTTAGAATTTAATATTTTACGTTTAATATAGAAGTCACCGACCGACCCCCCCCCCCTCCCCAATTCATATAATCATTTAGTTTTTCTGGCCCGATTTTCCTTGATCTTTGATCTTGGGCCTTTAATTTCAACTAGGTACCATTTTAGATTACTGTACTAATTACCAGACCAATTCGTTCATTATTAACAGAGTTATGAAGTTTTTGGCATTTGAGTTTCAATTGTCGTGATTGACATGTACTGTAAAAAAAATCATAACTCCCAAGCCCTTCACTCAATCCTAATGAAAATTCGTGAAAATGAACCTCGGACACCATCCTTATTTTCTGCCAAATATGCAGCGGATTGAACAATCAAGACGAAATTCCTGAGATTAAACGGCGCTTATTGCCTATACTGGGAAATTAAATTTATACAGTCACGCACCGACCCCCCCCCCCCCTCCTCCTATTCACAAAACAATTTAGTTTTTTTGGCCTGATTTTACTGGATCTTTCATCTTGAACCTTTATTTTCAACCTAGTTCAATTTTAGATTACTGTACTACATGTAATGACCGAATCCGAGATCCACACCTCAAAATTTTATTTTCGATTTATTTACGACGAAAATCAAGCTCAGGTCTTTTCATCCCCCTCCAGACACAAACACGCATCAATATTTCAAATGACCTCGCACTGTTACCAAACCTGAATAGTCAGACATCTTACACGTTGTTTTTCATCTCATACAAAAACTCAGCTCTTCTCCCGAGCGGAAACACCTCAAATTCAAAGACAAATTCGGGAAATATTTTGCGTCAGCCATGTTTTGAGACACCTGCAAAGGCTGTGTGTTCTGATCTCGCCGGAGCCAAGATTTGTTCTTTCTCTCTATTTCTTTCTCTCCTTTTTATTTAATTTTCTAACTAAAATATTCAACATAAAAGGGTTGTTGGACTAAAGTTCAAGTTGAAAAACACTCTTCAATTAAGATTTTTGACAAAAACAGTCTTTTATTATTAGGGTCTTCCGTCTTCAGCGGACGACCTTTCTATTCTTATTGTTATTAGGGTCTTCTGTTTACAAAGGAAGACCCTCTTTTTTTTCTTCGGTTTCTTTTTATAACAGGTTATTAGACGTGTTATTAGGTCAAAAGATCTATTATTTAATATGAAATAAAATGGGGCTGGTCCTTCAAATTAGGGATCCAACGGGGTGTATAATTCTTCATCCATCGCTCTTTAAGATCACATCTGCATTTCCTGATATGTTTCGTTGATGAAGATAAAAGGCAAGGTCATACAATCGGACGGAAGACCTCTTCGTTGCTCGCAACGAGATCGTGTCTAGTTTATTACTCTTATTTGATTGCAGTTTTCTTGCATGTCAACATAGTTATGTTGCATGTTAACGTAACTATCTTGCAAGTCAACATATTTATCTTGAATGTCGACATAATTAATAGAAAAATAACTTGCACACAAGGGGCAGAGATATGCCACCATAGAAGGCAATGTTTTTCAAGATGGTTTGCCATTTTCAGTTCTAAGGGAGTTGGGATGACCCCAGATGCAGAGGCCATATCTTAAATGTTTCTTGACAAGATCAGCAATACTATTTATTTTTCAACCTTATTCAAATTAAAAAGAATTCACTGTTACAGCTGACAAAGTTTGGTTTGGTAAAATTTAAGTTCATCCTGACGTACATGTGTAATTAGAATGAATCAAACTCTTTCGAGTTTTGAAAAAGCACACAGTACAACTTATCAAACACGTCAACTTTAAATGGTTTAAAAAATATCGTTTTCTAAATTTTCGTTTGTCATATTATTTTATTGCTAAATTTTTGTAATAAATATAATTTTTAAAATCATGTTCTGGAACAAAAACACAATATTGCTATCTGTGCTTTTAATTTCATGGTCTAAAATACTGTTAATTCACACAATCACTATACAAAAATGTTTTCATCTTATGAAACGGAGAGGAGAATATACTCTATTTGCGTACTTAAACCATTTGTAAACGCCAAAAGAATACGTCTTTGGTTGTGATGTACCCTAAGCTGGGCTTTACATATGGAATTTTATCATGTGACTGATTGATATTAATATCCCTATAAATTGAAAAATTCTTGGAACTACTAACTGAATAAATGAAATTGCTCCTATAAATACATTCTGTTAATGATTTTTAAACTTTAGATACAAACATAAATGTTAAAGAACGTTTATTAAAGTGAATTGATATGATGACCAACAATTGTTCAAGGCATATTAAAGAGGCATGGTCACAATTTTGGTCAAATTTTAATTTTCTGTTTTTATTGTTTACAATGGTTTATCAAAGCATTTGTAATGATCAACCAAAATTTGAGTGTCAGTCGAAGAGGTATAAGCAAGAAACAGAGCTCACAATTGTTTGCTGTGTAAACAAGGCTCGTGCTATGTTTTTGTTTACATTTGTTGAATATACCGATATTAAATGTTTACAATGCTTCAGTAAGGCATTACCAATAGTTAACCGAAATTTGAGTGTCAGTCGTCGAGTTATAAGCGAGATACAGAACTCATAGTTCTTTGTTATGTAAACAAACCTCAGATCATGTTTTTGTTTACATTTTGTCGGAAAATTCCAGGTTTAGCCCTAAATAGAATGTGATAAACAATAGGAACTGTTTTTCATGCCCAAGACAAATTAGCAGATAGAAAAAATATTGTGACCATGCCCTTTAAAGGGGCGTGGTCACGATTTTGGTCAAATATTATTTTTATGTTTTTATTATATACAATGCTTCAGAAATGCATTTCAAATGATCAAATTAAATTTGAGAGTCATTCGTAGAGTTAAAAGCAAGATACAGGGCTCATAATTCTTTGTCATGTAAACAAGGCTCGTGCCCTGTTTTTGTTTACGTAGGTTCAATATACCAGTAAAAAAAAAATCTTTTTCCAGCTTATTTGTCTATCTTTTTATTTATTTTTATCATAGATACACAGTTCCTAACGTTTAAAACTGAAATTTTTACTTCAATGTTCAAAATGTAAACAAGCGCTTTGTTTAAATAGCGAAGAATTTCAAGCTCTGTAACTCGCATATAACTCATTAAATGACACTCAAATTTCGGTTGCCTATTTAAAATGCCTTTCTGAAGCATTGTAAATAATAAAATCGGAAAAATAATATTTGACCAAAATCGTGGCCATGCCCCTTTAACTATTATCCATGAGGCGTTTACGGACATCATGGAACATGCCAAGAGGAGAACTGTAATTCATAACGCCGTAAACTTTGTTGTTTTTGAAAATAATACAGGTATACATGTACTTGATACTTGTCAAAATCCTTGTGGGTTTAGTATTACTGGTTGGGTCAATTTGACTGTGATAATCCGATAAATTTACCAACAAGGATTAACACCGATTCTGCAGTTAATCCGAAGAGGGTACATCGTTCTAACAGAAAACATAAAAGTCAACAGAACGTCCGATGGAGAGTTCTCATACCAAGTGGTCGTCTGCTTCGTCCAGCATCTTATTCATTGGCTCCCTAGTACAGCACTGTCGCAAGAATCTAGAGGTTTTGCAGACGAGAAGACAGAGTAATCATGAACTGAAGGATTTCATTAAAGACATGAAGGAGCAGACGAGAGAAATTAGCACGGAGTTGGAGAAGGAGGGCCCCGGAGATCATCGATGGCTCATCCGGCGCGGGTCCGAGACTAGGCTTACTCCTTGCTCTATTCCAAAAGCCAAAAAGGTAAGGTAACTGATTTGGTTGCATACATGCTGGGTTTTTTTCCCCTTGTCCTAATGACTGTTTGCAAGTTTTGAGTAAGGGAGTCGGCCTGCATGTAAAGTGAATGAAAAGGGAGGGGACTACCAGATGCAACACTTGTGTTTTACTTTGCTAGTTTCTTGTCTTCATCATGTCTTTCGACTTTAAATTCCCTTCAATGGTATTTTAAAAGAAATCATCGTTATCATAGAAAATGACAGTATGCGCAGTGCAGAATTTTTTTCTTGCAGGTTTCAGATGACGTATACTGTGAGGTATGTCAGTGCCGGTTCCGGAAGGCGGACAGACAGTACCCCTGCCGGATCTGTGAGGGGGTGTTCCACAGAGACTGTGTCCTGGGTATCACTGATGTTCACCCATCCCACGCATCCACCATCGAACGAGCCAGCTCTAAAATAGGCTGGAGTTGTCCGGCTTGTGTCAGTTATATAGTATACTTATCCATTGTTTTTGTTTAGAGTTTCCATTACTTCTTTATACATGTATACCGTTTCAAAACCGAGCTTTTTATTCTTATGCTAAGGATTGCTCTTTAACAATTATTTTACTTCATACACACGTACGAAATATCGTTCTTTATAATTTAAGACGAATGCTTCTGTACCACGTGTTAACAGTTTGTAATAAATGTAGTTTTTATATCTAGTACATTACATTAGATTATTTACAAAATGAAAAATGAGTAGTTTAATAAAGTAAATGATAGTTTTCAAATCTTGATTAGGGTAACTTTGCTTCCAATATTTTAGGACGATCTAAGCCTCTTACTCTCTGAAGACGAGTTGAATCAAATTATACAAACTTTTGATGAAGAAATTCACCCGAAAGGTATTTGGAGAGAGAGAGAGAGAGAGAGAGAGAGAGAGAGAGAGGGGTATTACGGACCAAAAAATTGTTGCTGTCTTTGCAAGGTGACCAGATTTCCTTTGAAGAGTTTTTGGCTTTTAAAAGCGTCCATGGCGACACAACAGAGGAAGACGTGGAGAGGCTGCGTCTGGAGTTCCGATTGGTCGACACAGACGCCAATGGAAGAATCGACTGGTGGGAGTTTCTGACCTACCAGGCCAAAATGAAGCTCTTCTCTCGGAATCAGGTAATCATCATTGCATTGTCATATGACAGAAAATCTGTCGATCGAGTTTGTTCTTGTTGTTGTTGATGATGGTGACGATAACGATGATGATGATGATGATGATGATGATGTCAGTTGCATTGTTGTAGGACGAACTCGTGAATCTTTTGACCGCAAAGGAGATAGAAGCGGCAGAGTCCGCCTTCTCCCACTTGAAACTGAACACAAGTGGACGAGTGTCCCCTGGGGAATCCAAGCGTGTTCTGTCGGAGTGGTACCGACTTCTGGACAGTCACGGGTCAGTGGTGCTCAATGAACCGAGTCGTGCACTATGCCAAATAAATTTTTATTGAGGACCAACTTTGATATGTATTTTTCTTTTCTTTCGTTCAACGTAGCGAACAACGTGAAATGCTTGATCACTATGCAAGCCTTGCCGCTACAAGAATTATGGCGCTAGATGATACTCCACCTGGGTACGCTTCAATCATTATTCTATTTTTGGTTAAAAAACATTCTGAATGCGTAAATTTTATACCATTCAAGTTTATATTTTCACATTTATGGTAAATTAATGCAGAAGATTGCAAATATCACGTTATTTTCTAAGAAAAACGTATATCCAAAATGAAAAAGAAACTTTTATAATAATCTTTTCGTTAAGAATACAATGTTTACCATTTTATTTTGAACTTTTTTTTCAGGTCTATTTCGTGGAATGACTTTCTGAAGGGGCAAGCCAAATACATAATTGGTGCTCGTCCAAACATTATTAAGATCTAAACAAAAACAGAATCCATAAAAAAATCTATACATGAAAATATTTATTTGTGATGTCTGATATAGAATAAAATGCCGGTGAAGTATGTAACCTTGTTTTTAAAAGTTATTGTGCGTTAAACGTGTTATTGTAGTTAACACCTTTTGTTCCGCATTTTTTTTTTTTTTTGGAGAGTGGTATTGCTGCCTATCTGACTATTACCCGTATGCCGGAGAACGGGTTATGTGGAATTTCGGCAAGTTGATTATTAAGGAGGCTGGTCGGTCAACAAGTTAACCATCAGATCTTCTTAAAACTTTAAGATATGATTTGTTAATTAAGCAACAAAGAAAAATATCCGTTTGTTTAGTCTTTAAACTTTGGGTATTCTTTTATATTTTGATAGGAAGCTCTTCTTTAAAAGGAGATCAATACAGTTTAAAAATAGCTTCGGCCATCGAGCCGTCTTAAATACTCAATGTTTCAACGAACGTCTTAAAGAAATCAGACAACAATGCTACCATTGACGCATGCAGTATTTGTGCACGTTAATCCGTGTGGTTTTATCAATATTATTCAAAACGGTGAAAAAGACAGTAAATAATAATCTTGAACAATAACATGATTTGATAATATAAACTCCACGGCTAAAGGAGGCTCGTTGGTTAACGAATTAACCAGCAGAACTTCCTTTAACCTCCATATATGATTTGTTTCGCTTTAAATTTTCAGTTAGTAAAGAAAAAATCCAGATATTTTATCTTTTACATTTAATTATTTTGCTATATCGGTATAACGAGCTCTCCTTCTTAAAGAGACCAATATAGTCCAACAATGGACACAACCACCCGGCCCTCTTGATATCTGACAGAAGATGATGATTAAATATACCCAGCCTTTGTACACTTTTAGATGTATTTAATGATCATTTTTATAATTTATAGATATACTAGTTTCCTGTAAATACAAAAATATGGACAATAAAAGAAGCATAACACAAAAGAAAAAAATAACTGAAGTAACCGAAATCATAATTATATATTGTTATTTTGAAACGTTATTTTAATTCTCTACGAATCAACATTTTTCTTTTAAATTACAATCTGAATACAAACGATTTGACTTATTCGTTTGGTACTATAACTGTTACTTAAATAAAAGAAAAATATAGATTGTACCTTCTATTTCATTTCAAATGATTGTTTTGAGAGCAACGGAAAATTAAACCATAGTAAATACAGTAGAAGGAGGACTCTTTTGGTCAAGAAAAGTCATTGCAACTAAGTATTTTAAAAGCAAGACGATTATACTCTAAGGATTTACAATGCGGATCAGTACCGTATCACTTATAGTAAAAATTTTGGCGCCTGACTGGTCATATGTCAGAAGATAAGCCCCTGAAATCCCTGATTACATACAAAATTTGAACACAGAGCGTAACAGAGATGACTAGCTTATTTTCTAGGTATTGATACCGCTTTATTTGTGGTGAAACGGGACAAGAAACAATACTAATTCCATTATGCAGCAAAGCAATATTTGGATAACTCTACCCTCGAACTGAATGGGTGTAATTCCATATCAAAATTTTATGTTTGGAACAAAGAGACGAAAAATCTCTACAAATGAAAAAAGCATAATCAGAATATACTCAAAATCTCAGTCGGGCGATGGCAATGCTCACATTCAGAGTTGTCATTTACCAATTCATGTACAGTAAATCATGAAACGAAATGCGTTTTACAATATTGTTATCTATACAATATTTGAATCCTTGTTTTGTAGAACTATAGAAGAAGACAACTTAAATGTCTTGTTTCGGCCAAAACAGCGCTTTCTTAGCCATTCATATCTCACTTTACAGTAATCTGGTGTTAACTGTACATATCTAATGATAAATCACAGCTTAGCCCTTAATTAATTAAACTTTGAAATGCTGTGAAATTTGTAAATATGCAGTTGCCTGTATCTATATGACCAAGCAATTGAGATAGAACGAAATTCCTAATTTAATTTCAATGGGTCTTTTTCAATAATATTACACTGTATATATTTGCACTCTTTCAAATGTATTCCGATCAGCATCTTCCCTGATTAGTTGTTGAATACAAGGGAAAAAATCCAAACCAACAACAAAAAAAAAAAACCAAAACGGTTTATTATCGGCTCCTTTTTGTCCGCTAAAATCAAAGATATTCCTTCGGAAGCCTCTTTCTTCTGCATGACATCACTGCATTGCCTTTAAGGATGACGTTTACTCAGAATGAAAAAAAAATCCACTGATGATAATGAAAAACCATCTATTGTGTGTTATAGATCTTTGCTTGTATTGTTATTTTTCACTCTCAGAAAAGTAGGTCAATGACCTACTTTTTGAGTTAATGGCCATTGAATATTTATTGCAAAATCAAGCAAAATCCCATAAAATTTTCCACTACGATTGAGATTTTCTTAATTATAAAAATATTACAAATAATTAAACACTTTAAAAAATAAGATACAGTTTACGAATGGTAGTGGCACTAAATAAGTACACAACATTAAGATTTCAGCATCAATTTTAAAAAATAATTCAGTCCGAATTTCCTCTATCAGTTTTCAAATCCCTACCCATTTTTGATTCAATTTTACAAAAAATTGAATGATGATAATACAAAAACATTTATTTTATTGAACTACTTATATCGACATTATTCTGTTGGCATAACATTTATATAAGGTCAATGATCAAAATTTTAAGATATGATGCTTTTATCGTTTTTAAGCATTTTTCAATATTTTTATTATTCGTGTCATAAGATTATTTTAATGAATAATTGAGGTAAAACCAACGGAAAATATGCAAAATTACGTAGACTTAAATATAAAATCCTAACTTTTAATATTAGACTACTGCCAAAAAACTTTTAGCAGAAAACAAAATCTGCAAAATTTAGTCCGAATTTCCTCTGTTTGGCTAAAAGTCAATTTTTGTTTGAGCATAATTCCATAATAAAGTAAAACTATTGAATGTTTTGTCAATAATAATTCATTTTATAAATACTTTTTGTGTTTAGAACAAATTTTACTCATTTCATTGAACTTTTTAACAATCGGAATCTGAGAACTCAAACCCTGAGTAAATAACACCCTTAATTGGCTTTCGTAGAAAACAAAAAATCATTATTCCTTAACTGGAACAATGCCAGACTTAAAGTTAGTACTTACTGCTACTGCAACATTAAACTTAAAAATACTATCCGTAAATTGATGTCCGTAAATGATGTAAAATGTTGTCCGTAAACTTCAATTGAATTTTACAAGACAATATTTCGATTATCATCATGCCCCAACACTACATGTATTCACTTTTAATTTTCGAACTCTATGCTTTTGTCAACCTGAACACCGAATTTTCAATAAATTAAATGCGTAGAAAATTGGAAAACTAATGTCGTTTTTTTCACTTCACAATAAAGTTTTCATGGTATATAGATTGATATTTTAGATAAGTTCAAAAGTTACAACAAACCAATTATAACTGTCACCTAAAATCGGTTTTCTAAAGAATGTAAGTAATTCTTCTCTCGCTAATTGGTCAAAGAACACAAAAGCTTACGTGCGATGATCTAATTCTTTATTTCAATACGCAATTCCGGGTAAAAGAAATTAAAAGATTAAATTTAATTTATGATTAACGTGTTTGTAAACGAACACTCAAAAACAGTCCTAAAATATCTTATTTATACCAATATACTAAATGTAGTACTCAAACTTAACGTTTCGCACTGTAAGAGTTTATCATAATCGTATTAAATCTTTTCTTTTTAAATGCTGAAAAGAAAAAGAAAAATCTGAATGACCTAGCTGTTCTGACTAAGTACCAGTAGTAAGTTCGTGGACAGTCATGGACAAAACCGGACAAAAATGGCACAAGTTCCTACCCAGAGCGGCCCTTGTGGGCTCGCTTCTGAAACACTGCAAAGATCATCTTCAAATTCGACAGGAGCTGAGGGAGTTTATGAATGAAATGAAAAAGGACTCCCAGAAGACACAGGAGGACCTCAAAGACGAGGACTCTGTGGTACGGGAGTGGTACATCAGGAGGAAATCGAACGCGGCGTCCGTCGGTCTGACGCACAGGGACCTACTGATGCGTCACCAGGTGAGTCGGGGGTACACATGTAATTTCGAACAGAATTTTAGTCTGTTGTGGTTGTTTTTAAACTTATGTTATTCATCCACATGTTAGAAAAAGGAAAGAGTTCTATTCATAAAGAAAATGATGTCCTTAGAACTCCAATTTTATGGTGATTGCATGCACAGAAATTACCTTAATTGGCTAATATCAATTAAGATGACACAGAACTATGAGTTAAGCATGGACGTCAACTAGTTTATAGACATGTACCATGTAGTAACAGAATGCTGAGTCATTAATTATACCTTTTCCGATATTTCTAGTTTTTAAATTTTTGGTGGTTCATGAGAGTATGAAAGAAGCTAGCATTACAGAAAAATCACAAAACACGCGTCGCGTCAGCGGGTTATTACAATTTTTCTGCAGTAATTGAAACATTCATAGCCGCATCAACCACTAAAGAACATATAAATAATATTATATATTACATCTTCTTATGAATTCGTGTAGAACGAGTAACGTATGTACAAATTATTGTTGATCGGAACGTTACATAGAAAGAAGAGCAAATTCTTCCAAATAAAGAAGTGCAAGTCTGGCGTCCGTCGGCGTTTAATAGTATTCCCTATTCCCAAGTTCAAGTTCATTATTTTGAAAGCTTTGTAAAAAGTTCAAAGGATGCGTATAATTCTTAGGCGGACAAATTGATTTATACTTTTAAACTGGCTGGAAATAGATTTGGTTTCGCCAGTAGCGGAATGAACAACAATGGGTTTTCTAAAGTACATGTAGTGGAAAAAATTCAATGGACAAATATCAAAACAATAAAAAAAAAACCCTTTTGTACTGTCGATTAGTTGCGTCATTTTTATTGTTAATTTATTTGATGTATTCAAGGATGGGTATACACCACTTTTGTTCTTTTTTCAAGGAGAATGAGGTTTGTCACATCTGTAGAAAAGAGTTCGAAGCCTGTGAAGAGCAGTATCCATGTCGAATATGTGACAAAGTGTTCCACAAAGATTGTGTTCTTTCCCTAAAGGAACTGCACCCGTCCCATCTTACCGCCATAAAGAGAGCCAACACCAGTGTCGGTTGGAGCTGCCCAGAGTGTGTAAGATTCTTTATAGAAAGGGCACATGCACCTGACGTTATGTATTTATCTCGATCATAATAAAAGCAAGAGGGTATATCTTTTTCATTATGAAAACATATGTAACGGCAGGTGCCTGTAATAAAGGGCATGTATACTGTGATTATTTAAAATCCAACAGTCATTCGGGAATAAAGAAAGAAAGATCGAAAGAAAAGACGGATAAACCGAGACAATGAAACAGTCCGAGAAACAGAAATTTGGATAAGTTCAAGCATGAAAAAGATATTGTAGTTTCAACACAAACTCCTTTGTTTTGACAGGACGACCTGAGTTTACTTTTAAAAGAAAAGGATCTACAAAGCATCATAGATACTTTCGATGAAGAAATCAATCCTAAAGGTAAAGGATCAGTATTGGCATCGTCGAATTCGCTAAAATATTCGAGACTGGCTAAGTTTCGGACGATGAACTATGTAAATTATCAATCTACATTCAATTTAGTTCACCGCTTTTAATGTTAAATTTCATTACCCCTGTAATAAATTATTGCAAGATTATGAACTTTTTACAGGAGGACAAATCACATTTGAAGAATTCATTGAATACAAGAAAAAACAATATGGACGTCATGTGACAGAGGATGAACGCAAACAGTTTGATCTCGAATTTCGATTGGTTGATACAGACGGCAGCGGGACGATTGATTGGTGGGAATTTCTTAATTTCCAAGCAAAAACGAAAATTGCTTCAAGGGAACAGGTTTGTTTTAAAGTAGATTTCATAATATTATACCTTTGACATATTATATAAATCGCTGGTTCATATACAAATAAAACTAGAATTGAAGTGGGTTTTTTGTACACCAGGCTGAGTTAGTTCACTTGCTGACGGAAAAAGAAGTGATGATGGCAAAGATTGCCTTCTCCCGGTTGGACATCAACAATGATGGCAGCATTACGGAACACGAAGCACGGAAGGTGTTCGATGAGTATTTTAGTCGTCTCAACATATCTGATGGGTATGTATATACATAGAATCACAGTGTTACCTATTATTGGTATGCTCCTTGATATGTTTATTTTTGGACATGGTTGATCTCTATTGAAGGAGGAAGAATACTGGTTCAGAGACGTATGCCAAGCATGCCCTTGAACGTGCCATGTCATTAGATGTAAAAGAAATGGGGTCAGTATGAGCAATTTTCAATAGACATTTATTAGTATTGTTTAATTGTTAATGTTCAATATTTGCAGATAAAAACATTTCATATTTTCCGAATAACATGCTTAAATTTACATGTATAACTATTTGTTTCTTTCAGATCAGTAACATGGGATGAATTTCTTAATGGTCAGGCACAATATATCATTGCTGTTCGCCCAAATATGACAGAGTTGAAATGAAGAAAGCGTGTTGTCGTTTTTGTGATTTTTTTAGTGATAGTTGCAAGCCATGAAAGGATTATTAGAGACAATGCTAGAAGTTGCAAGCCATCAAATGATTATAGATTTGCTTGGTAAATTGTGTTGTGCAAGAGAATTTTAAAAAAAATTGCATAAATTGCATTTAATGTTGTAGAATTCAAATTAAGACATCAAAACCATTGCCAATGCATAAGGTTTATTTGCTGTATAATTAAAATTATATTGATTATAACGATAATACAATTATGTAACAAAAACTGTCCAAATAATTAAGTAGATGATCCAGTTGTTTTGATTTTTTCACAACACATGAGTACATATGACTTGGACTACATGAGTTAATATCAATTCATAAATGGGCGACAACTCTCAAACAAAACTACTGTGATTATTAACTAGCAGAAAACAAGATAAAAAGATTTATTATTACAATGACTTACATGTAAATAAAAAGTTCTGAGGCATTATTTTTATAGTATAAATAATCATGACTATAGAGTGCATCATTCATAATCAAACAATATTCAACCAATGGCACCCCAAAAAGTTGTTAACAGACGCATGTTATGTTAATAAAAGTACCTGGTTTTCTATACCATTGGTCCATTTTATTGTTTTGGTATTTTTTTTAAAAGAAAAGATCGGCTGATGTATTAAGCTCAGAAAATAAATAATCAGTTACCACCATTGCTGATTCCATATCCACTGGTTTCATACGGTTTTATCATTCTGAATGCTGGGATTTTATTGCACAGTTATATTTCGTTATTCAACACAAATACATGTAGGTAGCAAAAATATGCATGTAGTTTTAATAAAAAATGCAGTATTAATAAAAGCTAATACTGTTCACAGAAACTCTTTTTTAATCACAGAATTAAATAACAAGTATGAATGCGTTTTATACTAATATATACAATACTACATGCATATCTAAAAAAAAAATTCTAAACTATTCACTATAGTCACTGAACAAATGATGCAGCCTGCAAACTAAAGCATTTAGATTTCACATCCTCAAGCTAGAATATTGAAACCAGGTAATTTGAGTTTGTTTACATCAAGTACTTCTAACCTCTAGAAAAAGATGATCTCAAAAGTATATTCAGAAATAAATAATCTGGAGATAAATGACACCAGTATCAGGCCACTATAAATGTTTGATTATTCAGAGAAATGAAAATTGCAATTACAGTAATTAAATGTTGAACAAAACATAAAATATAATTTCTGTTTGAAAAAGCATGCATTCAATATTGTAGTCTTTAACACAACCTTCCTTTTGAATTTGACTCTAAAAAGCTAAATTGCATAAACTTCTTTAATATTGAGAGATTGTGCTTTACAGAGGGGTGGTGTAAAAAATAATTGGATTTTATGGGAATCTACTATACATGAATTGCAAGGATTCATATCTGCACCATTCTCGACTTGAGACCATGAAACTGTACAAAAACCCCAAAAATATATGTTGTGTCAATTCATTGATATACAGTGCTCCGCCAAAAAAATATATATCGATATTCATTACATTTCTAGCAGTCAGAGTCATTGCATGTTGCATCATTAATTAATAACCAAATACATGTTACTTGAAATACGTATATCTATCCATGTCTATGTAAACTAGCTCACAACCAATGAAATTAAATCTATCAAATATCTTGAAGTGAATTTAAAACAAGTACTTTGTATTTTGATATTTGTATTCACACTGGTTATACAAATTGTAAAAGAAGAGAAACAAAACCAGTTTCACCATTGTGCTCGGTTTTTTGATTGTCAACTATTCAAGCATAGTACCTAATTAGTCCAAATAAACATCGTCTATAAAAAGCATCAACAGTTTCAATATCTACAAATGGCCAAAGAAGCACCAGCACAACATTTAAGGCAGCCTTCATTTCATGGAAAGACTTGGAGGATGATATTTACAAAAACTGACATTAAAAATGAAAATACCACCCATAAATATTATGCACCAATTTCAATTATTTCTCTGCATTACAAACGCACACAATTACATCCAACTAATCAATTCCTATTGTCTCAGAAACTACTATCAATGTTGAGGTATTTCAATATACATGTATATATTACAAGGACTATTTCTACCATTTTTTCTTCTTCAGTACACTGCTGTTGCACAAGATCTGTGCATGCTGGTAATGACTAGCATAGAAATATAAAATTGCACTACAATTCCCTAGCTCATGTCGCACTGGAAGTGCATAAAGTATTCAAATTATGATTATCAAAGGTATCAGTTAAGAGTATTACATAAAGACATCAATATAAATAAATATTTAAATATATATACATGTATACTTTAAAAGAAAGCAGATCTTGTATGTATCACAATTTGCAGTGCTGCATTGAATGTTGAATCATCTTTGACTTTAAAATCCATCCCTTTGAAACCCCCAACAAAATACAAATGCAGATTTTCTTCCCCTTTCTAAATACCGGTATTTAAAACTTGTTTGTTGTTGATACTTTCAGTTGAATTGATTTGCAAGATGTGCTGCAAGTAATGGTAATATGTCAGAAAGAGCCAATTTTATAACATTAAGTGGTCACAATACTTTTGGCTTCAAAATATATAAACACATAAATACAATCATTCACAGGATGAACCAACGCCATTGACACGGTGGCCTGCACCACATTAATAAACATTTCCAAAAACAATTTTAAAGCCTTGAAAACAAGGGCAAGATCATTCAGAAAAAATCAAAGTGCAAGCATTGACACTTTAAACTACATGTTTACACATAGAGGAGTCAGGCATTGACACTTTAAACCATACTTATGTAGGAATCACAATGTCTGAAAAACTTCTCATCAGGAAAAAAATCCAAGGTTATATTCATATATAACTTCTTTCAACAAAAAAAATGACATTAACCATGATGATGGTTTCTATATACAACCCTCTCTCTCCCCTTTTTCAACAAAAAAGTTTGAGAATGCGTAATAATAAATCATCTGCATAAAATTCATGTACACAAAGAAAATGGCCTACATGTACATATAAGTAGTTCATAACCTACCAAAAAAAAAAATCTAAATTTGCGTAATTATGAAACACTTGATGGTAAATATGGGACCTTGGTAGAATCACAGACAAACAGAAAGCTTGCTTAGCTGGAAGCCGGTGGGGGTTATAATCAAGTTCCTTAATCAGCTGGAACATTAAGGAGGAGTAGTGGGGCTTTTTCTGTCTTGACTGGTTTGGTAACTGTTGATAAATTTGGCAATGTAGTCATATCCAGCATCTTGAGCAAGTTCTCCTGCAGTTTTTCCCTCCTGAAATAGAAAAAAGGTCTGTGCATGCATGTGCCTTTGACATTCGATTAGAAAAAACTCTTACGTTATATTAGCTGTGTTTGACTATGGCTGAAAGAGTTCCTGTTATTTTCCCCACCTTGTTTTTGAGCCTTGTGTCTACACCATAGGACATGAGGAGCTTCATCACTTTCATGTGTCCAAACAAGGCAGCAGCATGGAGTGGGGTCTCGCCATTCTAAACACAACCAGCAATCAAAAATTAACTGTTAGCTTTAAATCCCGTGGTACTGAATTAAAAAAAAAAATTAATTCCTAAAACCAACAAACCTGCAATAGTCCCAAGTTAGGTTTGTGTTTCAGAAGCTGTTCCGCAACATCTAAATGGCCTTTGTGACAGGCTTTAAAGAGGGGCGTGGCTCCATCCTGTGAAAAGATAGTACACACCCTGTACATGTCTATAAATATACATGTACTAGCTTTAGCAGAATATTATAAGTCTTTAAAAAACAATCAATAACTTATCTAATAAGTATTTCAAGTGACATTTGGATTTAAAATTTTAAATAAAAGAAAACCTACACAATCTAACCTTGTTCCATTTGAGACAAATGGTGGTGTGAATAAATGAAAGTTGACTTTTTACCTCTCTTATGGCATCTACATCAGCACCAGATGACAGAAGCTCTTTGACGACAGAAGTATGTCCCATTTGTGAAGCTATCCACAAAGGTGTGGCTTGATCCTGCAAAACCATAGAAAATTTACTGTTGGAACATCTAACCTTGTTATCAAAAAAAAAATATAAAATTATTGCAGGACTTTGGGTAATTTGAAATGAAATGATCTGTTTTAAGAACTAGAATTTTTTTAAAATTTAGATTAACAACTCAAGTCTGGTCGATTCACTGGTATATCTTATCTTACCTGTTTACAGCATCAATCATCATTATAAATTTTAAATTATGAAATGGTTAGTAAAATTGTTCATTCAACTACTACAGTTTTAATCTAACTACACCTTGCACCGCTAAGTAACAGCATTATACCGTTCTTATGTTCCTATTACCTACCTGTCTTTTGACATTGACATCAGCCCCACGACTGATGAGGTATTTCAACAGATGAAGGTGACCGTTTTGTGCAGTGATGAACAGAGGTGTGGCCCCATCAATCATTTGTGCGTGGAGATCTGCCCCCCGGCTGAGTAACTCCTCCACGACATCCAGGTGATTACACTGACAGGCTACAAACAAGGGGGTCCCTCCATCCTGTCAAAATCACAGCAAATCAGACAATGTAAATCAAATCAATGTAAAACCATAAACCACAATCCATCCATACAACTATATGTAAAAGGATATCAAATTCATTTACCATACAATTTCCCTTTGTTTTCATTGATATTAAGTATAAAGGTAGTGCTTGTAATCCAGATGGTCTGAGTGAAAATGGTAAATAAATTGAAAAATAAATTGAATTGAAACACATTACCTCGAAGCTAGTCACATTTATTATCAAAATAATCATGAACTTCGTGAGTGACCTTGTAATTTAGCATCATTTTTGGAATTCCATGGTTGATTAGTGATTTTGCTTCGTTCCTCTCTTCACCAGTGATGGTGAGAACAATATAGCATAACTCACCATGGGTTTCAAATGAGGCTTTTATACCTCATTTACATTGGACTTTCATCAGAATCAATGAGGAAACATATATATTGTAATTCATTGTAAACTTACATAGCTTGCCAAATCCAGAGAAGCTCCACTGTCCAACAAAACACGGACAATGTCCAAAAATCCTCCTTGAGCGGCAAAGAACAGGGCACAAGTACCTGTCTGTAAAACACTCATAAATTTGAAAATCAATACTGGTATATACTGTGGAATCATTTAAATTTGTGGGGGCCAATTTTTCGTAAATTGTGGGTTTTTTGCTTATTCATTGGGGATGTAATTTCATGGATGCATTGGTTTTCAATTTTGGAGAGAAAAGTAACACTTTTATAATTTTTTTTTCAATGTAATTCATGGATGAGGGATACACAAGAATACCATGAAAATTAAGCCACCATGAATCCTAATGATTTCACAGTAGGCTTTTTTTATAAGTTACTCCATAAAATTAAAATACCTAACTTGTTTTCTCTCTGAGAGAGAGAGAGAGAGAGAGAGAGAGAGAGATGCAGTTTTGAACTTCATTTTAAAGTATATAATTAGTTGACCAATTTTCTGTGCAGCATACCAGTCTTCGAGCTGATGGATCTGCACCTTGCTTCAAGAGTTCTTTCACACACTCAAGATGGTTGTTCGCTGCAGACAAAATCAATGGAGTTGTTCCTTCCTAAAAGGAAGCCAAAATCAGATAACTATAGTCCAAGTAAAAAAATATTTCAGAACAGTCTCATCTAAATCAAGGCATTCAACTTCGATCAAATGTTTATAGACTATCTGCATGTCCAACAACATTTTCATAAAGAAACGAAGACTTCAAATCAATTACCTAATGAACATTTTGATAAAATTTATCCTTATAATTATTCGCATAATTATTCATTTAAATTATATAGCATTACATCATGTTACCTTATCTTTGCAATCCACATGTACTTTTCCACTGTCCAGAACACGCTTTAGTTGTTCTATATTCCCTTGTAAAGCAGCTAAATGAAGCTGCTGGTCAGAGGGTGTTTCCTTCTACAAAAAATAGATAGTGCTACTTTTGATTTGGCCAACTGACATATTTACCAAATTATCATAGAACAAAGTCTCCATTATCTTTAAAAGGACACATACCTTGACATCTAAAACTCAATGGGGCCAAAAATAAATATCAGAGGAATTGAGATACAAAAATGTACAATTAACAGTGGGGTCAGCTTTCAAAAATTATTTATTTGCAGTCTTCTGACTGACTAGCAAAAGGTACTCAACTCATAATAAAAATTAAGTTCCATACAAACCAACCCTATATTATCAGAGTCTATCTAGGCCAAAATGAAATTATTGATTGTTTGGAATTGTCTCATTGAAATACCCCCCCCCCCCCCCCCCCCGATAAAATTTTATTAGCAAAAAGTAAAGAACTTTTTTTTTATATGGACATTTTTATTTTTGACCAATTTTCAATTAGTTAAACTTCAAGTTTGAAAAATAAAAAAAAAAAAATCCCTCCCTCTTTCCTGGGTCTAGAAACCAACAGACGGTAATTCCAAACAAATGTTTTTCTTTTAAGGAATGCATGATATCAATTTTTGAAATGCCAAAGTTCAACTGATTTAAATTATGACATTATTTTTCACCCCAGTTACCCAATTTTGTTACTGCATGATAAAAACTACCGGTATTATTTTTTATCATTGGTTAATTTAGACATCTCTATTAACTTTTAAAAGACTTTTCTCAAATTCTCAAATTCCTTTTTAAGAGCTTTGGAAGTATTTGTAGGTAAATGTAAATACTTTTCATCTCTAGTGCTGTTAATTCTTCTAATCCTGCTATGTTATCTTTTTGCCTGCAGTTTTGGTATCATAATGAATAGCATGTGTTGAGATGAAATCACATTAGTTATTCCATCTGTTACATGTGTTAAATTCATAGTTGTAGTGAAAGTCGGTTTTGATTACGACAGTTTTGTAGACTAATGCAATTTAAACATGGCAGGTTTATGATTTCTTGCCCTTGAGCACCTTTCACTGGTCTTATCACTCGTAATGCTTGTCGGATCAAAGATAACAGTATACGAATTATGGCTAAAACTCTGTGAACTGTGATAAGAGCAACCCTAAAACGTTCTCTTATTATGGGTTCCCTCACATATATATTTAAATAATAAATTTTAACTTTTTTCTACATCTTTACATTATTAACATGATCAACTTTACTGTCACTGACAGTCATGTCAGTCACGGATGAGTGACTTCCAGATATCTTTTGCTGCAGTACACCCTTCCACGGTACCTTTCCAAAGACATTCACCCTTCCAGAAAATAGTATATTCAATTCAACATAAAACATAATGTCATAACAACAAATAAATGCAAACTTAGGGCTTAACTGAAATACAAACCTTTAAGGACATCTTGGAGGGAACCAAAACTTCTCCAACTTCCAACTTCTCCAGCAGACCAAAAGCGCACGGGTGAAAATAAAGTTACTCACCGAGACGCTTGAAAAATGTTGTCAACTCGTACGTGTATTTGATTTACAGTACAGTGAAAGTTTTAATGAGAGATCCCCTATATTGATTATGTTTTATATGTTTTCATGAGAACTTACTAATAAAATTAATCAATTTATATAATGACGAAAGACGGCCCATTTCTATACTCATTTATTTATGATTTTATGAGTTTTTATACCAACCCTTTCATATTAGGAACTATTGCATTATGGGTAATTATCCCATGTGCTTCCTTTTTGCTTATAACAGCCATTGCAGTCGTGTGTATTTATTTTGTCACTCTCTCTGTGTCAGTTTTTGAAGCTCAAATAGTTATAAGTATACTTCACATAATTTTTTTACGGATATTGAATTCAATTATACATTCACAACTATTATCAATACTGGTGAAGAATGATAATATTCATTCCTAAAATAAGAGTGGACATGTATTTGTTTCAGTAGATTTAGCATAGACTTACCCCTACTAAAGTGTGATGTAGTTTTCGAAATTTTAACTTATCTTTCAGTAAGTTGACAACATGCAGAACGAAACTGGAGAGTTTGTGGATATGTACATCCCAAGAAAATGGTTTGTTTACAAATCACAATGCAACTAAAATCTTTGATTTCTAGTAGTTCATGTCTTTTAAAAGAACATGTATTTGTGTTCATAATTTCATGTTTATTTGCTCTTTTACTATTAATATTCAACGTTTTTTTCAATGAATAATTATAACTGTACCAACATTATCGGCTAAGACCAGTTATCGGCTAAACTAAGAATTCGGGTTTATAGCACCCGACAATCCAAGATTTTTCAATTCAGTCATCTTTTTCAGATGAAAAACAGTAAGTTTGCATGAAATATGTTTTAAACATGAGCTTAAACAATCATTGTTTACTGATGTTTATCATCTTTGCACTTTTAGCAGTGAGGGAAGTGACGTAATAAGTTAAAAATTAGAATATTACCTCTTTGTGATACGTTATTACATCCCTTCTTTAATTTGACATATTTAACGTGTAAGCAAAAGAAATTCACTAAATTCCGAGAGATTCATAGGGCAGTTGAACGCCTGATTGCACAATTATGTATTGAATAGTCTACGATTTTGTGTATTACCGTATGGTAACAACTGAATAAGTTTATGAGTTTTGTGAATGTGCCGTATCATAACCCCTACGAGCTTTATTCTGACCCTGAAAGTGCATAATTCAAATTACATTTTGCAGAGTATTACTATAAAATCAACATGTACAGGGGCTTTACTATTTATCAGGAAGCTGATAACTGGTACAGTAAGTCGTAAAAACTCTGCAAGTTTGAGGCATGCTAAAATCACAAAAACAAGATGATTTGGGTTCTAAATAATGATATAATCTAACAGATAGATAAATAAGGAGTGCACCATGTAAAGCATGTCAAGTTTTATCCAAAGTGTCGAGAAATAAGGAAATACGAAAAGAAAACATTAAATTTAGCCGATAACTGGTACAGTGCCAGTAATGATTAAATGTCAACACTTATACTATAAAATGCTTTCTTTGGTGATTCATGTTGGATACATATAAGTATAGCTTGCATGATACAAAACTGTTAACATTAAATACATACTTTCAGCTCTGCAAGTAACAGAATTATTGCTGCAAAGGACCATGCTTCTATCCAGATCAACATCGCTGATGTAAGTTCAATATATTTTAATGTGATGTTTTATTTTTTGATAAGGCTACCATATTCATTACCTTAACTGGCATTTTGACAGGACTACGTATATTTTTTCTTGAATTCAAAATTACAGGTGGATCCCACCACTGGACGCATGACTGGATCCAACACAACATATGCCATCTGTGGAAATATCAGGCGAATGGTATGTGCATTTAATTCTTGCTAGAAAATATTTATATATTTAAAATATATATTATAAAAAATGTATATATTTAAAATATATAGAATATTTATAGATTGTTTTAGCATGTATAACGCTTATTTATGTAGGTCCTAGAGGTCTTAAGGTCCCACTAATGTGAAGAGTAATTGAAAAAGTAATTATAACTAGACACGATCTCGTTGCGAGCAACGAGGAGGTCTTCCGTCCAATTTTTAGAAGGAAATATGACATCATCGACTTTGATTTTCGACAGCAAAACATAATATGGAAAAAGTACAAATCCATTGTATCGATACATAACTCTGAGATAAAGATATTTGCTTCTATAACCTTTCAAAAAATATCTCTCAGTAAAGTGCTACAGGTTAAAGTCATTAGAGCCCTTTGGTCCACTTATTTTAGGGGCCAGCCCCTTTTCTGATATAAAATTAAAGTTCATATAATTCTTAACACATTTTGTTCAACAGGTGTTTAGAAATTCGTTACCGTTCTGGAGATATATGAAAATGAATGTTTTAGGGGCCGATCCTTAATCTCCTTATAGGGGACGTTTAAAGAAAATTCAAAGGTTGAATATTGGTAAAAACATTAATTTGAACAACTTTTCTTCTGCATTGCATTACAGAATATTTTTCCTTTCTGAGATATGGGTGATCGAAATTTTGGATTTTTGGTCCCTAAAAACCCTTAGATACGTAATACATGACAAAATCAATACATTGCTTGGATACATGACTGTGAGATAAACACATTTGCTTCTATAACATTTCACAAAATATCTCTCAATAAAAGGTTATAGATAAACGACTTGAGAGCCCTTTGATCCCCCTAATTTTAGGGGCCAGCCCCTTTTTCTTGATATCAAATGAAAGGTTGTTTAATTCTAAACAAATTTTGTTCAACAAGTGTCTAGAAATTCATTACCGTTCATGAGATATATAAGAAAGAAGGTTTTAGGGGCCGATCCCATATCTCCTTAAAGGGGCCGTTTGACGAAATTTTGAAGGTTGCATTTTGTTAAGAACATCATTTTGAACAAATTTCCTTCTGTACTGTATTACAAGATATTTTTCCTTTCTGAGATATGGATGATAAAAATTTTGGACTTTTGGCCCCTAAAAACCCTTAATTACGTAACACATGATAAAATCATTACATTGCTGGAATACATAACTGTAGGATAAACATATTTGCTTCTATAAGTATAACATTTCACAAAATATCTGTCAGTAAAGGGCTACAGATTAAAGACTTTAGAGCTTTTTGGTCCCCTAATTTTAGGGGCCAGCCCCTTTTTCTTGATATCAAATGAAAGGTTATTTAATTCTATACAAATTTTGTTCAACAAGTGTTTAAAAGTTCGTTACCGTTTTGGAGATATATGAGAAAGAATGTTTTAGGGGCCAATCCCTTATCTCCTTTTAGGGGCCGTTTAACAAAATTTTGAAGGTTGCATTTTGTTAAGAACATTAATTTGAACAACTTTTCTTATGTATTGCATTACAAAATAGTTTTCCTTTCTGAGATATGGGTGATCGAAATTTTGGACTTTCGGTCCCTAAAAACCCTTAATTACGTAACACATAATAAAATCATTACATTGCTTAGATACATAACTGTGAGATAAACATATTTGCTTCTAAAAAAGTTCACAAAATATTGTTCAGTAAAGTGCTACAGATAAAAGACTTTAGAGCCCTTTAGTCCCCTTGTTTGAGGGGCCAGCCCCTTTTTCTTGATTTCAAAAGAAAGGTCTTGTAAATAAAAACTATTTTTACATTACATGTTTTAACAAAATATTTTTCAGAAAAGAGATAATTAAAGAAAACCAGAAAAAATTAAGACGTTTTTTTCATCTCAATTTTCGGGTCCATGCGAGCTTCGGCGCCTTTAAAGCTAGATCAAAATGAAAATAAAAATACAAATCTACAATATTTCGTCTACTATCCCTGAAAGTTTAAACTCAATATCTTTAATAGTTTAGGAGAACTTAGAGGTACAAGCCACCCCTCTGAAAATCGCTAAAACGTCAATATCTCAAAAACGGAAGTGACGTCATCAATAAAATCAAAAACCTATAAGGTTCCCATCGCTAGCTATTATATCTGAAAGTTTCGTGAAAATCAGTAGAGTCGTTTTTGAGAAATCGCGTGCTCAAAATTTGTAAGAAAAAAAAAGAAAAATAATAATAATAGGGAAAAAGAAACCGAACGAAAACAATAAGGTCTTCCGCTGGAAACGGAAGACCTTAATGACACTGAAATTTTTAGCTGTAATCGATTAAATCACGATTAAAAAGTAAAAGTAAAAAATCTCTTCAATAAAAGATTACTGTGGATTATTTAAAAAAGAGTAATCATTGCAATTGATTACAGTTAACCAATTATGATTACCCCATTCCTGTTGATGGGGACTAAAGTGATTATTGCAAAATGACATGTACTGCCCATTCTCAGATAGTGCTTTGTGGGCATTGCAACTTGATGTTTTATAACACGCTGCTCATGTTAGCATTCTTTTTATTAACCAAATTTGCATATCTGAACATGATATAACAGTAATTTTTTCTTCAATACCTCATTAAGATAAGTTTATTCAATGGGAGTAAAATCTGATGGGACATGTTTTCTTGAAAATACATAAGACAGGTTGTTTAAGCACTAAGGTTGCAGAAAAGCATCAACTCTTAAAGTGCAAAACACTGGTCAACTTTTATTTGTATTTTGTCTAGTGCATAAATTTAAAATCAAGCCATAAAGCATATCTTTCACTTACCATCATAGTGCTTATACAGTTTTTATATTTAAAGGTATTGTTAATAGTAAAATTGTCGTCAAAAACTAAGATAAGTTTTTGTTGTTGTGTAGGGAGAATCAGATGACTCCTTGATCAGACTGGCTAAAAGAGATCACCTCATAGCCCAGTAAGTACTCTGATTTATAAAATGTCAAGTTACATTCAAAGTTTTTTCAATTTGTGAAGTGGATGTATTTGTGATAAATTTAAAATGCTTTAAAGTATTTGTTGTTAGAAGTTTTACTTGAAATAAAGGCATTGCTAATTCAACAGTTTCCTGTTTCAAATTGATTGCATTTTAGAAATCAGCTTTTTTTTTTAAAATGTTAATATGTTTCACCATGTTTAAGATTAAAATATTTCTCTTGTTTTTTTTCCCTAGGAACTTCTGAAGATGTAGTGAAATGTGTTACTTTTAAGAATAATAAACACTTGCACAACATCAAAGTTTGTCCTTGTTTTTCAGTTTATTCGTTATAGATTATTATACCAGATTTAATTTCTGTGTATTCAATAGTTTGCAATGTAAAAGTGATCGTGAAAAAAGCAAAAATTGACTAAAAAAAATAGAATCACTTTAACGTCATAGTAGCCTCCCTTGGATACATGGAGGATCAATGGTTACTATGATGAATTTATTAGCGATACATAAATTGCTCGTATTTTACTTATTTCTGGACGAATTTCGCAGTTCACACACATTTAAGAATAGAAATTGAATGCTCTTTCTGTTGGTCACATTTATTTTTAGGTAGGAAGAAAGGAACACATGATCTGGCGTTGCCGACGTACTCGAAGCGCCTTTGTGGCGCAGCGCTATGAGGCTGTGCGGGATCATGGTTGCGCATGTACAGAACAAGACGCATGCACTAAAATGAGTCAGTGACATGGGCAGCACATACGCGGGTAGGGACGGGAGTCAAAATGTACAACTCAGTATGTAAATAATGCTGAGATAAATGAGATACGCGGACACTCTACTCATTTCCGGTGCTGAAAATAGGGTTGGGAGTGTGCTTTTTTTACGGCGTTTATTGCGTAAGGATAAGTGTGTGTATTTAGATTTATTGGAATCGCTAGAAAATTGCACACAGAACACATTAGCGAAAACTGCACTCAAATCGGTGCACAAATAAATATTTGGCGTTGAATTAAAGTCTGTTACTAAGTTTGGTTAAAAATAGAAGAATCACTTGAACGTCATAGTAGCCTCCCTTGGAAACGTGGAGAAACAATGATTACTATGATGAATTTATTAGCGATACATAAATTGCTCGTATTTTGCTTATTTCTGGACGAATTTCGCAGTTCAAACACATTTTAGAATAGAAATTGAATGTTCTTTCTGTTGGTCACATTTAATTTTAGGTAGAAAGAAAGGAACACATGATCTGGCGTTGCCGACGTACTCGAAGCGCCTTTGTGGCGCAGCGCTATGAGGCTGTGCGGGATCATGGTTGCGCATGCACAGAACAAGGCGCATGCACTAAAATGAGTCAGTGACATGGGCAGCACATACGCGGGTAGGGACGGGAGTCAAAATATACAACTCAGTATGTAAATAATGCTGAGATAAATGAGATACGCGGACACTCTACTCATTTCCGGGGCTGAAAATAGGGTTGGGAGTGTGCTTTTTTTACGGCGTTTATTGCGTAAGGATAAGTGTGTGTATTTAGATTTATTGGAATCGCTAGAAAATTGCACACAGAACACATTAGCGAAAACCGCACTCAAATCGGTGCACAAATAAATATTTGGCGTTGAATCAAAGTCTGTTACTAAGTTTGGTTAAAAATAGAAGAATCACTTGAACGTCATAGTAGCCTCCCTTGGATACATACTATGATGAATTTATTAGCGATACATAAATTGCTCGTATTTCGCTAATTTCTGGACGAATTTCGCAGTTCAAACACATTTTAGAATAGAAATTGAATGCTCTTTCTGTTGGTCACATTTATTTTTAGGTAGGAAGAAAGGAACACATGATCCGGCGTTGTCGACGTACTCGAAGCGCCTTAGTCACGCAGCGCTAGGAGGCTGTGCGGGATCATGGTTGCGCATGCACAGAACAAGGCGCATGCACTAAAATGAGTCAGTAACATGGGCAGCACATACGCGGTTAGGGGTGGCAGTCAAAATATACAACTCAGTATGTAAATAAAGCTGAGATAAATGAGATACGCGGACACTCTACTCATTTCCGGGGCTGAAAATAGGGTTGGGAGTGTGCCTTTTTTTACGGCGTTAGTTGCGTTAGGATAATTGTTTGTTTAGATTCATTGGAATTGCTAGAAAATTGCGCACAGAACACATTAGCGAAAACCGCACTCAAATCGGTGCACAAATAAATATTTGGCGTTGAATTAAAGTCTGTTACTAAGTTTGTATAAAAATAGAAGAATCACTTGAACGTCATAGTAGCCTCCCTTGGATACATGGAGGATCAATGGTTACTACTTACTATGATGAATTTATTAGCGATACATAAATTGCTCGTATTTTGCTTAATCTGGACGAATTTCGCAGTTCAAACACATTTTAGAATGGCAATTGAATGCTCTTTCTGTTGGTCACATTTATTTTTAGGTAGAAAGAAAGGAACACATGATCTGGCGTTGCCGACGTACTCGAAGCGCCTTTGTGGCGCTGCGCTATGAGACTGTGCGGGATCATGGTTGCGCATGCACAGAACAAGGCGAATCTACTAAAATGAGTCAGTGACATGGGCAGCACATACGCGGGTAGGGACGGGAGTCAAAATATACAACTCAGTATGTAAATAAAGCTGAGATATATGAGATACGCGGACACTCTACTCATTTCCGGAGCTGAAAATAGGGTTGGGAGTGTGCTTTTCTTACGGCGTTAGTTGCGTTAGGATAAGCGTGTGTTTAGATTCATTGGAATTGCTAGAAAATTGCGCACAGAACACATTAGCGAAAACCGCACTCAAATCGGTGCACAAATAAATATTTGGCGTTGAATTAAAGTCTGTTACTAAGTTTGTATAAAAATAGAAGAATCACTTGAACGTCATAGTAGCCTCCCTTGGAAACGTGGAGAAACAATGATTACTATGATGAATTTATTAGCGATACATAAATTGCTCGTATTTTGCTTATTTCTGGACGAATTTCGCAGTTCAAACACATTTCAGAATAGAAATTGAATGCTCTTTCTGTTGGTCACATTTATTTTTAGGTAGAAAGAAAGGAACACATGATCTGGCGTTGCCGACGTACTCGAAGCGCCTTTGTGGCGCAGCGCTATGAGACTGTGCGGGATCATGGTTGCGCATGCACAGAACAAGGCGAATCTACTAAAATGAGTCAGTGACATGGGCAGCACATACGCGGGTAGGGACGGGAGTCAAAATATACAACTCAGTATGTAAATAAAGCTGAGATATATGAGATACGCGGACACTCTACTCATTTCCGGAGCTGAAAATAGGGTTGGGAGTGTGCTTTTCTTACGGCGTTAGTTGCGTTAGGATAAGTGTGTGTTTAGATTCATTGGAATTGCTAGAAAATTGCGCACAGAACACATTAGCGAAAACCGCACTCAAATCGGTGCACAAATAAATATTTGGCGTTGAATTAAAGTCTGTTACTAAGTTTGTATAAAAATAGAAGAATCACTTGAACGTCATAGTAGCCTCCCTTGGAAACGTGGAGAAACAATGATTACTATGATGAATTTATTAGCGATACATAAATTGCTCGTATTTTGCTTATTTCTGGACGAATTTCGCAGTTCAAACACATTTTAGAATAGAAATTGAATGTTCTTTCTGTTGGTCACATTTATTTTTAGGTAGAAAGAAAGGAACACATGATCTGGCGTTGCCGACGTACTCGAAGCGCCTTTGTGGCGCAGCGCTATGAGGCTGTGCGGGATCATGGTTGCGCATGCACAGAACAAGGCGCATGCACTAAAATGAGTCAGTGACATGGGCAGCACATACGCGGGTAGGGACGGGAGTCAAAATATACAACTCAGTATGTAAATAAAGCTGAGATAAATGAGATACGCGGACACTCTACTCATTTCCGGGGCTGAAAATAGGGTTGGGAGTGTGCTTTTTTTACGGCGTTTATTGCGTAAGGATAAGTGTGTGTATTTAGATTTATTGGAATCGCTAGAAAATTGCACACAGAACACATTAGCGAAAACCGCACTCAAATCGGTGCACAAATAAATATTTGGCGTTGAATCAAAGTCTGTTACTAAGTTTGGTTAAAAATAGAAGAATCACTTGAACGTCATAGTAGCCTCCCTTGGATACATACTATGATGAATTTATTAGCGATACATAAATTGCTCGTATTTCGCTAATTTCTGGACGAATTTCGCAGTTCAAACACATTTTAGAATAGAAATTGAATGCTCTTTCTGTTGGTCACATTTATTTTTAGGTAGGAAGAAAGGAACACATGATCCGGCGTTGTCGACGTACTCGAAGCGCCTTAGTCACGCAGCGCTAGGAGGCTGTGCGGGATCATGGTTGCGCATGCACAGAACAAGGCGCATGCACTAAAATGAGTCAGTAACATGGGCAGCACATACGCGGTTAGGGGTGGCAGTCAAAATATACAACTCAGTATGTAAATAAAGCTGAGATAAATGAGATACGCGGACACTCTACTCATTTCCGGGGCTGAAAATAGGGTTGGGAGTGTGCCTTTTTTTACGGCGTTAGTTGCGTTAGGATAATTGTTTGTTTAGATTCATTGGAATTGCTAGAAAATTGCGCACAGAACACATTAGCGAAAACCGCACTCAAATCGGTGCACAAATAAATATTTGGCGTTGAATTAAAGTCTGTTACTAAGTTTGTATAAAAATAGAAGAATCACTTGAACGTCATAGTAGCCTCCCTTGGATACATGGAGGATCAATGGTTACTACTTACTATGATGAATTTATTAGCGATACATAAATTGCTCGTATTTTGCTTAATCTGGACGAATTTCGCAGTTCAAACACATTTTAGAATGGCAATTGAATGCTCTTTCTGTTGGTCACATTTATTTTTAGGTAGAAAGAAAGGAACACATGATCTGGCGTTGCCGACGTACTCGAAGCGCCTTTGTGGCGCTGCGCTATGAGACTGTGCGGGATCATGGTTGCGCATGCACAGAACAAGGCGAATCTACTAAAACGAGTCAGTGACATGGGCAGCACATACGCGGGTAGGGACGGGAGTCAAAATATACAACTCAGTATGTAAATAAAGCTGAGATATATGAGATACGCGGACACTCTACTCATTTCCGGAGCTGAAAATAGGGTTGGGAGTGTGCTTTTCTTACGGCGTTAGTTGCGTTAGGATAAGTGTGTGTTTAGATTCATTGGAATTGCTAGAAAATTGCGCACAGAACACATTAGCGAAAACAGCACTCAAATCGGTGCACAAATAAATATTTGGCGTTGAATTAAAGTCTGTTACTAAGTTTGTATAAAAATAGAAGAATCACTTGAACGTCATAGTAGCCTCCCTTGGAAACGTGGAGAAACAATGATTACTATGATGAATTTATTAGCGATACATAAATTGCTCGTATTTTGCTTATTTCTGGACGAATTTCGCAGTTCAAACACATTTCAGAATAGAAATTGAATGCTCTTTCTGTTGGTCACATTTATTTTTAGGTAGAAAGAAAGGAACACATGATCTGGCGTTGCCGACGTACTCGAAGCGCCTTTGTGGCGCAGCGCTATGAGACTGTGCGGGATCATGGTTGCGCATGCACAGAACAAGGCGAATCTACTAAAATGAGTCAGTGACATGGGCAGCACATACGCGGGTAGGGACGGGAGTCAAAATATACAACTCAGTATGTAAATAAAGCTGAGATATATGAGATACGCGGACACTCTACTCATTTCCGGAGCTGAAAATAGGGTTGGGAGTGTGCTTTTCTTACGGCGTTAGTTGCGTTAGGATAAGTGTGTGTTTAGATTCATTGGAATTGCTAGAAAATTGCGCACAGAACACATTAGCGAAAACCGCACTCAAATCGGTGCACAAATAAATATTTGGCGTTGAATTAAAGTCTGTTACTAAGTTTGTATAAAAATAGAAGAATCACTTGAACGTCATAGTAGCCTCCCTTGGAAACGTGGAGAAACAATGATAACTATGATGAATTTATTAGCGATACATAAATTGCTCGTATTTTGCTTATTTCTGGACGAATTTCGCAGTTCAAACACATTTCAGAATAGAAATTGAATGCTCTTTCTGTTGGTCACATTTATTTTTAGGTAGAAAGAAAGGAACACATGATCTGGCGTTGCCGACGTACTCGAAGCGCCTTTGTGGCGCAGCGCTATGAGGCTGTGCGGGATCATGGTTGCGCATGCACAGAACAAGACGCATGCACTAAAATGAGTCAGTAACATGGGCAGCACATACGCGGTTAGGGGTGGCAGTCAAAATATACAACTCAGTATGTAAATAAAGCTGAGATATATGAGATACGCGGACACTCTACTCATTTCCGGGGCTGAAAATAGGGTTGGGAGTGTGCTTTTTTTACGGCGTTTATTGCGTAAGGATAAGTGTGTGTATTTAGATTTATTGGAATCGCTAGAAAATTGCACACAGAACACATTAGCGAAAACCGCACTCAAATCGGTGCACAAATAAATATTTGGCGTTGAATCAAAGTCTGTTACTAAGTTTGGTTAAAAATAGAAGAATCACTTGAACGTCATAGTAGCCTCCCTTGGATACATACTATGATGAATTTATTAGCGATACATAAATTGCTCGTATTTCGCTAATTTCTGGACGAATTTCGCAGTTCAAACACATTTTAGAATGGCAATTGAATGCTCTTTCTGTTGGTCACATTTATTTTTAGGTAGAAAGAAAGGAACACATGATCTGGCGTTGCCGACGTACTCGAAGCTCCTTTGTGGCGCTGCGCTATGAGACTGTGCGGGATCATGGTTGCGCATGCACAGAACAAGGCGAATCTACTAAAATGAGTCAGTGACATGGGCAGCACATACGCGGTTAGGGGTGGCAGTCAAAATATACAACTCAGTATGTAAATAAAGCTGAGATATATGAGATACGCGGACACTCTACTCATTTCCGGAGCTGAAAATAGGGTTGGGAGTGTGCTTTTCTTACGGCGTTAGTTGCGTTAGGATAAGTGTGTGTTTAGATTCATTGGAATTGCTAGAAAATTGCGCACAGAACACATTAGCGAAAACCGCACTCAAATCGGTGCACAAATAAATATTTGGCGTTGAATTAAAGTCTGTTACTAAGTTTGTATAAAAATAGAAGAATCACTTGAACGTCATAGTAGCCTCCCTTGGAAACGTGGAGAAACAATGATTACTATGATGAATTTATTAGCGATACATAAATTGCTCGTATTTTGCTTATTTCTGGACGAATTTCGCAGTTCAAACACATTTCAGAATAGAAATTGAATGCTCTTTCTGTTGGTCACATTTATTTTTAGGTAGAAAGAAAGGAACACATGATCTGGCGTTGCCGACGTACTCGAAGCGCCTTTGTGGCGCAGCGCTATGAGACTGTGCGGGATCATGGTTGCGCATGCACAGAACAAGGCGAATCTACTAAAATGAGTCAGTGACATGGGCAGCACATACGCGGGTAGGGACGGGAGTCAAAATATACAACTCAGTATGTAAATAAAGCTGAGATATATGAGATACGCGGACACTCTACTCATTTCCGGAGCTGAAAATAGGGTTGGGAGTGTGCTTTTCTTACGGCGTTAGTTGCGTTAGGATAAGTGTGTGTTTAGATTCATTGGAATTGCTAGAAAATTGCGCACAGAACACATTAGCGAAAACCGCACTCAAATCGGTGCACAAATAAATATTTGGCGTTGAATTAAAGTCTGTTACTAAGTTTGTATAAAAATAGAAGAATCACTTGAACGTCATAGTAGCCTCCCTTGGAAACGTGGAGAAACAATGATAACTATGATGAATTTATTAGCGATACATAAATTGCTCGTATTTTGCTTATTTCTGGACGAATTTCGCAGTTCAAACACATTTCAGAATAGAAATTGAATGCTCTTTCTGTTGGTCACATTTATTTTTAGGTAGAAAGAAAGGAACACATGATCTGGCGTTGCCGACGTACTCGAAGCGCCTTTGTGGCGCAGCGCTATGAGGCTGTGCGGGATCATGGTTGCGCATGCACAGAACAAGACGCATGCACTAAAATGAGTCAGTAACATGGGCAGCACATACGCGGTTAGGGGTGGCAGTCAAAATATACAACTCAGTATGTAAATAAAGCTGAGATATATGAGATACGCGGACACTCTACTCATTTCCGGGGCTGAAAATAGGGTTGGGAGTGTGCTTTTTTTACGGCGTTTATTGCGTAAGGATAAGTGTGTGTATTTAGATTTATTGGAATCGCTAGAAAATTGCACACAGAACACATTAGCGAAAACCGCACTCAAATCGGTGCACAAATAAATATTTGGCGTTGAATCAAAGTCTGTTACTAAGTTTGGTTAAAAATAGAAGAATCACTTGAACGTCATAGTAGCCTCCCTTGGATACATACTATGATGAATTTATTAGCGATACATAAATTGCTCGTATTTCGCTAATTTCTGGACGAATTTCGCAGTTCAAACACATTTTAGAATGGCAATTGAATGCTCTTTCTGTTGGTCACATTTATTTTTAGGTAGAAAGAAAGGAACACATGATCTGGCGTTGCCGACGTACTCGAAGCTCCTTTGTGGCGCTGCGCTATGAGACTGTGCGGGATCATGGTTGCGCATGCACAGAACAAGGCGAATCTACTAAAATGAGTCAGTGACATGGGCAGCACATACGCGGTTAGGGGTGGCAGTCAAAATATACAACTCAGTATGTAAATAAAGCTGAGATATATGAGATACGCGGACACTCTACTCATTTCCGGAGCTGAAAATAGGGTTGGGAGTGTGCTTTTCTTACGGCGTTAGTTGCGTTAGGATAAGTGTGTGTTTAGATTCATTGGAATTGCTAGAAAATTGCGCACAGAACACATTAGCGAAAACCGCACTCAAATCGGTGCACAAATAAATATTTGGCGTTGAATTAAAGTCTGTTACTAAGTTTGTATAAAAATAGAAGAATCACTTGAACGTCATAGTAGCCTCCCTTGGAAACGTGGAGAAACAATGATTACTATGATGAATTTATTAGCGATACATAAATTGCTCGTATTTTGCTTATTTCTGGACGAATTTCGCAGTTCAAACACATTTCAGAATAGAAATTGAATGCTCTTTCTGTTGGTCACATTTATTTTTAGGTAGAAAGAAAGGAACACATGATCTGGCGTTGCCGACGTACTCGAAGCGCCTTTGTGGCGCAGCGCTATGAGACTGTGCGGGATCATGGTTGCGCATGCACAGAACAAGGCGAATCTACTAAAATGAGTCAGTGACATGGGCAGCACATACGCGGGTAGGGACGGGAGTCAAAATATACAACTCAGTATGTAAATAAAGCTGAGATATATGAGATACGCGGACACTCTACTCATTTCCGGAGCTGAAAATAGGGTTGGGAGTGTGCTTTTCTTACGGCGTTAGTTGCGTTAGGATAAGTGTGTGTTTAGATTCATTGGAATTGCTAGAAAATTGCGCACAGAACACATTAGCGAAAACCGCACTCAAATCGGTGCACAAATAAATATTTGGCATTGAATTAAAGTCTGTTACTAAGTTTGTATAAAAATAGAAGAATCACTTGAACGTCATAGTAGCCTCCCTTGGAAACGTGGAGAAACAATGATAACTATGATGAATTTATTAGCGATACATAAATTGCTCGTATTTTGCTTATTTCTGGACGAATTTCGCAGTTCAAACACATTTCAGAATAGAAATTGAATGCTCTTTCTGTTGGTCACATTTATTTTTAGGTAGAAAGAAAGGAACACATGATCTGGCGTTGCCGACGTACTCGAAGCGCCTTTGTGGCGCAGCGCTATGAGGCTGTGCGGGATCATGGTTGCGCATGCACAGAACAAGACGCATGCACTAAAATGAGTCAGTAACATGGGCAGCACATACGCGGTTAGGGGTGGCAGTCAAAATATACAACTCAGTATGTAAATAAAGCTGAGATATATGAGATACGCGGACACTCTACTCATTTCCGGGGCTGAAAATAGGGTTGGGAGTGTGCTTTTTTTACGGCGTTTATTGCGTAAGGATAAGTGTGTGTATTTAGATTTATTGGAATCGCTAGAAAATTGCACACAGAACACATTAGCGAAAACCGCACTCAAATCGGTGCACAAATAAATATTTGGCGTTGAATCAAAGTCTGTTACTAAGTTTGGTTAAAAATAGAAGAATCACTTGAACGTCATAGTAGCCTCCCTTGGATACATACTATGATGAATTTATTAGCGATACATAAATTGCTCGTATTTCGCTAATTTCTGGACGAATTTCGCAGTTCAAACACATTTTAGAATGGCAATTGAATGCTCTTTCTGTTGGTCACATTTATTTTTAGGTAGAAAGAAAGGAACACATGATCTGGCGTTGCCGACGTACTCGAAGCTCCTTTGTGGCGCTGCGCTATGAGACTGTGCGGGATCATGGTTGCGCATGCACAGAACAAGGCGAATCTACTAAAATGAGTCAGTGACATGGGCAGCACATACGCGGTTAGGGGTGGCAGTCAAAATATACAACTCAGTATGTAAATAAAGCTGAGATATATGAGATACGCGGACACTCTACTCATTTCCGGAGCTGAAAATAGGGTTGGGAGTGTGCTTTTCTTACGGCGTTAGTTGCGTTAGGATAAGTGTGTGTTTAGATTCATTGGAATTGCTAGAAAATTGCGCACAGAACACATTAGCGAAAACCGCACTCAAATCGGTGCACAAATAAATATTTGGCGTTGAATTAAAGTCTGTTACTAAGTTTGTATAAAAATAGAAGAATCACTTGAACGTCATAGTAGCCTCCCTTGGAAACGTGGAGAAACAATGATTACTATGATGAATTTATTAGCGATACATAAATTGCTCGTATTTTGCTTATTTCTGGACGAATTTCGCAGTTCAAACACATTTCAGAATAGAAATTGAATGCTCTTTCTGTTGGTCACATTTATTTTTAGGTAGAAAGAAAGGAACACATGATCTGGCGTTGCCGACGTACTCGAAGCGCCTTTGTGGCGCAGCGCTATGAGACTGTGCGGGATCATGGTTGCGCATGCACAGAACAAGGCGAATCTACTAAAATGAGTCAGTGACATGGGCAGCACATACGCGGGTAGGGACGGGAGTCAAAATATACAACTCAGTATGTAAATAAAGCTGAGATATATGAGATACGCGGACACTCTACTCATTTCCGGAGCTGAAAATAGGGTTGGGAGTGTGCTTTTCTTACGGCGTTAGTTGCGTTAGGATAAGTGTGTGTTTAGATTCATTGGAATTGCTAGAAAATTGCGCACAGAACACATTAGCGAAAACCGCACTCAAATCGGTGCACAAATAAATATTTGGCGTTGAATTAAAGTCTGTTACTAAGTTTGTATAAAAATAGAAGAATCACTTGAACGTCATAGTAGCCTCCCTTGGAAACGTGGAGGATCAATGGTTACTACTTACTATGATGAATTTATTAGCGATACATAAATTGCTCGTATTTTGCTTAATCTGGACGAATTTCGCAGTTCAAACACATTTTAGAATGGCAATTGAATGCTCTTTCTGTTGGTCACATTTATTTTTAGGTAGAAAGAAAGGAACACATGATCCGGCGTTGTCGACGTACTCGAAGCGCCTTAGTCACGCAGCGCTAGGAGGCTGTGCGGGATCATGGTTGCGCATGCACAGAACAAGGCGCATGCACTAAAATGAGTCAGTAACATGGGCAGCACATACGCGGTTAGGGGTGGCAGTCAAAATATACAACTCAGTATGTAAATAAAGCTGAGATATATGAGATACGCGGACACTCTACTCATTTCCGGGGCTGAAAATAGGGTTGGGAGTGTGCTTTTTTTTACGGCGTTAGTTGCGTTAGGATAATTGTTTGTTTAGATTCATTGGAATTGCTAGAAAATTGCGCACAGAACACATTATCGAAAACCGCACTCAAATCGGTGCACAAATAAATATTTGGCGTTGAATTAAAGTCTGTTACTAAGTTTGTATAAAAATAGAAGAATCACTTGAACGTCATAGTAGCCTCCCTTGGATACATGGAGGATCAATGGTTACTACTTACTATGATGAATTTATTAGCGATACATAAATTGCTCGTATTTTGCTTAATCTGGACGAATTTCGCAGTTCAAACACATTTCAGAATGGCAATTGAATGCTCTTTCTGTTGGTCACATTTATTTTTAGGTAGAAAGAAAGGAACACATGATCTGGCGTTGCCGACGTACTCGAAGCGCCTTTGTGGCGCAGCGCTAGGAGGCTGTGCGGGATCATGGTTGCGCATGCACAGAACAAGGCGAATCCACTAAAATGAGTCAGTGACATGGACAGCACATACGCAGGTAGGGGTGGCAGTCAAAATACAAATTGTGTTAACAACTCTGTCTATATGAATAAATGATATATGCATAAAACGGGGAAGTTGAGTTCAGGGGGTGGTGGTTGCAGTCTTTTATCTGAAAGTTTCTGATTTGGGACAGTGATAAAAGTTATAGTGAAATTTGATATAAAGAACAAAATAATATGAGAGATACGACGCATTATACACACACTCTTTCGTTTGACATAAAGTAAAAAAGTATTTTTCCTCAGTCAGCTGCAAAACAAAAACAAAAATGAAAAAGAAATATAGTTCAAAATATTAAGCATGCTGCATTGTATTATATTATTATGTATTAATTAGTGTTAATTCCCGTCATTTCACGGGATATCATCTAGTATAAGAAAAAACAACGTATATGAGATCAGCTAAGAAAGTCCGTGGCATGTGTCTACTTTTAGAAACGAACACAACTCGTTTCACATGAGTGATCCTGTTATTGAGTAAAGAATGCTCTAGTCGTTTCACTTGAGTGATCATCGTATTCAGGCAAAGAATGGCAAAGTAATGGCTGCCGGTAAGCTGAGTTCTCCGAAAGTTTCCACGTACGATCGTTTTATTCCCTATCGACCACACCTAAATGTAGATGTGGCCCACGCTCGGGTGATGAGCCCTCCCAGTGGTGCCAGGAATTGTCCGTCCCCCTGGTGCGACGAGCGCTTGTTAATCTACAGCGATGTTCTGGGTGGAATTCTCGATACTCCCGGACACAAACAAGTGTTGCCCATCTTTCAACAAAGCCCGGAAGCAACAAGTAAGTAGACAACTACCGAACCACTATATAAAGAATATCTTTTTGGTAGCTTGTTCAATATTTGTAAAATAGATCATTATTTCCTAAACTGACATTGACCAATCGAATTAGGTCCCACAACACCACTCTGTGATGACCCAAAATCATGTTCAAGAAAAACCAGAAGGAGGGTTGCATCATCCCCCAAAAATATCCTGGATATGCCGAAAATAAGGAACGATTTCTGTAAGTAACCATATGTAGTTTTTGTAAAAAAAATATCGTTCAAAAAGTCATTTTACCAAATAAATATTAACAAGTAGATACTTTCATACGTTCTATAAATATGTACTCTCTGTCCATACAGATACCAATGTTCTTGACTGGGGACAGTCCAACAAAATTGCTGTGGCTTTAGAGCAGACGACATACATCTGGGATGTAGAGTCCAAAATTTGCAAGAAGATAAATGTCGCCTCGGAGGAAGAGGAAGCCAGCTTGTATTTTGTATCTGCCGTCTGCTGGGACAACGAGGGCCACCTTGTGGCAACGGGAGATAACAAGGGACATCTGAAGGTAAAAGCATCTAGTACAATCTATAAGAAAAAGGAAAAAATTACTTAATATGTTTACCAAATATATTTAAACAATAAAATGCTTTCTTTGGTGATTCATTCGGGATATATGAAGGTAGCGACATTGCAGGAAAAATACATAACGCGGGTTATGTAAATTTTTCCTGCAATGATCGCTACCTTCATAACCCGCATGAATCATCAAAGAAAGCATTTTATTGTTTATATTAACATCTTTCTTTAACTAATTGATAAACTGATTATGAAAAGTTAGTAAATTCACTAAATTACTGTTAATGTACAAAAGTACGTTAGCTAAAAGAAACAGCCAAATCTTTGAGTCTGGCATCGTCATGATTTTTTCGTGCAGTCCGGGATTTTACTAAGGTCGCTGTAGGTTCAGACCAATCGATAAACAGGGCGTGTCAATTTCAGTCCTGTCACTTTCAGCCGCTGTAGATTTCGACCAATCGATAAATAGGGCGTGTAGATTTCAGTCTAACGTAGTTGTTTCTATAGAGCTATGAATTAACTATAAGTTTCAGTAAGAAATAGAGGAAATTATGCTTGGTATAGATGTATACATACCATGCCTCGAGAAGACGCTTGGAGTAATTTGAAACGAAAAAACAAAAATCAAAACACCTGCGTCTTCCCTATACCCAGCCTTTACTGTGAGGTAGCATATCGTATTTTGTACATATATAAAGCATAATTTATCATTTGGCAGGTTTTCGACCCTGAAACGGAGAAAATTATACAGAATATTGGAGTAAATGGAAATGCCACAATCAGCGTTTTAAGATGGAGAACGCACGAACTATACACGTAAATATAAACCATGTAAATTATGGGATTGAAAATAGAAAATTCTTTATTAGTAACACAATGATTAAGCATGTTGTTATTCATTTATAAGTCTTCCATGTATTTGACCGAGACAAATGATTATGGTGTTTGCTATGATCTTCCTCTTTATTTCTTCTGTTTGTCCGACACACTTTTTCTATGATTTGATTTGAACATATTTTTATTGTACAAAATACAATTGGGATTGGGCACAAGTTCTATAACGATATGATACAAAATATGTGTACACAACATAAATAAAGGTCAGTGGATAGAATGGACGTATACATAAATGCAATTGACATGTATATAATTAACAACGGTGTACTAGTAGTTATAAGATCAGTTAAATCTTTCAGTATTTTTGATAAAATTATAAACTAATGTAAATAAATGCTTGTTTTCATTGTCACTTATTGAACTGTCACCCCAAAGTAAAACATGAGTATTGACAATGTTAAGATTTACAATTTGAAAAACGTCATTAAATAGAACATTTCTAGCATCTTTATATTTATTACATGTGAAAAAATAATGGTAAGTATCTTCGAGCTTACCACACGAACAGAGTGGACTGTTGATAATATTACATCGAAATAAATCATTATTTAGTGCACAATTGTGACGAAGTTTAGTGTGAATGATATTCAAAAATCTATCCCCATATGTAAAAAAATTAGGTCTAGTTCTACATGTAAGTACATTTTCATTTTTGACAGAAACATGTATTTTTTCCTTAAAAATGCGAACAGAGTCGCTTCCACGGACATCCGTTGAAAGCGCATTCCATTCATCAACAACAGTAGGAACAAACGAAGATTTATACAATTCCAAACGACATTTTGGTATAATGTAATTATGTGCATTTCTGGTAGAATAGTTAGATACATTAGCACGCTTATTTGGAAAAATATCCATTACATAACTGGGTAAAAGGTTTCGGTCAATTTTATACATTGTTTTTAGCCTGGATATTTTCCTTCTACTATAAAGCGTTTCCCACCCTGTTTCAAAGTAAAGAGATTCCCGAGATGCAAAAATAGGTAAACCTGTAACAATTCTTGCTGCAATCAATTGTATTTTTTCTAATTTGTCTGAATCATTAATAGAACAACCGCCCCATACATCAGATGCATATTCTAACTGAGGCCTTATAAATAAAGTATATAATAGTGACAGTGATTTTCTATTAAGTTTAAATTTAAGTTTTTTCATTAATCCCAATTTCTTTTGAGCATTTGCTATAATAGAATTTATATAAGATGACCAGGAAAGGTCCTCAGAAAATATAACACCTAAGTGTTTATGGGTGGGTACGAATTCCAAATCGCATCCTTGAAATTTTAGCGTAGGGGTTACTGTGTTAGGTTTATTACTAAAATAAACAGCCTTAGTTTTTGAAGGATTAAAATTTAAAAGCCATTTCTTAGACCAAGCCTCTAAAGTTAAAAGATCCCGATTAAGATAAGATTCCATATCGTGTACATTGATTGCAGCATGTTGAAGGCTATTATCATCTGCAAAAAGTCTGCAAAATGTTAACATGTTATCTGCTATATCGTTTACATAAATAAGAAATAACAATGGACCAAGGACAGAGCCTTGAGGCACTCCGGCATTAATAGACTTAATAGACTTTTTCTATGCTGAGATTTAAAAAAAAATAAATCATGATTTTCTTATCGAAATGTATAGATGATAGCAATCGAATCGACTCATATTTTTCTGATCAGACATTTCACCGTGACCTCACTACAATGTATATCATATTTTGCGCTTACATCACTCTCCGGTGTGTATGGCACGCCAAATTCACAAAAATGAGCTAATCATAGTTTCACAGTCGATGAACTAGGTTTAACGGTTTAACGACGATAGTCTATATTTTACATCTGTAAACCAGGATGACGTTTACTCAGAATGAAAAAAAATTCCACTGATGATAATGAAAAACCAACTATTGTGTGTTATAGACCTTATTTGGAAGTGTAATTCTTTACTTTCAAAAAAGTAGGTCAATGACCTACTTTTTGAGTTAATGGCCATTGAATATTTTTTGAAAATTTAAGAAAAATCCATAAAAATTTCACACTTTGATTGAGATTTCCTTAATTGTGAAAATAATACACATTGCTTAACTCTTTAACTAATGAAATACAGTTTATGAATGATAGTGACATTAAATAGATACAAAGCATTAAGTTTTCATTCACAATTTTTATAGATATTCTAGTCCGAATTTCCTCTATCAGTTTTCAAATTACTACCCATTTTTGATTCAATATAACAAAAAACTGAATGATGATAATGCTAAAACATTTATAGTATCAAACTAAGTATATTGACCTTTCTCTGCTGGCATAAAATTTATATGAGGTCAATGATCAAAATTTTGAGGTATGGTGTCTTTTATCATTTTTAAGCATTTTTCAATATTTTTGAAGTGTGTGCCATACGATTATCTAAACGAAAAAGCAAGATAAAACCAACAGAAAATATGCAAAATTATGTTGACTAACAAATAAAATCTTAACTTTAAATATTGTAGTACTACCAAAAATATTTCAGTGGAAAACAAAATTTGAAAAATTTAGTCCGAATTTCCTCTGTTTTGCTAAAAGTCAAACTTTGTCAGACCCTAATTCCATAATTAAGAACAAATATCGATTGTTATGCCAATAATAATTCATTTCATAAATACTTTTTGTATTTAAAACAAAGTTTACTCATGAAATTGAACTTTTTGACAATCCGGATTTGATAACTCAAACCCTGAGTAAACAACGTCCTTAACGCGATCATCTATGTTTCAGAAGAGCAAAACTATGATTAACACTGAAAACAACCATCTGTGATTACAAAACATAATTCATATGATAAATATAGTTTCACGATTGTAAAACTATGATTTACAACTCTTTTAAACTATATTTTATATATATTAACAGCAAAATCTATTGTTAACGTTATTTGCAGACAGATAAACTTAGATTATCATCCGTTAACTATAGTTAACAACCGTTACATATAGTTTTATAGATGAAAACCATAGTTAATGAATCGCATGACAGGCGCATGACGTCATATATTTTCCTCATTATAAAAATTTCTACATCTATAAGTGTGCAGAAGGTATACAGCAAAACACACCTGTCATTAATAAATATCACCCCTCAATCAGCATCTTCTGCCTAACTTATGCGATGAAAAGCTAAAGGGAGAACGGTAGTTGATTGACATTATTGTGTCATACTTTGGACACCCCCAAATTTTGCACTGATATTCGTCGATTTTGAATTTGATCAATATACAAGTTAAAATTAGGAAAGTTGATAATAAATACTGTCAATTATAACTTTTTTGACGCAAATTTTATATACGTGTTTATATATTAATACATATCACCGGATCTTTGTAGCACAATTGGTATAATTTTGGTCTGTTGACCCACAGCACCCGATATCAAATACTGCAAGGTTTTGTTGTTATGAATAACGATGAGTCTTTAAAAGTTGACCCCCAAAGGGTTGCACCCTTTTTCTGTCATTTTCAAGTCGATCGCATGCTAGAATTCAAAGTCTCCAAGGAATATGGAAGGATGTGGAGGACTCTTTAGTGAAAGCAATTGAACTGTCCAAATTTTCCGACCCTGACCCCCAGTCCTTGACTTAAATATTTCTTATTTTGCTTACGTCATTTTTTTTCACCAGACACTTCCCTATCTCTCTTTTAGTGGAAACCGTAACGGGGGTGTTATCCAGTACGATACAAGGTGTCCAAATCTTGGTGGTAGACGGTTGGGACACGGACAAGATGTCTGCGGCATGGCAATGTCCCATAATTCCCACCATGTGGTGACTGGAGGAAATGGAGGACTGGTGCGGTTATGGGATTTGCGCACGCATCAGTGTTTTCGAACAATCAAAGCGCACAGCGCATGTGCTAAGGTATGGTTCGGTTCTTTTACACTCTAATGAATTTTGGTTTAATTTTTCTCATTATTTGAAAGTCAATATCGATAATTTTGAATTCGAAATATACACAGGCACTTGCATGGTGTCCTTGGAGAAGTAGTGTTATAGCAACGGGTGGCGGCGCACAGGATGGGTACATCAGACTATGGCAGATCCATACCGGGGAAATGATTGGTGAGGTTTCAACCAACTCACAGGTATGCGACAGTCCTGAGTGAATTTTCAAGTGAACTGTTTTATATAGAACCAGGTAATCAAATATTAGTATATCATTTTGCAAAAATGGTCTATAACTACTGCAAACATTAATTAAGCTTTAGCAAAAATATGTGATATGCGTTTTACAAAAGAACTTACGACTTACGACCGAATGGTAATGGTAATTGATCGCCAACTAATCAATGATTTATTCTTATGGCTGGAAAATATAATTATGAGAATTGAAATGTTTGTAAACAAATGGTTTTATGTCAATTTTGTTCATTAAAGATCAATTTACGAGACTGTTAATATTTACTACTTTTTCGTAAGTTCTTTTGCATAATGCAGCCCAGATACTTTCTTTTTTGCACAAGTAAGGACTTAGGCTATTATATCAGTCACTTAAAACGGCCGATTTTTATTAGATATGTGGTTTGTTGTGGTCCCAAGAGTATCAAGAACTTGCTTCTAGTCACGGTTCAGTAACTCCAGAAAATAACGACATCGTCCTGTGGAGGATGTCCAGATTTCAATTCGAACCCCAGACGAGACTTCAGCAGCATCTCGCCAGACCACTTCACATGGCGCTCAGTCCTAATGGTACCACTATTGGTAAGTTCTTTGAAAAAAAATACCATCATTTTGTTGTCCCGCATGACATGCATTTTGATCATATAGTTCGTACTCTTAATTGCCGCCATTTTTTTTTATCCCATAAGGAATGCATTCTGATCATTATTTCGTTATTTTCATGCTTTTGTCTTTTGCAGCTTCTGCGGGAGTGGATGAAATGATGTGCATCTGGGAATGTTTTCCAGAAAATCGCGATCACCTTCGGAGACAGTCGTCATCGACCTTAGCACTGGACCAGATGATTCGATGAAATTCCGAGTTTAGTAGATGATTCGATGACTGTCATGTGTTCTGTAACGAATGGCCCCAAGCACTGTGATTTCTATAATTGTAGATATCAATGTTTTGTTTTTGTTGTAGAGTCTGAATTAAAAGTATGTATTTCTGTTGGCGATAGTCTTTTTAGCTCACATAAGCTGAAAGCTCCAGTGAGCTTTTCTGGTCACTTTTTGTCTGGCGCCGTATGTCTGTCCGTCCGTCTGTCCGTAAACTTGGGTGTTTTTTTTTTTACATTTTCGACATCTTTTCCAGAACCACTTGGTTAATTTCAACCAAACTTGCATTATTTGGTGAAAGTGATTAAATTTGTTCAAATGAAGTGTCGCGCCCTCTTTCAAAGGGAGATAATTCAGATTTAATGAAAATTTGTTGAGTAATTTTCAATTTTTTTTTCTGAATATCTAATCGATTAGGAACACTTTAAATTTATGCGGAAGTATCCTCAGACCAAATTTTGTTCAAATCAAGATCCCTGGTGGTACAATGGGGTTGTAGTGTTTGGACACAATAGGTGGTCGACTTTTTACATAGGATTATATATAGAAAAAAATTTTAATTAATAGAGATAATTATAATTCTTTAATTTTTCATTTTATTTTCCTTTTTGACTAAAAGCCCGATTGTTATAAAGTAAACAAGGAAACGCCATTCGAAAAATTTTACGTCGAACCACAAATTGGTCAATTAGGCTTGAGTCGTATTACATATGTACATGTACATAGGCGTCGGAACTGGAAAAGGGAGGTTAAGCCCCCCCAGCGCCCACTCTATGTCTTTTGAAAAAGTACATAATATAGGAAAAGAAAATTATGGCTTAGCCAAACAAACCTTTTTTTTTATACATGTATATTTTGGCTGGTATACATACCCCCTTTCAATTTTCTTCCAGCGGCTACAAGTATGTATTAAGATTTAATTTTTTTTTTCATTATAGATTCACTTTAAACCATCGCTCAATCAGTTATTTTTTTAATATTGCATCAAGTTTTGTGGACCATCATATTTATAAGTAAACCAATATTTAATTGATATTCAAAGAAAGTATGATTATCATACAATTTTGTATTCTATGAAATTGTGTCAAGCCCCGCCACAATATGATTATCTAATATTTTGATATAAGAGATCATTAACTATGATTTTCCTATACATGTACATGTATTAGGATTAAGACTGTCTCAAAAAGGCGATGCCTCATCTCGTTGAGCTCTGTAATCTGTGATCACCTACCGGTATGTTTGTAACATACATATACATGTACGTACAAAAGGATTTTGTTGCAATACTTCAACTTCGGAAAAAATCTCTATTAAGTGAAATTGGACCCCTATCCATCCTTTCAAATTGACTCGGTTGTATTTTTATATGTGTCCATTCTTTGATGTGTTTTTTTTTCTAGAATAGGGATAATCTATTTTTTATTTTATAAAAAAAAAATTCAAACTTACTATATACTGTATAATTAGAACTTTTGCGTTTGAAATATTGTTTTATGTAGTAAGGTAAATTTCAATGGAAAAAATTATCTCTATATTATATATTATAAATTATTGAACCAAGTAGGCAAATGCACCATCTTATTAATCCATCTTCTTTTATTAATATTTAATTTTTTTAAGGGGGGGGGGGGGGGGTTACTCATAATTAAAGTCAAAATATTTTGGAATGGCTTTGATGCTACACATACATGTATTTAAAGTAAATCCACCGTCCTGTGACGTCATACATTTTTCATAAACCATGAATTCATTAAAATTCTTGCAAATAGATTTATAATTTCTATGTTATTATAGGTGCACATCAAAAACTTAAATCATTGTTTACTTGGAGATATTTAATAAGCGTTTTTTACCCATATATTCAACATAATTCAATAATGACAAAGGGAAATAACTCTTTTCTATTTTTCTCTAAGTGATATATCTAAATGCTATAATTTTTCTAATGTAAACATTTTTTTCTCTTTTTTTTAGATTAATTTTAGTTTTCTGGCTAGTAAGCAATAAAATATAAATAGACAAAAAAGTATCCAGCCACTTATATTTAATTTTTAAACAAAAAAGTGTGATTTTCAGATGATAATTTCAGCCTTTGGTTTTCATTACCTTACATCTTAAAAAGTATGGATACATATATATTTTATTTATTTTTTGATGAAATTCAAGTCCAATAAGCTAAAAAAAGTTAAGTTTGTTAACTTTGAACCCATAATTTTATAGGTACAGAGTTACCTTAACAGTACACCATATTTTAATCTGAACAGATTCTTGGGTTCTGAGAAAATTCGCTATAATCTTAATAATTCCGATGTTTATGCAAAGACAGTCAACGGCTAGGCCACTAAGTTGAAAAGTTCCTTCAGCTTGAAGTCTGTTAAGTTTGAATTTTTTTTATAGAAATGTTAAACTTTTTATGCAACATTTAATCAATTTAATTATGTATATGAGAAATATATATGATATCCTAATGAAGGTATCTTCAAAAGACAAATAACTTTGTTGCAAGGTAAATCTTTGATATTCAGTAAAAAAAAGAGAGAGAAAATATATTCACTTTCTTTTCATTTTATTTTTTTCAGACATGTAATTTCCATAATGACCCTCACATATACTGTAATATAGGCATTCAATTTCTTTTATTTTGTAAAAATTGTAACACACTTGTACAAATATGTAATAATAAGAATTTTATGCCAAGATCTTGAAGGAGGGTTATTTCAGTCTGCACTTTCCGACGTAATGCAACATTTATAATGTCAATCCTTTGAGTTTACGAAATATTGGGATGCTTTCTGGCTACCTGCATGTTTTCTCGGAGTCTGGATAAAACTTTTGAAAACATGTGAAACCCATCTTACAGCTGGAAACTATGATTCTTCCCAATGGGGTTCAGCAACCTAAGTGATTATGAGAATAAGCATTGAGCATCGGATACCCAAAAGTGGTCTTCAGTCCCCAAACAGCATGGTATGGACTGTGTTGTAATTGTCTGTACTCATACTGTGCTGGAGTTGTTGGAAACATTTGTGTGCGAGGTCAATCAACGCTCTCCTGCCACTCAACATCATTTCACCATAAAGGTACACCCCCATGCCCTAGAATGATGAAATAAATACACAGTAGGTCATAGAGGTAATTTAATTTAAAGTACCAGTAGACATCAATCTGAACAAGTACATTATGAAGAAAACGCATGTTTCAGATTTATTTAATTAAACATTTTTTCTTTTCATGACCTGAGTACAATTTTTCTTTACCTGGTGGTCTAGGAGAAAACTCTGAATGTCTTTATTGAATTTATTTCCTTGTTTGCATTTTATTACAAGTTCACACCACCTATGTTTGATCTAAAAGAAAAAATAAAAGCACAGTATTAGAATTAAATAAAGAAACATTGCATGATACGGGTAGTCTGATTATCCCCCCTCTGCCACACTTCTTCCCTCTCCAATAGAATATGCATATTAGAAATAAACATTTTCCAGACTGGCAGCTTAGGCTAAAAATAAAATTAATGTTCTGGCCTTTATGTACCACCGCATTAGGTAAGATGCTGCCACATAAGTTAATTTTTTTGGCATGTAGAAAGGGAAATAACTCAATTTTCAGTTAAAATACAAAAATTGAGTTATTTCCCTTTGCAAAATAAAAGTAAAATACGTCTGTCTTCCTCATTATACACTGATTTATAGATCAACATGTGATTAATAAGTGTTCCATACCTCTGCATTACAGTTATCTATGTTGTACTTTTTCTTTAGACAAGACAAAGCAATCAGTGGTATCTCTTTTACATCCAGGAGTAGCTCCAAAAATAGTAATAATTCATCTGGGTTAAACTGAAACATTAAAAAATAAATTTTCTGCAAGATAAGCTGATATTTGACAAAGATTTACATTATTGCGTTAGTTTGTCTCTCTTTTTTTTTTTTTTTTTTTTTTTTTTTTTTTAGCAAAATTGTAAAATATTATCAGAAATATTAAGTAATAAGGAATTGAAGATAAAGCTAATTTTGTTCGAATATTTCTGTAAATTAATTCCTTGAAAATGACATAATAAAAACTCACATCTTTTAAAGTATCTTGGGCAAACTTTGTTGTTTTTCTTTTACAGCTTTTGCAAAATTCTTTAACCTAAGACAGAGAAAAGACATTGCCGGTAATAATAAAAAGCAATAAAGTTTTAAAAATATGTATCACCTACAAAATGATATTTTACATTGAATCAAAACTAAACAGCTAGTTGTTTTGTTGTTTTTGATTTTGTTTTTTTACAAAGGCATACCTGTCTTTTGAATGAGGACATTATACCACTCTCTGTCTCCATCATTTGTAAAAGAGGCTTTAAAAAAAAAATTGAAAAACACTTTCTGACACAGTTTTTCCGTTGTTTGTGAATCTTTCCTTTTTTCGTAAACTTTCATTAATATCTACATGTACTGTGGAATCATTAGAATTCATGGTGGCTCAATTTTTGTGGTAATCGTGGGTAGCCCTCGCCCAGGAATTAACACCCCCAGCAAAAACTAATTTTAAGAAGATCTACCAGTAGTTTCCTACTGAAACTGAAAGCTGACGCATCCAAGAAATTACATCCCCACAAATAAGCAAAAAAAAACACAATCCACGAAAATTGGCTCCATTCCACAGCATATTTTTTAAAAAAAAAGATTCATTCTAAGTTTGACTCACTGAGGGTATCCCTGAGCACTTTAACCAAACTAAGGACAACTCTGATGCTGTAACTTCTGCTGCTCTAAAACAATCATTTACCTTTATTACAAAACGAACAAAACAAAAAGCCCAATTAATTAATAAGAAGAGCATTTCATTCAGCAGCTTGCGAGAGTATGAAATTCTTACGAAATTTCTTCACATTCCTGAATGAAGAATTGCAGCACTTCCTACAAACAAAATATTGCATTCATTTTATGAAAATCTGGTACATGTAATAATTTATTGAAAAAATACAATCAAAACCTACCTGAGATGAAACAAGTTTTCCATGATACTTTTGCACATACTTCCTGAGACAAGCAAGAAACTCTAAAGATCCTGCCATTTTTTCTAGGTATCTTAGTAGAAAATATCCCTAAAATAAATAACATACATGTACTCTCTCTGAATGTGAATATAAGACTCAAAATAATAGGTTACTGAAGTATCTTACTTTGAGATAATGAACCTGTAAATACTTCTTCTCTGGGTTCATTCCATTCTTAACAAAAGTTTTGTTGGTGTTCAATTCACAGCAATCAGGTCTATAAAAATGGAAAGATACCTGGTAATCTGTTAAATAAAATATACAAGTTCATAAACCTAACTCTCTCTCTCTCTCTCTCTCTCTCTCTCTCTCTCCCCCCCCCACAAGTTTTTAATGTTTAACAAAGCAAAATACTTAATACTCAGCTACCAATAAAACTTTAACATACTTCAGAGTCTGTAGGCTTTCCTCTGTATTTTGCTGTTCAGCAGTCAGAGTTCTTAACTTCACAAAATCTCTCAGGTATCGAACATCACTCTCCTCCTTTTCAGAGATCATTCCAACTGTCTGCAAAAAACAAAAGAAGTGATTTGCAACTACTGGTACATTACATTTTTATCTTGAAATAACTCAGCTATTTTTTTTTAAATTACAGTAAGCATGCATTCTCAAAACCCCAGATTTACGAAAATAAAAGCAGAAATTATATATTCTATTTCAGTCTGTATTGTTTTCTTGAATACATGTACAGTAAAACTCATTTAGTACGAACATGGATATAGCGTATTTTTGGATATAGCGAAGTTTTTTGGAGTCCCCGGTAAAATTCTTAACAAATCTTTGCAAAATATTACAGTTATAACAAATCCGGATATAACAAATTTACTGATATAGCAGAATTATTTTGAGTCCTGTAGAGGTGAGTAATAACAAAATTTAATACCTTTATAACAAATTTCTTTACAGTTTTAAAACGTTTGCACTACCATTTAACGAAATAGTTTGAATGAATTTATTTTCATATAATTTTTTCAATTCATAATCCGATTACTGTAAATTATTTATATTACGCGAGTACTTAATTCCGCAATCCCGCTGTTTTTTATTAAATCCCGAGAATATAAAATCCCAAAAGTGGAACTTTTATCCTTATTTCTCATACTTCTCAACTCTCAAGGAATAATGGCGAGATTTTAAAATTCGCGAAGGGTGCTCCTCGCAATTTTACACGGATATTAATTCCTCACATTTAATTATGAATCTACAGTATTAAAGGTATCAAAGGAATGAATTTTTATTTTTAGCCTCAATTAGCAAAAATTAAGTCTGGTGAAAGAAAACATGTATATATATAAAGTGAATTCGCTATAGATATCATTACGAATTCGTTATACGGATGTAACGAATTACGGATATAATGAAGTAATTTCATTGGTTGCTAGAACTTCGCTATAACTGAGTTTTACTGTATGTATCGTAAAAATATTTATAAAGGTGTAGGGGGCCTTCAGTAAGAAATAAATTAGACAGGTGGACTTAATGCAAAAAACAGCAATAAATTAGACAGGTGGACTTAATGCAAAAAACAGCAAACATAAATTAATTTCAAATTATCTTATTAATACAATTTGTTATTAGACACTGCAGCTCAAAGATCACTTCTTTTCGTAGTTCAACCCAACGAATTTCAACAAATACTGATGAAAGCACAGAGCATAATTTTTTTTTTACTTTTAGGACTCTGGTGTGTATGATGTCCTCTAGATAGGTACAGAAGCCCTCGGTCAGCCATTCCTCTGTCCAGTCTAACGGACCAATCACAATGCCGAACCATGTGTGACAAACCTCGTGTGCCAGCCGGTAAAACATGGACAAATCTGAATGTAGGAGGGACTGGGAGATGTACAAAACACTTGGGCTGAAAAATAAACCATCCAAAAATATAAAAATTGTATTTTCAAATAAATTGCATATAGTAAGAAGATCTGAAAAAATCTAGAGCAACATAGAAAATTTTTAAATAAACCAATTTGGCAAAGACACATCATTTAAGGTTGCAAGGGAATAAAATGCAGACGTCCTTATTTGGTGTTACTGTAAAAGTTGGTATATTTTAAATAATTCATGATTGTACATTTATGAATATGTAACTCTATTTTAATTAATTAATAATATACAAAGCTATGTGTCAATTAATATTGACCAGCAATAATGTATGTATCATTTTATCAACATTGTGTATACATTGAATAAAGATAATAATTAATCAAATAATAAAATAAAATACTTTTGATCCACCACTGATACTCTCAGTACACCTGTAAGAGGTACCTGAGTAGTATTTAACCTTTATTTATTCCTAAAATTTCATTGGTTAAAACTTTTACCTCCAAAACTTTGACCTAAGACAAGCTACTGCCAATCAAGACTGACTTGAAATATTATAAGAGACTGAGCAGAACCCATAATTATGTAAGTACTAACTTTTCTCTTCTAATTAACAAGTTGTAAATTAATCATCTCATACTTTATTCTGAGTTATCAAACTAAATTCAATGTATAAAGTGTGAAAGATATTAGAGTGAATGTGTTTTTGGTAGTTGTTTCTAATCAACTCTCCTATGCAGTTACTTGGACAAACCACAAGTGAAACAGTGTTTGGACCTCAGCACAAATCATCGCTGCTGACAAGACTTAGTTCTTGGAAATAATTAATAAATTCGATAAAATGTATGCTAAAGCACTGTTTTTCAAGGAAACTTATTTATAAATACCTTGAAAATAGTCAGATTTTAAATGGCACGAACAATTTAGATATTTTTTGTAGTCGTATATATTCCTACGCCAGAGTTCAATATAGTCTCGTTCAACTCGATGCTCGGCTGTCTCCGTAAATTTCCAACAAGCAGAGAGTCTCTCTTGCTTGTCGGAGATTTACGGTGTCAGCCGAGCGTTTGGTTGAACGAGACTAGAGTACAATATTGCTTGGATCCATACAATTTTCGAGAAATATTTTCTCTTACTGATACATAGTTTGATTGAATTAATTTTATCTTTAAATATTATTTAACATGATTCATATGGGGGTTTCTCGACATTCTTGTCGAAAGAGTCCAAAAATTCATATTAAAAAAATAAGCGTAATTCAAATACAAATTAGACACTACGTGTACTTGTCATGCAAAATAACTTATCATTGATTTTAAAATAAATAAACATTGACAAAATCAACTCCCGTCAGTTCTTCAGTACTTTGTTTTTAATTACAGTCATAGTACTTCATACTCATACAGTAGATTCAGTAAATTAGACTGAAAGCTCTGTTCCGTAAACAGGTACTTATTCTTGTCATAAATATATGCTTAATTTTATACTTTTTACAAGAATACATAATTGAAATATGAATGTTCAATACTGATCATGATGATAGATCTGAATTAAGTGTTTTATAAAATGCTGTGACAAGGGGAATAACTCTGTCTTATTTATAGCATTTATAAACCATGTATTTTATGACTTGTGAAATCAATTATAAATATTATGTTCATTGAACATGTATATGAAATTGAATTATATCTATGCATATTTACAGGGTGATTTATTGTGATAATATAATAAATCATATATCAACGAACCCGCAGGTGTCTGTTTATACTCATTACATAGGACCCCTGTTACATTACTAAAGCATTAATTAGTGTACAGAATGGAAAAGGATTTAATCCTTGCCTTGCCATTCCTAGACTGTCAAAAGATGAGGGCACCACTAGAATATCCTGTCTTTTCATGGGATGTGGGCCCAACACAGTGGTGACTTCCTTCAGACACAGAGGGATGTATCTATGAATGTCATTCATTTTGGTCATCAATGTCTCGGGACCAAAGACACGGTAGGGGATAATCTCATTGGCAGACCTACCATAAATCAAAATGGAATTTTGTCTTTGAAATGACATGTCAAATGTACCAAATAATTCTATTATGCTAGTCATTTACACGATTGATTGTATCTTTTCATGATGCAGTTCAAACAATGACTGACTGATTTTGGAGTTTTGGCTTTTTGCACTCCTTCCAAGATCCAACAGCAAGAGAAAGAGTAGAACTAGGCATCGGGAAGGTTGTCCAAAAGTAGAAACATTCCAAGCCTATACCCAAAGAAAATTAAATGAGTGAGTGAAGTTCAAGGCATATACATTTGTACTTACAATGGGTGGATATCCATATACTAGTAAGGCATTGTATTGTATCACCTTTTTTAAAACAAACCAATATCCACTCAATTTTGATGAGAGACTCCTTCATAACCTACTTTCTAGAAGAATATTCAAAAAAGGGAGAGCATCACAAAGAACAAAAATTTTCCTGGCAATGAAGAAGGACTGATAGTATCTTCCTTTTTTTCAATTCCCCCTGATGTGAAAGACTACTCACCATCACTACACTCTCTACATTGTGGCTCTAGGTCTCCACTCATAATGACAGTGAGTCCCTGTTGTACTGTTATGTAGGCCTGCCAAGTAGCCAGGGCTTCTGGGACATCCTGACTTGGAAACAGTGAGCGATTGTTGACCCAGTGCCCATGTGTGTACACACAATCACTGCAACCATAAAATAGAGTTCTGCATCATAAAAAGAGAGCAAAATATTGGATTTTCAAACAAATGATTTACCCATTTTGGATGGCAATCAATTTAATTTATAAACACGTATAATATAAAGGATTTAAAATTGATATTGATTGGGCTTCGTAAATTTTCTTAGCGCATCTCTGGACTTTTAAAGGTATGGACGCTATATAAATAAAAATAAAGTTTCGGCATGCTTTATTATATTCAAGAACATAAACAGAAATGGTACTGACTTGCCATCCTGATCATTGGTCCATTTCAGAGACAGACCATCTGTGGTTGTTTTGTACGATATTTTGATTGCTCTGAGATTGTCCTCAGATTCTTTCTGACATGGAACCTTAATTTTTAAACACTGATCTCCCAAATCATACTGAAGCGAGTTCTCTGACGTCTGTCCCACGTCTGTTGACCAATGGGGTGAGCTTAGTGTTTGTGCATCAATGCTTGTAGTTACTTCCGTCTCTGATACACTTTGTATTTCCAGTTCATGACAGTCTAATATCAGTATAAAATCTTTATTATTACTTTCCTCACAGTCAAACCTCTGTAGGCTTGCATCATAAGATATATTTGTATCATCTTTTAAAGAAACTGATTGCTTTAAATGTTTATTCATTGGGAGTACAGCTGCTGAATTTTCTGTGTCGTTGACTTTTCTTTTCATACTTGTTTTTCCTTCATCACAAATCACTCTACATTTCTCATCTACAATTTTAATGTAATTGTTAACTGGTTCAGTTTCACTTGATAATTCTGCAACAAAACTTTTACTTTTGAGGTCCTCTTTCTCCTCTAGCGGGGTTTTATCAGAATCTGCACTTTTTGGTCTTGTATTTTCAGAGATACCAGAGTCGATATCAAGTGGATCTGGAAGTCGATCTCTCTTCCTTTGTGTGGTAAAATAAACAGATGTACTTCCTTGAAAAAAATTGTTACAGAGATCACATTTGAGATTTATCAAGTAGTGATGAACTTGTATATCCGAGAAGTTAGATGACAGTGGCAGATCTAATTCTCCTCTTTTCTGGACATTATCGTCCATCTTTAGTCATTTATGCCTGAGTTTGACAATTCTTCGATTGTATAGTATGATTGTGACAACCCATGTACGTACTACATCGATTTTTGCACAAATAGTAATAGCTGTACATCCTATTGCGTGTACTTGTCCATTTCGTGCAGATGCACACCTCTTTTTTTGCCCTGATAAAAGTCGAGATTAGAGTCAATTAAGATGTCGGCATACCATATCGCACTATTTTTCCTGAAGGAAACATAGAAATAGTAATTGTCTGTGAAAAGGAATATTCTATGTGACTTGAGAGTCAATGTAGCTAAATGGTAACAGTCTGTTGTGTGTGTTTGATAGAAAGATTGTATACCGGAAGTTTCGTAGGCCTCATTAAAGATAAAACCAACTCTGAATCTTCAATCGGCAAAGAGTCGGATTGAACACAACTACTCAACAAACATGTAGTGTTAAGAAGGTAGAAGGACTTTTCGATGTATAAAGATGATGTCAGCTTCTAATAATGGAATATGGGAAGGTAAAGAAAATGTGAATCTCTTGATTATTTTGTGAAAAATGGATAAACTCCCATTTAAAGATAGAGAAAATTCGGTCCAAAACATACTCTGAAACAATTGCTATTACAACAGCAATTTTTCAAAGACGGGATAGTATAAAATAGCTGTAGATATAAGATAATTGTCTGTCTGTCCTTTTTTTTTATTTCAACTCATTCTAATGAAAGAATCATAAGTGAATTTGAATCCTGTGGTAAAGGGAAAATTGACAATTTGGCCTAACTTGTTCAATAAGACACTAAAAATCTTTTTCCAAATCTTCAATTGCATAGGCAGTTACTTATCTCTTAACCCCCCCCCCCCCCTTTCCCCCCCCCCCCCCCCAACCCACAAAAAAATAAGTAAATATGTTTTTACTAAAAGAGCCTACACAAAAAAATAAATTTTTCTTACACTTTTTTAGGGACTTGGGAATATTGCCTTGGTTACTGGGAAGGTTTCCAAGAGACGCTGAGTGACCTTGACATAGACTACTGGCGCTGGGTGCTTTGGGTCATATATCCCATTATTCTTTCATTTCTACTTCCAATCTTTATCCTGTTATTTCTATACTGTTCAGCATTCTTTCTTCATTTATACAATTACCGACACAACTTCAGAGAGGCTTACAATCATGATGTATGGGATGGTGCAAGGACAGCCATAGCTGCTGCCTGGGATGCCCAGGGAAGAATTTGGCATGGTAAGGATTTCACTTAATAATGCATTATCTGCATGAGTATCTTTCTAACTTTATTGATTAGTTTTTTTTTTATTAGTACATGTATCAGATGACATTGTTTAAAATTGACATTTGATTTGCATATAAACTTTACACTATAAAAATCATAATCATATGAAAACTTTGTTTGATAACAGAAATGAAATATTTACATGCTGTTTCTGGTCACAGTATTTTTTTCTGAAATATATACTGGTACTGGTACTTAATAATATACCGGTGATAGGTTTTGAGATAGATGGTTTGGAGAAGATCCCTGACAAGGGTGCAGCATTGATTGTGTACTACCATGGAACTTTACCCATTGACTTCTATTACCTTGCTGCCAGATGTTTACTGGAAAAGAAGAGACATATAAGAGCAGTAGGCGACAACTTCCTTTTCCACATACCAGGTCAATGCCTTCAAGTTTTCAAAATGTATTATTTTTCAAATCTATAACGGTAGAATTTGTAATTTTGTTTTTTCCAAATCATATATTGACAGGGTTAAGAAGGTTTTTGGAGGTCTTCAGAGTCACCCCTGGCACACTACAAAGCTGTGTTAGTGTCTTGAATGATGGACACTTGCTGGCCATTGCTCCAGGTATACTTGTTTAATTTCATTAGTCCCCTGCTGGTGAAACTGGAGGGGACTTAAGTCTTTATTGCTATCTGTCGGTCATTCTGTACCAACTTTTTTTCCAAACCTTTTTTTTTTGTTATGGTTTAGTGAATCTATTTGAAACTTGCAGTGTAGCTTTAAAATGAGAAACTACAGATAAAGTTTAAGTTTTATTAAGATTGATGAACAGATGATGAAGAAATTAATTTTACTATAAAACATCTCGTTGTTTTACTAATGGGATTCGTCATTTGAAAAGAATCTTCAATCAAATTTTCTTGAAACCTATTTAGTACATAAATAAAATAATCAGGATGCAGGAAAGAGACATTGATTGCTTATGCCATACTCTCAAAATGTTTGTTTTTTATTATGAAAATAACTTGATAAGCAAATATATCCTTTTTGTAGGCAGCGTATTTGAGAATTATGAGATTATCATTTATTAATTATGTGACTTAATCTGCTTGGTTTTCTGTATGCAGTACATGTGCGTTACAGGTGGGGTGAGAGAAGCGTTGTTTGGTGATGAGAACTATCCCATATTGTGGGGAAAACGTCAGGGATTTGCCAAAGCTGCTATACAAGCAAATGTGGTATGACTATTTGTGAAGGGTTCATTGATATCATTTTAAGGTTTGTTTTGATCTTTGATTAGAATTAGAGAATGTGTGTTACCAGAAGAGGGCTGATCCTGTCAATCAAATTTCCACAACCCTTGATATGTAATGTTTGTCTTCATTTTACAGCCAATAATTCCAGTGTTCACACAGAATGTTAGAGAAGCCTTTAGAACCCCCAAGGTTACCAGGGGTGAGTTATTCCCCCTTTAAATTACAAGTACTATGTAGTAGGACTGAAGTGCCTTTTGTAGTTATATGTACAATGTTAAATATGTTGAATTTAAGCAGTCAGATATCTGCCAAAAATACTTTACTGTTCCTACATGTAATTTACATCACAAACAAATGAAAAGTATTCATTTTGATAGAAGAACTTTAAATTTATAATCTTGATAAAAATTTGGCTCAGCTTGATATTTGGACTAACACTCTTGTTGATGAAAGGTGTCAATCCAAATATTGAGATGGCTAAGGCATTAGTCCATACTGTAAATCTCTACCAAATTTAGAAATTTTGATGAAGTTTGATGTCTCAGGATTTACAATTTTTCTTGAAGCTTGTCTACGAAGGTTGTATGAAAAGACTCGCCTTCCTCTTGTTCCAATCTATGGATTCTTTCCTGTTAAATTCAAGTAAGAAATTTTCCCGCATAATTTTTTTTTGTTAAGAGAGTTAAAAAAATATTTGGTGGTGGGGGGGGGGGGGCATTCTAGCTCATTTTATCTGTGTTTTGAAATTAAATCTGGGCATCAAAGTAACATACATGTAATTTTAGCAAAGGTAACTCTGTCATATTAAGGTTTTAGATTTGATGATGATGATGTATTCCTCTGTTTCTTCCAGGATGTTTATAGGGGATCCCATTTATCCAAAAAAGGACCAAACTTCAGAATCACTTTCTAATGAGGTACATGCAAACTTACACAAATATTCCTACAAAGTTTAACAACAAATCTTGATCAGTCTAGACAAGACTATCAAAACGGAGTTAACTCCCAAAATAAAGTCTTTGGCTCCATCATGCATTGCGGTAAAATGGCGTTTCTAGTGTAAACATGGGAGTTATGCCCCTTGGTTCTAAATAAATCTCTAAAATTGGCCAAAAACACAACAAAAATTAATTCTAAACTTTAAAAAACATTTCTGAACGTTTATGTGTCATATTGATATCCTATGTTCATAGCCGTTTACTTGAATTACGTAAGATTAATTTTTAAAATGAAAAAGTCACCGAAAACTTCGATATGTTTATTTATCATTGTTTGTTTAAAGTTTAGTTTCATTTCAATCATTTTCATGCTAAATTATTCAATTATCTTGAATGATTATATAATTAACATGGTTTTCTAACATCGCAAATGCTGCGAGCGACTATAATTGTTTTAATGATAATTAGCAGTTCAATATTTTATCTAGAGTGACAATTTGTTTAATTTTCTTGGCTTTTAAACAATCAATCCTATTTTTTAAATACAAATAAGACTTTTTGCTAAAGCAGCCAGTTTTTGTTAGTAATCGAAGCTTTTTTCGTTTACGCACTTATCAATTTGTATGTTTGGTGATTTTAAATTGTAACACAATATGAAAAAAGTAAAATTTAATGCAATTTACCTTTAATTAACAATAAAATTCCATGGAAAACACAAAAATATAACTTTTTAAGCATCGTCCAAACGTCCAACTTCGTAGATGAATAACTTTCTTAAGTGCAAATAAACCCCTGTTTTGTGCAAATTCGATCGATAGTAAATTATATTCTGGGTCTTTTAAAACATATAAGAAGTCTGCCAACACATGCAGCACTTTGCAAGACGATTTCTTGTTGACCCCATGTTTTCATCGAAAAATCGCCATATTTTGTACCAGTGCGCATGCGTAGACTCCCAAAACGGAGTCCAAAATGCTTGCAGAAATTCACTTCCGTTAACTCCATTTTGGGAGTTCATCCAGACAGTTGATAGAAACCTGTTGATTAATTATATTGCTTCTTATCTGTATTGAATCTTTAAAAATGTTGCATGATGTTGTTTATAACAAAGCTCTGTATTTCATCTGTATGTTTTCAATGGATCTTGCAATTGCTCACAATTAAGTTTTTTAGAAATTTTTATGAGTGTACATACAGTAACGATTAGACCCAACCTAACACTAGAGTAAACCGCAACTGAACCTGGGGTTTACTTGGGGTTTACTCTGGGTTTGCTTTTTGAAAATTTGGGTTTACTTTGGGTTTACTTGGAAATTGCTTTTGAGGTCAACTGTACGCACTGAAATGTGAAGCAGACCCGTCTTTTATTTTACCATCCTACTGCCTGTAATCCCTGTCCCTTGTATATTCCGAATACACATTTAGCGACTGTTTTCAGGGGTATACTTCTGACCAGGCTTACTCTCTGTGTCCAATCTGGGTTTACTTTGGGTTTACTCTGGGTCCACTTTAGTAACCCTGGGGTAAAACCCAAAGTAAACCCAGAAAGTAAACCCAGGGTTTAGTTGGGGTTTACTTTCTGTTAAGTTGGGTCTGATCAGTACTGTATATGTGTATATTTGCTAGGTAATGAATTCCGTAGGAACCTTGATATATCAGCATCAGAGACTGCCGGGCAATATTCTCTTCGCCCTGATTGACAGACTTGTGTGAGACAGGCAGACACGCCCATTACCCAGTGCTGGCTTTCATCAGAGACCTAAACATGTATACTATTAAATATAGGTCCCTACTTTCATCAATTTCTCAGGAGTAGTGTGTAGAAATCAACTGTTCTTCAGATAAGTATACCATGTTCCCACTGCCATAAAAGGTTGATTCCAATTTGTCTGTTTGATTCCCTTTGAAAGCAACATATCTCCAATATTTCAACAATCATCATCTTGTAGTTAAAAAGAAAGGGTGGGTGTCATTTGTGGATGGAAGACACTATGTACTTCCATCTAAATGTGGAAATGAATATTTGATAGAAACTTTTGTGATATTAACTACGATTTAGATGAAATCTGATTAATATTAGACAGGTAAAACCACTCCACTACAATAAGCTATACAAGATCCACCAACATTCCATACAAAGTCATCTCAGGACGACCTTTTAAGTATAAATAAACATATACATGAAAACCAATCGGATTCAAGCTTTAGTAAACAAGTCTTACATACTTTGATAGCTTTATTTCTTATAACTATCTCTAATGCTTGGTTGTCTATTTTGTGCCCATTTAAGTTTTTCTGCCAATATTGTGTGTAAAATCCTTCTGATTTGCTATTTTTCCTTGAATAATGCAAATGACAATTACCGTACAAAAACTCAGAAACTTCGCCATAACTTTGTTCACTTTACGAGGCATCTCGGGGATTGAAGTTCATCAGTGATAAAGAAACACATGTTCAAACTACCAGTCAAGATTTCGACAGCAGTGATTTCATTGGCTATTTGAAAGGTCACTCTGAGATGACCCTGTAAGGGATATTGTTAGATCATGAACAGCATATCGTAGAGGAGCGGTTTTACGAGTCTAATTTTAAAAAGATTTAGGTGTAAAAATAAAAGTCAGAAGAGCAGTTTACTTTTTATATAGTTGCTACCAATAAGAACAAGCATTTGATATTATTTTTTTAGTTTTCTTAATTTGATACCACCACTTGTATATAAAGTGAGTAAACAATTTTGAACAGCATTTAGATTTATATATACAAATCATAGAATTGTGATGTAGTACAGTGTCTGTTAAATGTTTTACATTCCTAAATTAGAATATACATCAAACTCTCATATAAAGAGGTTAATATTTAATTATTGGAAGATGTTTGTATAGATACCAGTATAAGTATGTAGAGTAGTCTTTGTTAGCATTTGTATGTTGTTATACATCTACTAAATTTTTGATAATTATTATATGCAAGTTGTTATGCGATATCGATGAAATTCATGAAGAAAATGTAGAATTAATTAAGAGTGAAAATGAATGTTAGGAATAATTTACAATATTTATATTATTAATTTAGGAATGCACAGAAAGACAGTGTTTTGCAAATTCCATTTATTTTTATTTATTTTTCCCCTTATTATATTTCTATATATGTATGAAACTTGAAATATTTTAAAAGAATGTGTGCAATAGGATAACAGGTGGGATATTATTTCAAATTCATTGACAAATGTAAAATTTTTGTAATTTGTCTCTTTAATGTTCTGTCTAAATTTAAAAGTGCTATAGTGAAAAAGTAAGCATTTGTTATAAGTAACTTAATTGTATAATGCTTTTGAATTTGTATCTAGAAACTGATTCTGTCCTCAAATGGGCCAATCGCTGTGAATAACATACATATATATGTTTATTTCCCACTGATCTCTATTCATGTGCACCAAACATGTGGCAGTGTATTTTTGACATTAAAATATGTGCAATCCTTTGATATCAGTTTTATTTGCATATGTTACTTTTTTCAGAGTTAGTTTATTTATTTATTACTGTTCTTGAGAATATTAAAGTTGATACACTGTATACTCATTTAAAACTGTCTGTCTTTGAAATGTGGAATATTATTTCACATTTTTTTTAAGCAATTTTTTTTTTGGTTGCAAAGAACATTCAATATTTGTTTTTTGTCAATGTTATCATTAAAGTTTTGACTGAGAGTCTGAGTTTGAAATTATGATCTTTGAATTGTAAGAATTTTATAGAAATACCTAATATGCATATACTAGTATTATATTAGGTTTGTTGAAACCAAACATATTCCCTGGACATTCAGGAACTAGCCTAATAAGTGATTTGTTTTGGACTCAAGGACTCAGGGACTCAAACTTCATTAATATTAACAAATTGAAGACGCGATCGCTATGTTGCAGTCTATAGTTTACTACATGTACTAGCTGACTACAGAATTATCGACGGCAACGCACAAGGCGCTTTATCTAATGGCGTTGCGTCATTTAGGTCCAAGGCAAAATAGTGATCTTTACAAGTTGATTTACACAACTAAACCTAAAATGAACTTTGATATGTCTTTATTTGAAATTAGAAAATTTAACATTCATTAATTTCTTTTGATGTTTCCCCCTAATTAATATAGGTTTCTGTGGCTCTTCCGTGTCATAGTAAGCGTATTTGAAAAAGCGTCTCTGGTCAATTTTAAGTTTCATAATAAATTTCGTATGTTTGTGGGTTTGTTTGTGAGTGGAGTTAGGATATTCTCGGATTACCTTGTTGATAAGTTACACCAAGGCCGTCTGACAGCATTATCTCCCCTACCGTCATAGTTACCCCGATAACGATCGCGACAGCTCATTAGTAGCTGACTTCACGCTGTCTCGCTTTCTCTTGATGTACTATACATGTATTGTACTACCAATCAGTACAGTGTATGCTTGTTTACACGTGTACCTCTGAAATTTGGAAGGAGTGTGTTCAAACCTTCGTTTATCGATATATATTTTATATATAAAATCACTCAATTATACATAAATGAGGGCGGGTGAAAAATTATATTAGCATTTCATATTTAAGGTAATGGACAGTGTTAATGGAATGAAGATTCTTTTAAACGTAATTTGCTAAAGTTCTTGATCTAGTAGCTTTCCATTTACGACTGCTTCTAGCGTTGATAGACCGAACCTCTGGGGGCATCTGGAAGCTGCAACGTCACTTCCAGTTAATTCTCCATTCACTAAATACTGTTTGCCGACTTTCTCTTGACACCACGTAATAAGTTCATCTGTTTTAGGAGTTTGTACTTCGGCTATCAGTGCAATACCTTTGATGACCACTAATCCCGCTTCTAAATCCTCGATAAGACAGTCGAAATCCGGTACCAGACCGCCATCTGCTTCTTTCATCACGTGCCGCAAATCGGCGAATTGCTTTATGGTAGTGAGGATACTGTGCAAATCGGCATTGCTACTATAGTCCCCCTTGAATCGTTCCATGCACCACTGGTACAAATCCTGCACGCCCGTCACATCAACTCGGACTTGTTCGGATGTCGTTAATGCCTGTGCTATATCCAGGCATTCTTGGCTGCAGACGTTTAGAATTTCGGTTGTTTCTTGGCTAATTCCATGGTAAAATAGTGGTGCCTCTGATACGGGTTTTCCGTCCCATTTGCCCCATTGCCCATAGATAGTAACTGGGCGAAGGAACGTGTTTGGCGATAGTGTGACCTCTAAAAAATGCCTAGAAGGTCGAAACAACGGTTGACTTCCATGTATCATTTGAAGACACATCAGGGGCGGTCGTCTGCAAATTCCTCGCCCACGAACAATTGAACCGACCAAAACCTTCATGGCACTCAGGGCTTCTACTTGATAACCAAATTCTATGAGCTTGGATGTCCAAGACGGTTCTTCGAAAGACAGAAACGTGCAAAGATCGGCTTTGCTCCCTAAAATTTTATAACACAGATATTCAAATCCGGGCCTTCCCGGTAAACCAATAATGACGGCGTTCCTGTTTACAAACGGTTCAATTGCTTGGAGATATTTCTCGTGGTCCAGAGCTGACGTTGTAAGGATGATAAGGTCGCTAGCATTGATGGCTTCCTTTGGATTGCTTGTCACCAGCCTAGGTTTTGCCTTAACATCTCTCTTAGTACCAGACTCCTCGTTGATGGTTAGAACCATACCCCCTTTCTTGTCCAGTGTATTTTCCCATTTAGTGGCCTCTTCTTCGTTAAGGACCAGAATGCGCGTCTCAGCTTCCGGGTTGGATGCAGAGAACGCTGCGACGAGATGAGTGTTGTTGTCACCCCCACAGACACAAATCTTTAATGGTCCAGACGCCATGACTTATATTGTACTGAAACAAAGAAGCAAAACATTTTGATTAAAAAGGTGTTTTTAAAAAAAAATCTCTCTCTCTCTCCCTCTCTCTCTCTCTCGTGTAAAATATCTATAAGTATCATCCAACCTCTACTTAAGTTTCAATAAGAACAATTGTTCTCTATTTATTTATAGTAGTCTTCAATCGACATTCCGCTTTTTATCGTTATACACACAGTCCGGTCAGCGGCGAGCTTTGCTCTATACCTATACTTCCTGGTATCCTCTTAGCCACACGTGCATACCTCGGAACAAGGAATGTTTGTGCAACTACTTCAGCAGCATCAGCAGGTGTAGGCAATAACATTCAGCTTTCTTTTCTCTTTTTCTAATTCGATTATACGTCAACTGCATTGACGTCAAAAATCATCATCCACAAACCACTATTCAATTACGACACCACTTCTAGCACCAAACTGAGACAAGCTTATTGCGCTGCTGCCAAGACATCGCAGATCTAATTTCTTACTTACGATAAGGGTTAATATAATTTGACTTTATTCATGAAAATAAGTATATCGCTCTTGATTAATTACGTTGATAACTTATCCAAAACCTTGCGAAATATCCGTAAATACATCAACGAAAAATAAAAAAAAGTTTAATAAGGTTTGGATCTAGCGAACCTTAATTAAGAACAGGTAAACATGCATACATGAAGCAAAAAAACATTGCTGGTCAGTTTACCTTCACGGAAGAGAGTCCGGCAAGGTCGGCTTGTGTAGTATGTGATGTCTAATGCAACAAGGTGCGCGCACATGCAGAAATCAGATCCCCACTGTAGACAGGAAAGATATCCTATTCAGTTCCCTGCATGACAGTGCGCGTGCTGTAGATACATTTGTTTCCACTTTTCCCCAACCAAATGCTCATCCTCCGCGATGGCTTAGAATGCCTCGCTATATTTACCAGGAATCCGTCAATAATGATCAGTGTTGTTCAAGGGCGAACAGAAACTATGAGATTACTTTTTGGCATTTCATTAAATGCTTAAAAAGTTGTGACAAGAATCCCTTCGATCATGTCGCTTTGTTTTTTCCAAGGCGTCTATATGATTAGAATATGTACTTTTTTCAATTTATGTTCTTTTTTTCCCGATTAACAACGTCTTTTCAAAACTCCTAGAGTGAAAAACGAATGTAATATTTATGAAACGATGCATGCTTATAAAAATCTGAAGTCTCTCTCTCTCTCTCTCTCTCTCTCTCTCTCTCTCTCTCTCTCTCTCTCTCTCTCTGTTGCTTTTTTGTTGATGATACTATTTTCAAACACATTGAATCAGTTTATCTTGTTTGTCACAACTCATTAATTTGTCAAGGAAATGGCAATTTCTTTACATATTGTTTGTAAACAAATAGCAGACTCGAGATTTTTTTGCATAACAATTCATTTGTTATACCTCTTTATTTTGCTTGTAATTAACTTGACTTCTAACATTTAAATTTTGGTATATCATTCAAAATGCTCAAGTAAACTATTTTATGCATGAAAAATAATATAAAATAAAATTTTGACCCCAAATCGTACCTAGGTCCCTTTAAATTGTTTTTTTTTTTATTTTTATTTTTTTTTTATACATTTTTTGTTATAAGCGTTACAGTCTTTCTCATTTTTCAACTGAATATATAGGTAAATGATAAATAAATTGATAAGATGAATTTATGAATCAATAACTAAAACTTCATGAAAAAAACCCCCACAAAACAACACAAAACTTTAAAAATATATACATATAAAAGAGTACTGGAAAGGAAAAAAGCGCTCCTAAACTCTGGGTGATTTTGATATACATGTAGCTAATGTAATGAGACTCGTGACGCCCGAACTGGATTTTGTATCTTTGTGGTTTTTACGGGTATGGATGTGCTTGTATATAAAAGTTTCACTTTTACTGCCCTTTGAAATTTGTGATAAGATAATAAAGGTAGATGATTGACATGAATCTCGCCCACTGATATATGTACAGCAATTTCCCCTGCTATTTTAAGTGACATACACAATTTACCTGGGTATTTATTTACAAAAAATTATGAGTTCACTGCATAGACTACGTGTGCCTACCGATTTGTTATACAGGGAAATAAACTGAAAAAATAACCCCAGCTATGGATAATTCGGATAACAAAATGAAGTTGCCACCGATTAAGGATATCTTTACTTCGTACCAGATGCCTGAGACTGGTTCTAGTCACGAGTTTATACCGAACCCACCCCAGGGTAAAAGAGGGGAGGAACGCATTCGACGCCCAATGAACGCTTTCATGGTCTGGGCCAAAACGGAAAGGAAGAAATTAGCCCTGGAAAATCCGGAAGTTCACAATGCTGACCTGAGTAAAATCCTCGGTGAGTTGTCGCATAATGAATGATGACCGGTATGCTTGTATTAGAAATTTACCATTTATCCAACAAAGTAGTATTTTTTTTTAATTAAAAAAAAATTAAATGACACATATTTTTCTCTACATTATTTTAAATAATGACATTTTTGCATAATTCTTTTATTTGAAAAAAATGCTGTATCGTTCATATTGCACAAGTAGAATTAATTTGTAAGAAACTTATTTTATTTAAAAAAAGCCATGTTAAATCATTAGAGGCTATTACATCATGTGGAAACATTTTAAAAAATCATTTGTATTAAAGTACATACACGCAATATATTTAATCATCTGTCGCGTATTTACTTCAGACATTACATTCAAAGACAATTTACAATGGTAATAAAATACTGTGAACACTTCGTTGTTGTTATGCAATATCTGGAAGTTTTACAACTGAAAACGACACTAACTGTCTGTTCTTCAGATAATAAAACGCAAATTTTATGCAATCAACTCTTTCTTTAGAAAATTTGTATTATTTTATAATTTTCTTCATTCGCACAAAAAAAAAAAAAAATCCCAAAATGATTTTTATCGATAAAAAAAACCCTTACACCGAACGATTAATATGAATAAACATTACATAATGATATTTCTCACAAACATTTTCATTTATAATTGTTTAAATTAAAGTTTTTATTCGTTAATAAACAATACATGTTTTCCAAACTCTTAAAGATTTCAATAAAATCATCACCAATATTGGTAACATAATTAAAAAATGATAAAAATCTAATTTACAAAAAAAACAAAAAAACCAAGATCATTGATATTCACTTCTGTTAAAATCAGTCTGTCTAAATTGTAAAATCTTTTCTTAGGACAAAAATGGCGAGAGCTCAGTCCTTCTCAAAAGAAGTATTACAGCGAAGAGGCTGACAAGTTGCGAGATCTCCACATGCAAAAATACCCGGATTACAAGTACCGCCCGCGTCGGAGAAAGGCCAAGTTCAAAGTACCCCATGATGACAATCGGACTGCGTACGATTTCGGGGAAATCGAAGGTGTCGTGCTTAATTCTGGTCACCTAACGCCTCCTGCCAGTCCTGTGCCATCACATCCGAAGATGGTAATCCCGTTCTCTGTCTCGGAGGAAATGAGTTTTGACCACACGATGACCGATGCGACTTTGAACTTCCGAGAATACCCGGATACTCCACCCTATTACAACAGATTTAAGGGTTTTGACTTTTCCGATGGTTGTTCCAACACTCGTGTCGAAATGTGTCATTATTTGCAAGAGCGACCTTTGACCTTCTTGCACGGAGCCATGTCGTCTGCAATTCAGTGTCCAGAGTTGGAAACTCCGGAAAACTACGTGTTGTCGTCACAAGAACTAAGAGATGTGACAGAGATTGACAGCACGGAGTTTGATCAGTATCTCAAAGCAGACGACAACGTCAAATGCACAACAGAAACGTGATATTTAGAAAGTTGACTTCCATTGCCCCCCCCCCCCCCCCAAAAAAAGGAACAAAACCCACACCCATTTTTTTCCAAAGTTTTACGTCAATACATATATTGTGTATTATTCGTATGGTTCAAAAAGCTACATTACGAAGTGATATTTGGATAACACAAGATGAAATGATTTCTCATTAATATTTGTGTTATGTCCAAAATGACAATTTAAGATGAAAAACACAGGTTTCAGTAAAGCGCGATTTACCTTATATGATATATTTAACCCAAAAGAATTCATAAGCTATGAAAGGTCACAGGGATTAAGGATTGTAATCCTTTCTCGCTTTACTATTATTTATCAATATTTTATGAACTCTACGTATTCTGCTTGCCACCCTTATTTGCTGAAGTCTCTGTGTTGTTTAAGAATTGCTTATTTTTTATTTGAGCTGAATGGACGCCTTGCACTGAAACTGTTTATATAATAATCATTTTATATAAACATCATTTATTTATTTTCATGAATCTAAAATATTGTACTTTTTTACGTGAAATGAACATTTTTATGTTTTAGAGGTTTTTTGGGGGAAATATCAATTGCATATATTTTGTGTAATGCAAATATTTCTATAATTAGACACACAAAACATATATTTTCCAGATTCAGTAATCTATATAAATAGAGAGTTCAAAATCAATTAGCACGGTCGTCCAATTGACTATGTGATAACACGGGTCGTGGATTCATGATCTGGGGTCGCGTGATAGCGATTATATGTAATACACATGTTGTGCAAGAATTGTGTGATATTTATTTATTTTATGTAATTTGTTTGTTTGTTCCCTGCTGGCTTGAGAAAACCTTTTATGGCTAAATAGAACTTTTTTTTTTTACATTAATCGAAGTATATTATGATAGAATTCTATTGAAAAAAATGATCAATTTGAATTGTAGACTTTACTATGAAATACATAATGATCTTTTTTCTTATTAAAAATGACCGACTTATAATATTTTCTGATGTAATCGTAAATTGTTTGATGAATTCATATACTCTGTATGTTGATGGTCTGTAGATTCTTGATTTTTTTGCTGTGTTTTACAGACTTGTTATAATAAATGGACTTTCATGGATGTCATATTATTTTCATCTAATTTTTAATTTTAAAATTTCTCGTTATAATTGTACAGAAATGTAAGCATGTATGACTGTGATTTACTTATCAAAGGGTCAATATAAATCAACACAACACCTGGCGACTTCACTTGTACTATAAAGTCATGTGACTTGTGATAAGTTCATCAGGGTGTGAACTTCTGTCACGTGCTCTGGTGCTGATCCAACTACACATCCAAGAAAAATCAAAGTACTGAAGTACTGACGGGAGTTGATTTTATCGATTATTATTAATTTTAAATCAACGATATGTTATTTTGCAAGGCAAGCAGTTTCTAATCTGTATTTGAATTACCCACATTTTTATAATATGTATTCTCGAACATTTCCGACAAGAATTTCGAGAAAACCCCATATGAATCATGTTGTGTAGTATTAAAAGATAAAATTAATTCCATCAAACTATGTATCAGTAATCGAAATATTTCTAAAAATTGTACACATGTCTGGATCCAAGCAATATTTAACTCTAATCTCGTTCAATCAGATGCTTGAAACATCGTAACCATGCATAACAGTTATATGCGATGGAAGGGAATATCATTGGATTTTTTAATTGAGATTTTCTTAGAATAAGACTTTAATCATAAAATCTTTATTAGATTTAATTTTTCGACTTATTATTATTTTTTTGGGGAAAATATACAAAAGCAATTCATGCAATTATAATTGACAGTTTTAGACTTGTGCTGAATGTGTAAAATTTTATAAGTCTGAATTCTGGTAAAGCTTTTGCAAGCTTAGTAAGCATAATCAATCAGAGAAAAAAGAAAAGTTTGTGGTAAACTCCTGGCAAATTTTGAGGTGTTATAATTTAAATCATATCTAAATAATTGACAATTTGTTAACCCCCCCCCCCCCCCCCCCCTCCACTGCTCGGCTTCTCCTTAAATTAAAATGTTTATTATTGTTAGAAAAATTAAAATGAAATTTTTATTGTATTACTTATGCATTTATTTTTTTTTCAATTAAGTAAGTGGTTTAATTTAAATGCATGTTTGCATTCTGATCAGAGAAGATTTGACACAAATTATTTCGAGCTGGAATGCAGCTTGTTATAATTAATGCAGAAATCAAATATGATGCCTAGCAGTATTGCCAGAATTATACATTATGTATAAATTAATTAGTTCATGATTTTAAATGATCAAATACATGTAGATGTTACCAGAAAATTATTTCTGTCAGTATGATACTGAGTATAGCCAGAATATTACCAGAAGTCGTTGCAGCTAGTGGCAATATTCTAGGTGCATGTTAATATAATTTTTTACAGAAATAACTCTAATAGTATTGCCAGAATGTTGCCAGAAGTTATTGCTGCTAGTGGCAACATTTCACTTGTCTCAAAATCTGGTTTCTGGTAACAAAAATGTGTTGCTGCAATATTGCCGCATTGTTGCAGCAATAATTTTACTTTGGTAAGGGACCTAAAACATTGACTTTGGTGTGTGTGCATGTTTTTTTGCTTTGTTTGGGTGGTGGAAGGGATGCCAAGATTAAAGTAGGTTGACATTATTTAAAATGTTGCAGAAAAAGATTAGTTGGTCAACTATAAGCGACTCAAAGTCGTTCAGCATAAAAAACACCCCACTCCAACCTGGCATGTGTATTAAATAAGATTTATTAAACAAGGAAATTTCTTTTATATACATTGGGACCTGCCCTAATATACAGCATTTGGTGGATAATGATAATCTCATAAAATATAAAGTATTAAAATATAATGTAAACATGTATAACAAAGTTTATAAGAAGAAATTAAAAAAAAAAAACTATCACAGAAAGAAATCCATCAACATTAAATTGTAAGACAAGATGAAACAAAACTGAAAGACAAGACCAGAACTACAATATTGTGGAGGCATTTCTAGGGTGCTTTTCAAATTTTAAAATAACTTCAGATTTGCAAAATCATCATGAAAAGAAAAAGCTTCGGGTAAAAAAAATCAAAATTTTTTGTTACAAGTCTTAACACCTGCAAAAATTATCACAAGCTACATATATTTACTCCCTGAATATTTACAAAATTTTACAGTTTTTGGTCTTTTGGTTTGATTGAATGCAATTAAGCATAACTGCTTAACATAAAGAGTTTAAATATACAAAGTATGTGGAATAATGACAAGAAAAACAAACGAATATTAAAAAAGTACAAAATGTTTGCTATAAAATTCATTTGGTTAATATGTGTATTAATTGTGAGGGTGATTATAGAATTGATTGTACAATATTACAATATCCTGGACAGAGCACAATACATGTTTATCCCTCTGTCACTTGATGAGTGTCTTGTTCAACAAAACCTAAAATAAAAAAAAAGAATTCTTTATATAGTAATACATATAAATATTGTGACAAAAAACATTAAAATCAGGCATATATTATATAATTTATGAATGAAATGTAAATTATAATATTCGGTTCCTGTGACATAACTAAACTATTAGGATTTTATGCCCAATACTTGTTATTGATTTCGAGATCTCTCTCTCTCTCTCTCTCTCTCTCTCTCTCTCTCTCTCTCTCTCTCTCTCTCTCTCTCTCTCATGACTGACGTTGGAGACACTAACCTGCAAGTCTTTCTACAGTAGACGACCGTGTAGTTGTATATCCTGTCCCCGTACCCGTCCGTCCCACTGACACAGCCCGCGGTCATGTTGGACCACACGCTACAGGCAAAGTCTGACCCCAAGTCATAGCAGGCTGGAAATCACAAAAAAGTACTTGCAACAAACATAACGTTACTAACCCTTGAAGTATCAAAAGTACACACACAAAAAAGTTTACAGTTATTTTTCACTTCCTCAGATGATAAGACAAATGCTTTAAAATACTTCAAAATTAAATATCCAATTCATATGTCATCATTTTTGTTTTTCAGTTTTTAATTTGTGAGTATAAAATGTTGACCTGTTGGGGCTAAAGTTGTCAGTGGAGCGGAGGAATTGCAGGTAAGAGTTGGACAGCAATCTGGGAAGCTCAGAGCTGAATTGGACGTCTCAAAGCAGTTATCTGTGTCAGGGTTCTCGCCCGATTTCAATGAAGGGCAACTGCAACAAAAATATTCAAATTAAACCAAATTCTTGCCTGAAGTAAGTCACTCTAACTTTTCACTAAATAATCACACTGAGATCTGCATTAAAACATGAAGGAGAATATCTCATAAACAATATCTACTGCACAACTACATGAACATCAAATATCTTCTTTAATTAAAATATTCGATAAAGAATTATTTGGGCAAACTCTAAGGAAAAATTTAATTGAGTTGATTTATGAAACTATTAAAAGGCTAATTAAAGTGTACTTTACATTACTTATACGTGTAATAGAATCTTTTAGCAACTTTAACTTTGCAAAAGAATGTTATGTTTATAGTTTACACAGTAATGAACGTTTTTGCTTTTTATAATGGCTCATCTAGGGAAACATATTCACATAGTTGCATGTATGTAAATATTGCATCATAAAAGACTTTTTAATGAAAAATATAAGTGATTGTAATGTCATATTTAGAGTCATGTCTATTGTAATTATCACTTTTTTTAGCTGCACAATTACACGAGAAAAACAAAGTGACCTGTGGGGTCCTTTGTCCATAGGTTATCCTTAAAAAATATTTTTGTTTGGAATTGGCACTAGCAGGTTTCCAGATCGAGGAGGGAGGGAGGAAATTTTTTAAATTATTTTATAAACTTGAAGTATAACTAATAAAAAAATTGGTTAAAAAATAAAAATATCCAAATAATTTTTTTTTGCTTATAAAATTTATCAGCTGGGCATATTTCAATGAGGAGGGAGGCAATTTCAAACAATTATAATTTTATTTTGGCCTTGATAATAATGATATACTTTAGTACCTGTATGTAAGGACAAATTTCTTGAGCGTTCCATGCCAACATTTATTCTTATCACAGGAACCTGTTGATGTAGGCCATGTTGCTTCATGTCCAACAACTGCACCGTTGTTATCTGTGCAATCTGAAAAGTAATGATTCTTTACATTTTCAACAGAGGTCTTCTCAGAAAATTTTCAGTCTCTCTGAGATAAATGTAATCCTTCAATCCTAATTGAAGGTATGGAAAGCATTTTTGATAATACTTGCACATGTATATAATGGCATTGTATACCAGTAGGTAAAATTTACTTTCGTTCGGTTTCGTTTCGTTTCGATTTCGAACTTTACATATACCCTTCTTTCACAGGTATGTGTATATTTATTAAAAATCGTCCAAATGTGCTGCATAAATATGTTGGACCAGATTTTAGGTCGGATTAATAAATTCAATCACAGACACCTGAATTATTATCAATCAGTCACTTAATAAGCCAAATATTAAAAAATTCTACCACCTCTATTTATAAATACAAAATACCTGTGTTTCAATAATCATCATGATCATAAAATATTATTTTATAGTTATTTACCCCATGTAAGAGGCTTCGATTCTTTAACAGCTATTGTTGGTTTTGTTGTGTAAATGAGTTCACAATTCAGAATCACGAGAAATAAGACTGCCAAAGAAACTCGACAGAAAATTCGCCACTTCCCTCCACTAGCCGCCATATTGTTTACCTAAGTAACTTTTAAACTGGTTCCCAGTCTACCCCCTTTGTGTAAACACAATCGTAACTACTCGGCCATTTCCGCTGGCGAAAAATGGCCGAGTAGTTACGATTGGTGTAAACATTGACGGAACTCCTCGGATGTTTAGTGTGGGAAACATCTGAGGAGTTCCGATTGAGAGTAAACACCCAGTTTTTCAACTTTATGCAGCATGTGTATTTGGTAGAGGATTTTGTTTTGAACAGGTGATGTGATGTGACTAGTCTAGTTGGACCTAATTAAAAACAGCACAAAATATCATTTGCTCGTAATTATTTATAAAAATGTAAACACTGTAAGATGAATATCTATATTTTATATAACGTTAATTAAGCATGTATAAATATAGGCCTGCAAGAACTATTGTCATTACTTTGGGTGTCTTTTCACTTAGCCAACAGTCTGAAAAAATACAGGTAAAATACAGGTAGATCTGTGTTTGTTAAGTGGGAATGGGTGCAGGTGGGGAACACAATGCACAAGATTTAATTACAGGTATAAGCAATAGTCTATTTTCAGATAAAAGAGGGAGAATAAGATATAATACAGAAGGATAAATATGAATTAAATTTCTGTCCCAGACTCCCGGTACATTATTTTATTTAATTAATTCAGATGAAAATGTGTAATTTTAAAAGTATGACTTTTAAGTAATAAAAAATTAAACTGTTATACATACCCCCCTTAATTTATGACTTTAATTGAGCTATATGGTTTGTCTATTTTCATCATATTTTGAGTCAGTTACATATTGATAAGTAGACTTAACTTAAATTAAACTTAGCCTTGAAAAATGATGTAATTATAAAAATCCCCTTTTTTTTTTTAATTAAAGCTTTGAATCATATATAGTTCATCATTTTTAAAAATGCTATATTGTTGTTCATTTGTTTTCATTAAGGTGGAATAGCATACCTGGAAAAAGTCACTCAAATTAACAGGAAATTTTTTGATAATGAAAGATATAATGATAAATAAACTGTACAAATGTCAAATAAGTGAAAAATTTGCAGTTTGGGGATGAAAAATGAATATTCCAGTAAGTAACAACAAAAGCCCCTGCGAGATTCGAACTCGGGATGTACGAATCACAAGTCCGATACTTTATCCACTTGGCTATGGAGTAAGTTACTTGTTTCAGTTCATAAAATCCTTTTAATAAAACGAAATGTTGTTTCGATCAGCGGTCAGGCATTTTGTGATGATGTGTTAGTCCACCTTAACATTTATGGATGAGAATGTGCATTTGATTCAAAGGCAAGTCTATATATAATCATATGCTCTGCTCATAAGTATATAGCAGCTGCAGATCTGTAGCTCTCTGGTTGAAAAAAAAACAGATTTGTCTATCCAAATTTTATCAACCAGAGAGTTACAGATCTGCAGCTGAGTTATATAGTAGACAAATAAAGGATTGAATATATATATCATTGGCCATGTCAATTTTAATTTACAGCAACCATGACAAACAGCAGTATTGAAGAAGATGTGAGTTGTAGACACACTGATTTCCCCGTCTCCATTGTTCTGTTTTCAGGTACTGTAAGTTCATGTTTTGACGTAAAAGATACAGAAACTTGACTTTTTTTTTATTACTGATCCAAAGCACTGGTACCAGTGTTACTAATTCACAACTTTGCAGTCCAGTTTAAGTAAAATTTTAATTTTGCAAGGAAATAAAGTATGGATTCAGTGATTTGAACTTCAGTAATCTGAAGGCTTCAGTGATAACGTGAACTGGATTTTGAACCTAAACTTTTTTATTGACAATATGCCAATATCACAATATGCAAATTATATTTTAAAGAAAATTTACCTACATTTTACATACTGTAAACCAACTATTATTTGCGACAACTTTATTTTGCAATATATCAGAGATGAACTGGTCGGTGGCGACTAATACGCGACTTAACCTTATCCACACCTGTTTCTTTTATTATATAGTACTGTATATATCATATAGACTAGTATATTATTATACTATATGGTATATACTGGTCTGCGGCGAGAAATATTCGCCACAATGAGGCCCTCGCGGACCTCGCAAAAATTTCTCACACGCGAATAAAAGTTGGTTTACAGTATTATATCACATGAAAAAGCTTAAAAAAGAAATAATTTAGGCAGACTGTACACTTTTTCACCGTATATGATGCTGAAATTCTTGATACTGTACATTGTGCATTGTTCCTCTTGTCTGATGTAAACGTGATTAACTATACTTTATACACATGCATGTGTTATAGAAATAGGAATTTCAGAGTATACACATATTTTCTCTCTCAAATACAGAACTGGAGAGGCAGCCTGCGATTCTTGGCCTGACCATTGCAGCAGGATTCATGTGTATAGCAACAGTGGTCCTGTACTTTGTCACCTTGAGGTTTTTGTATAGCCACCGCCGGCTAGAGGGAATCAAAATCAACAAGTACAAAGTGATAGTAATGCTGGGACTTTACCCGGTAAGGAGTGGTCCTCCACTATTCTGTAAGGAGTGGTCCTCCACTATTCTGTAGGGAGTGGTCCTCCACTATTCTGTTAGGAGTGGTCCTCCACTATTCTGTCAGGAGTGGTCCTCCACTGTTCTGTAAGGAGTGGTCCTCCTCTATTCTGTACTGTGATATACAGCCTAATGTCTACCTGCTGTGCAATCTCTGAAAAACATATTTATTATGATTTTTGTTCAAACAACAAGACAAATAGATTTATCCATTCATTATCATTCCGAGTGTAAAAATACATGTTTGTTTATTCTAGGATGTCATATAAGATGACATGATTATTCAAGTATCAGAGAAAAACTAAAAAAAAAAACCAAACAAAATAAGAAAAGTGAAAACTTTGATCTCATTGTACAACACATTAGGTGCTGTTATGATGATGTGAGAGATGGTATACCGGTATATGATGATGTTGCTGAAATGTGAAATGGAAAACAAAATAAATGGAAATCTACTATATTAATCTACTAGTATTGATACAGACCAAGTGCTATGCCCATAATTGAAGGAAACCTCATACATGAATGAGACATCATTTCCAAAACAATAACTCATTATTAGCTAAAGATTGATTTGTTTCCATGTTACATTTTGCATTTTAGCAACACCCAACATATTACACTGCCATTTTGTGCTATGATGGTAGAACATTTTTGCTTATCTGTTGTAATTGCATTTTCAGCTTTATTTTCCATGTGTAATATGCCTTTGCAAAAGCTTCATTGAGCATCTTTGATTGATCATAATCTATATATAAATCTTACATTCTTTAATTTTTATGATGAATTGCATGCTTTTCAAGTTGTATTTTTTGCACAGTTTCAGTGGGTTAAATTTTAGTTTGTATGTTGAGGAAGCCATTTATGTTGCACTAAAAACCCTGAGTCAACAAAAAGAATATTGTTAGGAAATCTTGTGTTAATTTGTCCAAGAGCTTAGCATATAGATGCCTTTTTAACCTATACCAATTTATAACAATTTTGGTAAAAAAAGAAGGCAAACAATTGACACAGTGAATCATTCATTCCCTTTCTCTTCAAGTCTTTATCCTAAATTGAAATGTATTGGTAGACAAATTGTCTACAGAGAAGTATCCAACAGTGCACTGTGCCAACCTCTTTAATCTAGCTAACATTGACCTATGTTTGGGTATTCTATAGTGTTTAAGGTTGTTTAGAATTGGTGGAAACAGCATATGAACAATTTAATTTACATATTGAAGAATTTTATCTGAATCATAATTAATTAGATACAGGACAGAGGTCTTGAAATGATGCACTCTATGAATGTTTTTTTTGCAGCAATAGGACAGGAATGTTGTAAATTGTCGTATTGCATACTTTTTCAGTTAGTGTCTTGTGTTTGTATGCTGTCACTTTTACTGCCCCGTACGACAATGATAGCCGAGCTTATGATTGCAATGTAAGTGCAAGTCAACTTTCAGGTATAGTTTATAATTTCTGTTCCATGTGTACCGTACAAAGCTGTGTTTGACAACCATTGTGAAAGAGCTAGATCCTAAATCTATGCTAATCTTGTTAGATCCTACTAAATCCAATGCAGAGTTAATTGTATACATTGTCTGAAACCCAGTGAGTCTTGCATTTCTTACCATTTTACATATGCCCTTCTGTGGTGGGCTTATCCATCTGTAAGTTAGTTTTCTTGTACATGTATCATGTTGTACAGTATTAAAATCTTGACCTCAGTAAGGCTCGGGGATAGAATACACACAACTGGTTAGATAAAAATCATATACCATCGCAGATCATGAGAGATTCTATTTATATCACTGTTCACATGTTTTACCATGTCTTTTGTTAAACCTCAGTCTTTTCTGTAAACATTATAATTGTGAGCCACATAACACATTCACAACAAGAGGTCAACAACTTCACACATGGAAAAAAGTTCCTTGAAGATTAACAAACAAGCATTTCATTTTCTGACATATACTTTTATCAGTTTATGAAAAAAATGAAACAGCATTTAATGCTTTAAATTTATAATGCTACACTTTTCAACTGAATTATTTTTTTTGCATTCCAAGTCAATCATCTGCCAAAAGCTAGGTAATGTTTAATAATGATGACACAAGGTGTAAAAACACACAGTGGAATATCAAAAATTTATCACATGAGTGATATCCATCGCATATTAAGTTAAACATGTGATAAAATTGAAGATCTTATATAATAAAATATTTTTTACTATATTATCATTTATTTGTATTTGATACCATAAATTATCAGTAAGCTGATATGGATATTGTTTGCTCAGGTGAGCAATATTGCCCATCTCATTTAAAGGTGACTATGGGTATAGTATTTAATTTTTTTAGTGACAGAAGCAAGGCTGACTTGGGTATCTGACTTTGGTTGTCATAATACGTGTACAAATATTATAGTCTAGTTTCTCATTCCCTCACAGTGAAATGAAGATAGCTAGTGTATTATACATGTATAAAAATTGTGAAAAACTGAAGTCAGAAATTATTTATATACATATTTAAATGACTTGCACATATTATTCATCTTTTAGAGAACATACTATGTAGCAGCAACATTACTTAGCTTTTTTGCTTATATCAGCTTTTTGCACTAATTTATTACTCATGTGCATTTGCATAGACTATAAACAATATCACGATTATATAGAGGTGCATATATGTGCTTATGGTTATTTTTGGTATATGGTATACCACAATTTATTTTTACATTTTTTGGATCAATTATTCAAAACTGTCAATAAGAAGATCATTGTGTGTTACATGGTAGATCTTTGTTTGTTACATGGTCAGCCTGTTTTGTTACATGTTCGATCATTGTGTGTTACATGGTAAATCATGGTAGGTTACATGGAAGATCATTAAGTGTTACATAGTAGAGTATTGTGTGTTACATAGTAGAGCATTGTGTGTTACATGGTAGAGCATTGTATGTTACATGGTGGGCCTGTTTTGTTACATGGTAGATCATTGTGTGTTACATGGTAGACCTTTGTTTGTAATATGCTAGAGCATTGTCTTTCACATCATAGAGCCTTGTTTGTTACAACAAGTAGATCATTTGTTGTACAAAGTAAAATATGGTGTGTTACATGGAAGACCATTATATGCTATGGTGAGATGTGTGTTGCATTGCTGCATGGTAGATGATGGTGTGTTATAAGAAAGATTTGTATGTGTTAAAGGTAATTATCGCTGTGTGGTACATAGTAAATTATGATGTGTGTTACAAGGTAGATTATTATGGATTACAATATAGATCAGTGTGTGTTACATGGTAGGCCATATTTAGGAAATCATTATGTGTTACATTATAAACATGTGTGAGTTACTTAGTAGATCAGTATGACATGGCAAATCATGGGGTGTTACATGGTTGATCAATAAGTGTTGAAGGTTAGATCTTTTCCTGTTACTTTGTAAACATTGTACATAAATGTATTTTACGTACATGATGGTATTTTTCAGGTACATGGCTGTGTGCATTCTAATGTTTGTAAGAATGGTGGTGGATTACATGGGTGGATTCAAAGCGGTGTGTAAGGAGATGGAGGGGGAAGAGATGTCCTTCAGGACCCCGCCCTGCTGCTGTTGTTGCTGCTGTCCCGGGGTGTACAAACAGAAGGTCAACAGGTCAGGGACAGTTAGCTTCCTATTACTGTAGATTCCTTATTTTACGCGAGTAGGGTGAATTAACCATGCATCGGACACATACCTTGGATCGGACAACTTTGTTTATAAATATGCACATAAATGTGCATGCGCTCATGTGTTGTTTCGTATATTCCTGAATTAGAACAAATGAACTTTATCATTATTAAGAATTTGACAGTCACATTGTCAAAGAAATAGCAATATAGGCATAGTAAAATGACATCAAATACGCCATTATGAAAATTTAGTTACGAAGATTTTACACTAAAGCATTATTTGAATGTTGTGCGTTTGATTGTGAATCAGTGAAAATGCACTCTCTGCGTAAATTAATTAGAAAGAAGTAAGTTTTGAAACAAAATTTGATTAAAATAAGTCCAAGAAATTTAAACAATTAATGTCAAGGTCATTTTTGCACCATATGTTCATTTCACCATGGATCGGACACAAATTAACCATGCATCGGACAGTTTTCACTGCATGGTTTCTTCTAATTATATGGAGATTATGTGCCCTTTTCCTTGTGATATAATTTAAATGTGAAGTAAAATTAAAATTGAAAAAATAATTGATACAAACATTTTCCTCAGACCACTTAAAAATCGAGTTTTACGGACACAGCCTTTTTAGTCCAAAGTTCCTGTAGGAGCTGGCACGATAAAGAACCCCTTATGATAAATATTCCTTTAAACAGAAGCACTAGTCTAAATTCCTATATGTAGGTTTGGGGATTTACATTAAAAAAAATCTGAAAAGCAATTGAATAAATTAATTTTTTTCGAACCTTTGTATTTTTGCATTTATCCAGAAAATGTTGTTATTTTTAAACTCTACTGTGCTGCTATAGCTGTCCGATGCTTGGTAAATATTGTCCGATCCATGGTGAAATAGTTCAACACTTCATTAATTTGCTTTATTTTCTACATTTTTAACAATTTCACAATTTTTTCTCCAATAATTAAGCAAGGGGAAAACTTTAACTTGTAAAACAAGTTTTATTTGTATTTGGACGATATTTAATGCGTGAACAAAGGGAAAAATCCAAAGGCGTCCGATGCATGGTGAAATCACCCTACTTAATTTCGTGATTCACCCATTTTCCACTAAACTGCGAGAACATAAAATCATGAATAATCTGTAGTTTACAAATGTCGGAAAAATAAAAGCGAGATTTTAAAATTTGCGAGATGCGCTTCTCGTGATTTTACGTGGATATTAATTCCACGCTTTTAAGGTCAAGATCTAGTAAATGAAAGGTGCCTACAGGTTTATGAAATTCAAGATATGAATTTTTTTAATGATACTTCATAACAATATCTTTGTTTCATAGGGTGTTCCGGGGCTTAAAATTTTGGTAAACACAGTGAAAATTAAATCATGTTTTAATCTGTCATTTTCAATGAAATATGAAGGATAAAAGTTACAAATTTAGGAGTTTTGTCCATTTTTGACTAATGAAATATATCTAGAATGCCTACAGTCTCTCCAAAAACGACATTAACCAAGCCCTTGTCATCCTCTTTAAAATAATGTCAAATTGAATATAGGTACCGGGATTACTTTTCCCGTGATTAAATACAGGATGTCAAAATATTGTTTTATTTACTACATAATTCCTTAAAAGCCGTAAAATACGGGAAAAGATTCATCAAATCAATTATGACGTCATAATGGTTCTAGCACCAAAAAGACAGTTTTGAATCATTTACTAGATCTTGACCTTAATTAGGAATCTACAGTAAGCAAAAATAGGAAAGTTTTAAAGTTTTAAAAAGAATGTCTGCTTAGACTGTTGGGGCAATTTATTACTGGTGTGAAGCTCACAAGCATTCTGTATGTAAAATAGGAAAGAACATTGCAGATAATGTACCACTATGGGCATCATTTATCAGACAAAAAAAATTGTAGTTAAAATGATCATGTCTGAAATTATTTTTTGGAGATGCATGTTTATATTTACTGGTTATCCATATGTTCATTATACCCACATGGTTTATTGGTAGAAGAGAATTAAGTATTTATCTGACTGAAAATTATGCTTGTAATATTCATTTAATTTTGTAGCACAAACCTCAAAAGAGTAAACCTGATGACATTACAGGGAGCTTTTGTTCGACCAATAATAACCATTGTAGCTTTGATTCTCTGGGCTGATAAACGCTACATCCTAGGAGAAGATGTAAGTGAGAGAGTGAAGAATTGCAGTAGACAGATATTTTAACAAATAACAATAAGCGATGATATTACCGATATTTGAAATTTGAATAAAGTTGAAAGTTTAAAACTAATCCCTCTTAAATGCAGTGTTTGTATGATAAATGTGATTTTAAGACTGCTTGTATACTTTATGTATGGATTGTGAAATAGAAAATTTAGGAAAACATTTAATTTTGCCTGCTGTATAGATGAGTCCATCAGCTGCCTCGTTATATCTGAACCTGATTGGTGCTGTGTCCAGTTTGGTTGCTATGTGGGCCATGATGGTCACTTTCAGGTCCTTGAGAAGTCAATTACAGGACTACAATATTGGAAAGAAGTTTGCAGCCCTTCAGCTGACCATTGTGGTGGTCAACATCCAAGGATTTCTGTTCCAAATTCTGGCCAAGTACAACATTCCAGAGTGTGTCAGGGCTCTTAGCTCCACAGTTAGGGCATACAGTGAGTGTAATATACTGTAAATTCTTTATATTATGCGAGTACTTAATTCCACGATCTCGCTGGTTTGTATACTAATAAATTGCAAGAATGTGAAATCGCTAACATGGAACTTTTCTCTTTGTTTCTTAAGTTCTCAACTCTCAAAAATAATGGTGAGATTAAAAAATTCGTGAAAAGTGCTTATCACAATTTTATGCGGATATTACCGGTAATTCTTCGCTTATAATTAGGAATCTACAGTACTTGTTTTTTAGTTTTTCAACAGTTTTAATAGGTCACCTGAGTCACTCAGGTGACCTATTGCAATTGGTCTTCGTCCATCGTTGTGCGTCGTGCGTTAACAATTTTACATTTTTAACTTCTTCTTGAAAACTACCTGGCCAATCATTACCATTTTTGGTGTGAAGCATCTCTATGGTAAGAAGAATCTAAATTGTGAAATTCATGGCTCTACCACCCCTGGGGTGCCACGGGCAGGGCCAAATATGCAAAAAAAAGCCAAATTTTCAAAAATCTTCTTCTCTACTACCATGCATGTGAGGAAAAAACTGGTTACATGGTTATGATATCCATGAAGCCCTCTACCAATATTGTGAAATTAATGGCCCCTGGGTCAGGGGTTCTGGCTCTAGGGTGGAGCCAATATGGCCAAATAGTAAAAATGTATTAAATCTTAGAAAATCTTCTTCTCTACTAACCATATATATTTGTTATAAACTAAATGCATGATTATGATGTCCATGCCTCTTGTTTGCCTTGATATTGTAATACATGTATATGATGTCCTATAAAAGAGATATTTTTTTCAGGAACCAATTACTTCATATTGATTATTGAGATGCTTCTGCTGATGATTTTTGCCAGAATTGCATTCAACAGAAAAGAGGAGAGCTACAAAGCAACGACCAGGGAGGTAAACAACATAGCTAACAAAGGATCAGAGCCCCAGACCTACTTGTGAAAGCAGTAGAGATTCATGTCTTTCATGCAATACCCTTATTCATATTTTATATTTTCATAAATATATAATTTGTAGATTTGAAAATATATTTTTTTTTCATTAAAAAGAAAAAAAAAACCCTGTATAAGCAGACTTTGACGTGGGATACTTATATCTACGTAGTTTTAACCAAAATAATAACTTTTATGAAGTATTTTATGTAATATTATAACCTTTGTATATCGGTAAATGAATTGTAAGAAATATTCAAATTTGCAAAACTCTCACACAAGCTATGTATTAATGTCAAAATTAATTCCTGACTTAAAATTCAGTATTTACTGTATCCCTCTGCAAAATGTCTGTTAAACAGTTATAAATAATTTCAATGATTGTTATGCCAAAATGATACTTATTTGGTTGTATTGAAGTCGTATAGGGCATTATCTGCAAACAATCATTGGTTTTTATTCTGATACTTTTGTTGAAAAATATACATATTGTTATATAGAAATATTGTAATTAATGTACTTACAAAATGTATGATTTTTATAATAGGGTACCATAAGTACAGTAAAACACGGTTATAGCACACATGCATATAATGAATTGATGCTTACAGCGAAGTGATTTTCATTCCCTGTGACTATTCTATATGTTGTAAACTTGACAGATATAACAAACTATGCTTATAACGAAGCAAAATGGTCTGACATTTCGTTATAACTGTGTTTTACTGTATGGGATTTTGTAACAGTTTCAATCAAGTTTGTTTACTTAACAGGGTAGCAGGTAAATGTATAAATATATGCTCATGTTTGTCCATGGCTGAAGTTTTAAAGCTAAACACTACTTGTAAAAGGCATTGTCTGCTATAGTTCTCTTCATTGTCGCTATCCCTACAACTCTATATGAGCAGCAGACCTCTTAACAGTTCAAAGTATTTCAGTGTATAGGTCTCTCCTGTGTGGACTTACATCTTACATCGCTGTGTTACTCAATCACAATGAATTAATCAAATTTGTATGCTTTTTTTTAATGCTTTTTTTTCCCAAGAAATGAGAACACTAAGATCAAATATACAAGTTAAGGCATTATTTACAAACAAAAAATGCACATAAAACCAGAAATAAAAGCACAAAATGTAAGACTAAAAAATAGAAACTACACATCGGCCACAAGTTTCAGATTTGTAATGGGGTGTAACAAAACCAAAGGATTTATACATGTATACCTGTGTGACAGTGCATATTTATGAGTGGTGTTCATTAGCTTTAAGTTTCTTCAAAAGAACTTTTTATCACTTTTTGTGCTGTAATAATGTTTTTGTAAGCATGTATTGATATTAAATGAAATCTCATTTGGTCTGTGATATACCCGGTATATAATTTTACACTGACTCTCTTCAATCTACATCTGCTTCAAAAGAGTGATCATTTATTTACAAAAATGTTTATGATTTTAGTTACTCCAATATAAGAGATATGAAATCATTTCATACCTTGTTTAGAACAGAGTTTTTTTGGTTTTTTTGGAATTGTGAAATTTAAAAATAAAATGTATTTTTTTATTTACGATAGATTCAGGAAAAACTGAAACCAGCAGACTAGAGTAAGCATTACAAATGTAGTGCTAGTCACTGAGTGTCTCTGCATGTAGACTGTTTTTCCTGTATAATATATATATATATATCTGTATACTCTCACTCACTTCAATAACTTTTCCCTTTTTTGGAGGGAGGAAGCGAGTGGGGTTTCAGTAATACATACATCATTGTTGTTGAAGGTGTACAGCCAACCCCCAACTACCCTCTAAAGCAATCAGCTTGGAAAAATTTAAATGTGAATTTTGTTGCACATACATGTAAAATATATAACAAATCTAGTATGCTTGGTCAAAAGAGAAAACCAAAAAGAAAGTTCTTTTCACCTATTATCAATTTTCTATGATGTTTTTACCAGTTTTTGCATGTAATGAAAATTTGCTATTTTGCTGTTGTTTTCTTTTTTAATGCCATTAGACTTGATTGAGTCATCTCAGAGTCCTTGACTTGAAATCTTTGTGAAACATCAGTGGAATGTGTCTGTGGATCATATAAGAACAATCTAATGGCAATGCACATGTAACAAAGAATAATAATCAATTCAAAATTCTAATGGTGAAATATAAATAAAATGAATGTTGAAGACCTTGACAAATTTCAAATATAAGCTATTTTGACTTATAGTATATATCATGACCATGACCTTTAGATAAGCATGTCACCACTGTAGATTGTTATCAAAGTTATCTGGTACATATACTAATTATTAAATTTGATTCATTTTGCCATGTTTATAATTACATGTTACAGATCATTATTTTTTTTGTTTACGAAAGGTCCGTTGCCTTTAAGCGTACTGTAACTTGATTCATGACTTATATGACACTCTTTTAAATCTATCATTATTATGTAATAGGGCAATCTAATTAATATTAGATGTTTAGATCCGCTTTCCTCTCGAACATCTTTGTGTATAGCGAGTAAGCGAGCGGATCTAACATCTAATTTTAATCAAATTGGTTATAGGGTATCATTTCCAATTGGAAATATTGTAATTTTATGTACGCATTGAATCAGTGTTGATGTAAAACTCCTAGTGTTATTTCTTATGTATATGTATTAGACTTGGTGGTATGTTTCATAATTAGGGGCATGCATGCAGGATTCTTGTGTAGTACGTGCAATTTTAGCAAACTGAGTGTCATCGAATGGTGGAAAGTAAATTTTAGACACCATATTCATTAATTTTGTTTTACCAACCAATCATTTGTGTCAATTCAATGAAAGTTGAAATATTGTTTTAATACTACTATCAAAATTTATTTCAGGTTGAGACTCAGTGGGTAATTGAAAAAAAAATAAACAATGAATATATAAATTGTAATTTGAATTTATGGAATTACAATGTATTGTTTTTTGATATCCTTATTCCGTTTTGTGATTTGAATCTTAAATTACATAATTTTTTCTCTAGACATTTGAATCAACGGCATATTTTGCAAGTTAAATTTTTTATTTTACCAATAACCCATTCTGCTTCTTAATTTTACTTTGAAACTAACTTCAGATGACTGTGAAGTCTCTGGTACATGTGAATGTATAGAAATGATACAGATAAAGTTGTTGTATAAATCTAGCTACATTTTAAGCTCACCTGAACGGAATGTTCAAGTGAGCTTTTCTGATCACCTGTTGTCCATCGTCCGTCAGTAAACTTTTCACATTTTTTACTTCTTCTCTAGAACCAAAATTGATCCAAAACCTGATAAAAAGCATCCTAATGGGAAGGAGATTCTAAATTGTTAAAATGAAGGGCAAAACCATTTTATAAAGGTAAATAATAGCAAACCAGTGAAAATATAAAAAAAATGTAAGAACCATTGCATCAGAAATGCCAGTGATTACACCAAAGCTTGTATATATAGTGAAGATTCTAAATTTTTTAAATTGTGACCCCTGGACCAATACTGGAGTCCCAAGAGGGGTTCAAAATTTAACAGAAATATATAAGGAAAATTTTTTAAAATCATTTAACAAACTATAATGCTACAATTTGTGAGTTTACTATGCAAGCATCACAAGATAGTGCAGATTCTAAATTGTTAAAATTATGACCCCAGACAAATACTGAAGCCCCAAAAGATGTTCAAAGTTGAACATAAAAATATTATAGGGAAAATGTTTTAAATCTTCTCCTCAAGAGTTCAAATGATACAATTTGTAAAATTACTATGCAAGTATCCTCAAATAATGTAGATTATAAATTGTTAAAATTGTGACCCCTTGACTGATACTGAGATCCTTACAGGGGTTCAAAGTTTCACAAAGAAATATATAGGGAAAATATTAAAAAAAAACTGAAATAGAATGATATAAGGAACTGTGTTATGAGCGATGTGGCCTATGGTCCTATCGTTTTGTATTGTTAGAGAGATGATATGACATGACAATGGTTATGGTTTTTCTCTTTCTTTTTTTTGCTTTCAGGCCTATGGTCCTGTTGTTTTTGTGTTGTTAAAGAGATGATGAGATTACATGACAATGTTTTTTCTACTTCTTTTTGCTTCATCGTTAATACAGTAATGTGCTACTGCATATAGTTCTTCAAAGTCTGTGGGTTAGCTTTTAACAAGAACACACGGTTTCCTTTTTAGAATAAACATAAAGTAGTTTTAAATTTTGTCTAAAGAGTATGAAATCAGGTAATAAATCTTAAACCATTATTTTATCATAGAATCTGTATGCATTGGTTAGAATGTAAACTACATGTATATAGAAGTATACTTAAATGGACTTGGTCAAAGGACTAAGTGCGGTTTTATGCATTTTTTGCCCCCAAAATCAAAGTTTTAGAAAGAGCTTTAAAAATAAGGTGAAAGATAGTTAAAATAATATTGGAAATAAAGGTGTAAAAGGTTATCACCACAGTGACGTCATAATGTAGAAATGACGTCATAAAGATTGCATTATTTTGATAAATTGATGTTTTGTAGCAAAATATGGGTGTTTTCCGATGGTTTTTCGACTGGGAAACATCGAGCGCAGGCTTGCTCAAGTACCATTTGTTAGTATAATGTGTATAGCTATCTGAAGAAAAAAATATATTAAAATCGCACTTGAGCAGACCTGCGCTCTATATTTCCGAATGCAAAATATAGAGCAAAAATGAGAATATTTTCATTTGTTTGCAAATTTGCGGGAAATAGGTCATTTAGGTGACGTCATAGATAAACAGTGAATGAGCAATGATGACTAAAATCAAGATTAAAGTTATAGGCATCCTCCATACAATGATTTGTGAAGATTTTATTTTTATACGATACTCTTTAAAAATTGGTTGAAATCGGGGGCAGATATTTGACCATACTGCACATAGTCCTTTGAGCTCAAATTTTTCCTTTTTTTTTTTTTCATTTTTGTTGACTGTAATGGTTAATATGAATGTTTTTAATTCTTTGTCAAAATTTGAAAGTCATACATAGAGTTACAAGCAAGTTACAGAGGTTGAAATTCTTTGTTCTGTAAACAAAGCTCGAGTCTTGTTATTGTTTACATATGCATTGTATTGGAATAAGTTTCACTGTAATGTTGCTTATTGTTGTTCATAAAAGTATTCAGGAACAAATTAAATCAGTTTATCTTGTTGCCACAAGTTTTTTTTGTCTAAAAAATGATAATTACTTTACAGAATTTGTAAACATCCTCATTATCTTGCTTGTAACTTGATTTCTAGCATTGAAATTTTGGTAAATCATACCAAATACACATACAAATACACATATAAATCATTTGATACAGAAAAATTTATAATTTTTTTATCTCAAATCATGTCTAGGTCCCTTTAATTCTTCAATATAAGCTAGTTCTCTGAAATAGAGACTTTGAACTTTTAAATGGAAACTGTTTGGCATTTCACTTTTATTTGATTCTGTTTATACATATTGATAGGAGTGCAGACTTTGTAGAAACATTCATGTTATTTTGGGTTGTGCCGAATCTGATAACAGTGTATTCTTTTTTAATCAAGGGCTTTTTAGCTCACCTGAGCCAAAGGCTCAAGTGAGCTTTTCTGATCACAATTTGTCCGTTGTCTGTCGTTGTCGTCGTTGTCGTCGTTGTCGTTAACTTTTCACATTTTCATCTTCTTCTCAAGAACCACTGGGCAGATTTCAACCAAATTTGGCACAAAGCATTACTAGGTGAAGGGGATTCAAGTTTGTTCAAATGAAGGGCCACGCTCTCTTTAAAGGGGAGATAATTGAGAATTATTGAAAATTTGTTGGTATTTTTCAAAAATCTTCTTCTCAAAAACTATTTGGCCTGAAAAGCTAAAACTTGTGTGGAGGCATCCTCAGGTAGTGTAGATTCAAGTTTGTTCAAATCATGGTCCCCAGGGGTAGGGAGGGGCCACAATTGGGGGATCAAGTTTTACATAGGAATATATAGAGAAAATCTTTAAAAATCTTCTTCTCAAAAACTATTGGGCCAGAAAAGCTCAAATTAAAATGGGAGCATCCACAGGTAGTGTAGATTCAAATTTGTTCAAATCTTGGTCCCCAGGGGTAGGGTGGGGCCACAATTGGGGGATGAAGTTTTACATAGGAATATATAGAGAAAATCTATAAAAAATCTTCTTCTCAAAATCAATTTGGCCAGAAAAGATCAAATTAAAACGGAAGCATCCTCAGGTAGTGTAGATTCAAGTTTGTTCAAATCATAGTCCCTGGGGGTAGGGTGGGGCCACAATGGGGGGATCAAGTTTTACATAGGAATATATATTAACAAGAGGCCAATTGGCCTTAACGGTCACCTGAGTAGCATATATCCAATACACAAACTTGTCATGGAGTCTCATATATGCATCTAATTAATTTGGTTTCATACTGGAGTAGAAAAATTATAAATTTGTAAAGACAACCACATTTAATTCAAACTGTGAAACCTATAATTTTGGTGAAAAACTAAAAGATCTGGTCTACAAAATAATGAATTCAGTTTTCCTTTCAGGTGTGTGGGAGTAAAGAAGATAATTTTTTAACGTTATATGCATTAACATCTATACATCCATTTTGGCCCTGCCCTAGAGTCAAAACCCATACCCCAGGGGACATGAACATTAAAATTTCAGTAGAGGACTTCCTGGTAAACATAATTATTAGTCGTTTTTTTTTAATACAGATGTGTGAGAATAGAGAAGAAGATTTTTAAACATTATATGCATTAACACTTTATTGCCATATTGCCCCCCCCCCCCCATGTCCTGAACCCCTGACCCAGGGGCCATGAATTTCACAATTTAGGTAAAGGAGATTGTGGATATCATAACCATGTATTCAGTTTTTTGCCCACATGTGTTGGAGTAGAGAAGAAGATTTTTTAAGATTTAAATCATTTTTACTATATGGCCATATTGGCCCCACCCCAGAGCATGAACACCTTACCCAGGGGTCTTGAATTTCACAATTTTAGTAGAGAGCCTCATGGACATCATAATCATGCATTTAGTTTTTAACAAATATATATGGGAGTAGAGAAGAAGATTTTCTAAGATTTAATACATTTTTACTATTTGGCCTGACGGCCCCATCCCAGAGCCTGAACCCCTGACCGAGGGGTCATGAATTTCACAATTTAGGATGAGGGCTTCATGGACATCATTATCATGCATTTAGGTTTTAACAAATATATATGATAGTAGAGAAGAAGATGTTCTAAGATTTAATACATTTTTACTATTTGGCCATATTGGCTCTACCCTACAGCCTGAACCCCTGACCCAGGGGTCATGAATTTCACAATTTAGGATGAGGGCTTCATGGACATCATTATCATGCATTTAGGTTTTAACAAATATATATGATAGTAGAGAAGAAGATTTTCTAAGATTTAATACATTTTTACTATTTGGCCATATTGGCCCCTCCCTAGAGCCTGAATCCCTGACCCAGGGGTCATGAATTTCACAATTTAGGAAGAGGGCTTCATGGACATCATAATCATGCATTTAGTTTTTAACAAATATATATGGTAGTAGAGAAGAAGATTTTCTAAGATTTAATACATTTTTACTATTTGGCCATATTGGCCCCTCCCTAGAGCCTGAATCCCTGACCCAGGGGTCATAAATTTCACAATTTAGGAAGAGGGCTTCATGGACATCATAATCATGCATTTAGTTTTTAACAAATATATATGGTAGTAGAGAAGAAGATTTTCTAAGATTTAATACATTTTTACTATTTGGCCATATTGGCCCCACCCTAGAGCCTGAATCCCTGACCCAGGGGTCATGAATTTCACAATTTTGGTAGAGGGCTTCATGGACATTATAACCATGCATTCAGTTTTTTCCTCACATGTGTGGAAGTAGAGAAGAAGATTTTTGAAAATTTGGCTTTTTTTGCATATTTGGCCCCGCCCGTGGCACCCCAGGGGTGGTAGAGCCATAAATTTCACAATTTAGATTCTTCTTACCATAGAGATGCTTCACACCAAAAATGGTAACGATTGGCCTGGTAGTTTTCAAGAAGAAGTTAAAAATGTAAAATTGTTAACGCACGACTCACGACGCACAGACGCACGACGCACAACGCACGACGACGGACGAAGACCAATTGCAATAGGTCACCTGAGTGACTCAGGTGACCTAAAAATCTTCTTCTCAAAAACTATTAGGCCAGGAAAGGTCAAATTTGAATGGAAGCATCCTCGGGTAGTGTAGATTCAAGATTGTTCAAATCATGGTCCCTGGGGGTAGGGTGGGGCCACAATTGGGGGATCAAGTTTTACATAGGAATATATAGAGAAAATCTTTAAAAATCTTCTTCTCAAAAACTATTTGACCAAGAAAGCTCAAATTGGTGGGTAACCATCCTCAGATAATGTAGATTCAAGTTTGTCCAAATCATGGTCCCTGGGGGTAGGGCGGGGCCACAATGGGGGATACATTTTTATACATAGAGAAAATCTCTAAAAAATCTTTTTCTCAAAACTATTAGGCCAGGAAAGCCCAAATCTGAGTGGAAGCATTTCCAAATCGTACATAGATTCAAGTTTGTTAAAATAATAGTCCAGTGGTATGGTGAGGCCACAGTGGGGAATGAATTTTTACATAGGAATATATAGAGAAAATCTTTAAAAATCTTCTTTTTAAAGACCATTTGGCCAGAAAAGCTTTAACTTGTGTAGAGGCATCCTCGGGTAGTGTAAATTCAAAATCACAGTCCCTAGTGGTAGGGCGGGGCCGTGATGGCGGTTTGAATTTTTACATAGGAATATATAGAGAAAATCTTTAAAAATATTCTGGGAAAGTTTTTCGGTCCAAAACTCAGTACTTAGTGTGAAAGCACAGGTTATGCAGATATAAGTTTGATGAAACCATGATACCCTAGAGAAAAGTGAGGCCACAAAATGGGGGGGGGGGGTATATAGGAATAGAGAAAAATCTTTTTACAGGTACAACAACAAAAGGGGCTTGGTATTTACCAAAAGAAAGAGGTGGATAAAAATTGGCAGATTTTCAATTTTTTTTAGCAAGATCTACTGTACTTAGTTGTCAAGATATTTTGATACTGTAATGCTAATTTGATCAGAATTAAGGCAATTGTTGCTCAGGTGAGCGATGTGGCCCCTGGGCCTCTTGTTAAATGTTGTAGATCCAAAAGTGATTTGATTTGTTGACACATATTCCCTGGTATCTGGTGCTATTTAAATTGTACAATCATTATACATACGAGTCACATTTTTCTTTGTTGTATTCAAATGAAAATTGGAATTTTATACAAATAAAGTTTAAGATGGAATCTGACATAATTGTAAATTTTTCTTTTCATCATTGATAGAGTGAGGCCTCATGTATATTACTAAGGCTTTGAAAATAACCTAAAAAAAATATCACAATTTCATTCTTTATTTGACATATAGATGAAGATATTTTTGTACAAAATAAATGAAGTACAACTTGCATCATTTACGAACCCCTTACATGTGAATTATGTAGATCATACAATGCACACAACCAAGCTCCTCTTAAACACACATCACCTCCCTAAACCCAGTAATGTCACCATGAAATGTCAAGATATTGCCAAAACATAATCAGACTTCAATGGAAAATGACAGCAAAGATGGGATGATTGAAATTATCCTAAATCTAATAGTGAGAGGAAAATCTTCCAGATCTGGTATAAAAGTGAAAAAAAGAAGAATTAAGAATCTCTAATGATCTCCTTGCTTAATGTGAAATCTTTCACCATTTTGCTCAGAACAACACTTCAAAACAGAAATAAACATTTACATATACACCTATGTTTCTACCAAGTAGAAGGAATATTCCTCAGGGGAAAATTCAGTACAACATCAGCATCAGTATAAACATCAAATCTACTAAAATTTGATATTAAAATTGATATTTTGGGATTTGATAGATGATAGGGAATGGCACTTCATACTACATGAGACTTGTTCATAGCAAGAAGGTAAAAACAACACATTTATATATTTTCACAAATATAAACGAACATCTAAAAACAAAACTTAGAATCACATGGTAGAAGATGACTAAAATCAACATAAATGATGCGCAGTGCAAAAATGGATCTGATTAGTTGATGCTATTATCTGCGGTCCCGATGTCTATGACGGTCCCTCTCTCGACTACGCTCGCGATCACCACTGCTATGTCGACGTCGTCTACTTCCCTCTGTGGTCCGTCTCAGAAAATCATCCACATCCCTCTCATACTAAAATTAAGCGAAATCACAACCATTTATTTAAAGTAGGAAAATCAAACAGATTAAAATTGGGGAAAACAATCATAGCTGAAGCGTATATGAGATTCAAGGAAACTTAACAGGTGATGAATTTCCCATTAATTATTAACTTACTGATCTTTTATCTGCTCTGGATCTGGAGATTGACGCCATGTTGAATTCTTGGGAAGTCATCATGTATTCTCTTGGTCTCTGATCATAGTGGCTACCGTAAGGGTTCATTGGGTCCATTGCAAATCCTGGAGGCTGTATTAAAACAGAGTATGATAATCAAAACTTGCACTCAAAAAATTACCACGTGCACTTTGTTGATTAATGTGTCTTAGCAAAAAGTCCAATTTAGTAAAACTGGATGGTGAAAAATTTGTTCTATAGAATTTTACATAACTTACCGGTGGTCCATAAGGTGGCATAGGGGGAGGGGGTGCTCTGCTGTGGGTGAACTCCCTGATGTAATCGCTGTATGACTAAAAGCAAAAGTTAAATTACCGGTACACTGTATTATGATATACATGCATATTTTCTTTACTCACTGATTTTTTTTTAAATACCAAGACAATGAAGACAAGGTTATAAAAAGCAGGTTTTTCCTAACCCCATTTATAAAAGTTTCCCTCCGAACTCCATATCTAGGTGACCTGAAATAAAATATAAACAACAAATATCATACATGAATCAAACAAGTTTTTATTTTTAAACCTTGAATTACATGTTTATTTTATAAATGACCTCAAGTACCGATGTCAAAAGATGTCAAGAAACAAAGTACCAACCTGTCCATCCTTCTGTCTTTGAAGAAACCTGAAATACGCAAGCAAGGAACACATTAATAGCTGTAAATATAACAAATAGGATACAGGATTGGACATTCACAATTTCGGATATCTTTAAAATATAGCAATTTATTTCGATTAGAACACTGATTTTACCTCTACCGTGCTCCATCTCATCTCGGTTTCTCTTTCTTCGATCCTGGTCAAAGAAATCCTCTCTGTATGATGGACGATGCCTATATTCAACATCACAACAACCAAACTTGCATCAGTGTAAGATTAAAATAAACCAGAAAAACATTAAACAGTTGTGTTAGAATTTACAATGGTTCCTTACATCAAGTCCATCTGCTGTCATTCCACGGGAAACCTCATCGGTTTTCAACCCAGTCAACATGGTTATTCATATAATCAAATCAAACTTTACAAAAAATGCAACTGTAACGAAATTGCTGAATTTATTTAGCCATAAATGTGTCTTTGCACTTGTAAAATTACCTTGATTTGTATCTAAGTATTGTTATGCTTTGGTGTGTAGGAAGTATTTATCTCATGAAGTGCATGTCTGGTTTTCTATTTTTGTTTTTCTAAGTACATGTATAATCAAAATGAATGGGAAATTGAATGAATGTTGGCATTTTATACCTCTCTATATAGGGTTTGTGGACTTGATGTAAGTCAATAGTTCAAATAACATACCGTACATTGCTCGGTCAGCATCTTCACATACTTATCACTGCTGTCAATTACACATCGTTTACAACATTGTCCAAATAGGAAAAGTTCATTCACACAATATAATGCAACAACTGGTGGTAATACAATATTAGTCCAAAGAGAAGTTCATTTCACACATTAATTTTTAGAACACCTGGCTTCAATAATTACTTTAGTCCAGAGATGAGAGTTCATTCACAAATTTCCCCCCATTTTAACCACATTGGTTGTTTTCTCTGGTCCATACAGAGCTAGAATGATGAATCCACTGATAAACATTGTAGCTAGTATTGTGGTGGATTAGTCCAGATATAGAGAGGGGTCACAAATATGGGGGGAATAGTCCTTTCGAACTTTAGTGTGGCAGTCACACATAGCATGCTAAGAGCCCATACAGTTCAAAACCATTTTGTTGTTGGCTATTTAGGCACCTAGCCATGCTACAAAATAGTCCACACATTTTGTTCCAGAATTATTAACTGGAGGCTCTACACCTGAAAAATCTTCAAACAAAATCAATGAACGGTCAGTCGTCCTCCACATACTTACCACAAGCAAATTTGTTTGCATTACATTTAGGTACCTAATACAAAGTCCTACAAGGTTACTACACAATTTTCCAAACGTCTCTAACCTAATGAAATCATGTCGCCCGCGAAAACTCCCACGATCTCTTCTTTCTGTGATCTCTTGATGATGTCCACCTCCAGTACGAGCAGATTTGCGAGCTTTTCTTGCAATAGAAGAGAGATCCACATTTTCATCGGGTGGAAACATTTTACACAAAGCTTCTCCACATCTGGGTTCCACTTCCTACAACAAAAGCAGACATTTAAAGTAAAAACAAGGGGCTTGAAATCACTTTACCATTTGCTGTTGAAACAAAAAAAAATTGAATTCTACCTGTCCATCCCTTCCAATTTTGACTGGTTTATTGTCATTCCACGCATTGTGAAGATGTTGAGTCTTTGTAAAGGCAAGTTCTTTCCTACACAAATGATACATTCATGTAAATGTTACATGAGCATTCAAACAAAAGTGAAGAGAAAAACAGAGTAATGACACACTGCTTTGAAATTATGCCAGAATTTTTTTACCTGTTGATCCAATCAAGCTTAAAAACACCACTGAGTGCTCTTGCACTCAAACCTGGGGGAAGCACCCATCTGATCGGAGGATGATCTTTTGTGGATTCATCAGCAATACGAGCAAAACCTTAGAATAAACAAAGCATTGTACAAGCCTATTCAAACTAAACTACAATTTACACAACATCAAGCTTAATTCATTTAGCACTGTAAATCTCGTACAATTTTATAATTTACCTTGAAACTTTCCACTTTCTCTGACAGAAAATATAAGTATCACATTATCACAGCTCTGGAAAAAAGAGAGGGAGATGTTAACCGATTTTTAATTCTTTAAAAGAAGCAACCCCCCTGAAAATCCAGCAAGTTTAATTTTATTGAGGTATCTTACCTTATAAGCATTGTTCAGGCGAATTTCATTCTGAGGAGGTGTGGACCACACACCTTTAGCTTTAGCCAGGGCCACATTTTCATGATTGTTACTTTTGATCAAAAAATACCGAGCTCCACGGTATATGTACTTCATTTTAGAGCTTATTTCTGTGGACAAAGAAAATGAAAAAGTAGATCAATGACAGATAAGAAGATTTTAAGTATTTTTGATAAAACTTTGTTCAATTCTACTCACTTCTGGCAGTTGAGTCTTCTGATTTCTCACTCTTATTATCATCGCTTTTAGCATCTTCTTCCTCTCCTTCCTCCTCTTCGCTCTTCCCTTCACTTTTTCTATCCCACTCAATGGGAGAAATGTCTCTAGTCTTTCGCTTTTTCTTTTCTGGAATGGAACTTTCTTCTTCATCATCCAAACCTAAAATTAAGTTCATAAATTTAAAAATGTGCAAAAGATACTTCAGAATTTGTTTGTTTACCAAAATTTACATTCAAATATAGGTAGGTTTTCAAAATTGTATTCAAACCTATTTTTCTGAAACAAGAGATGAGGAAACAATATGAAAGTGTATATGTTTTAATAAAATAAAAGCAACAAAAAAATGCACATCAGTGTCAAGAGTAAAATTTAACCTAAATTTCCTTGTAGTATGAGTTCTACAAATTCTAGTAAGGTCAGCAAATGATGTAAATTATGAATGGGGGAATGGCTTTGACATCTTTCCCCACTCTCTCTCTCTCTTTCGCACCTTATCACTCAAATCGTGGGACTTAGCAGATTTTGTTTTAATTAAATTACAGATTGTAAACAAGGCTAGGCAATTTCACATTACTCTAGTTTTAACTTTTAATTACCTACATCCTGTCCATGGCAATTAGACATTTTATATTTATTTCTATTCAAAAGATATTAAATAAGAAATTTAGTCAGTCTTTGTTCAACCTCGCATTGATACCCTCAAGGAATAAACTGATGTGAAATCATTAGATTGTTTTCAGTTTTTTAGTGTAACAATGGTTCCAAGATTGATACTATAAACAAGAGTTATTGTAAATAAACAAACTTAATGACATACCAGATTCCCCTGATTCCTCTTCATTGTTCAAGCTGCCATCACTGGAGCCTGCCTCACTGCGAGTGTCATAATCCTGAGCGTCCATTGGCTCTGGGACAGGGCGGGGTTCTGCCTCTCCCTCTTCTTGTGTCTTGTCACCTTCCATGGACTCATTTTCTGTAAAGCAATGGTAATTCATAACTGGTACCATTTTTCTAACATCCATATTAATTGAAACAATTTTCCCTTCAATAAATTACTACTGATATGATTATCCATAAAAAGAAACAACACTTAAACAAGGTCTAAAAAAGAGAATGTTACCTTCATCTTGTGAGACATTCTCAGTCGTCACTTTCTTCTTTGGAGATTTAATAACCTTTGGAGACTTTGCTACAAGTAACACAAATGATCAATATTTTATCTTGAAATATTTTGCAACAAAAATATTTAAATAGTTTACTTTTTTACATTGAAGATCATTACATAAAAACACATGATAAAATGGATGACCAGCTTTTTCTTACTCTTTGCCTTCACAGAAGCTTTAGACTTGGTCATGGCTTTCTTCTTGGGTGATTCTTTAACTGGTGTTTCTTCAGCTGGCTTGTCTGGGGTCTCATCTCCTGCCTGCTGCTCCTGTTCTTCAGGCTCCTCTTTGACTTTGGTCCCCTCTTCTTCTTCTTCCTCATCCTCTTTTGCTTCTTCATCTGCTTCTTTTGCCTTTTTCTCTGCTGCTTTCTGAGCAGCTAAACGCTTTGCAGCTGCAGACTGTGCTTTTTTCTTCTTTCTGGTGGCTGGTGTGCGAGCCTTTTTCACTGATAAAATTTAACATATTAAATAAAAATTCAAAGTTCAACCATAAAAAATTAGGTTAAATTATTCTTCAACAAAACAACTTTGACTTTCATATAGTTAACCAATGTTAATTTCCGAAACCTTGAATAGGCTTTTCGGGTTCCTCTTTTTCCTCCTCAACGATTTCAGCACTTAGATCATCGTCTCCCGTGTGGCCTTCCAAAATATCGTCCAGTACGTTAACTACTCCATCCCCACCTTAAGATATAAAGAATTTTAATTTTTACTGCAATACCCTCAAATAAACTAATTAATATTCCTGGTTTGTGTGAATAAAATATTAACACGAGTTGGCATCATCAATCCTACGTAGTATGCACAAATTTTTCCTTAAAACCAATATTTTCATCACTTTACACTAAAATTTAATATAAACTACCTGATGTATCATTTGATTCAGCACTCATTGTGCTTTCTCAAACGATTTTAGCAGTATTTGACGTAATTTTCCTCGCTTCACTTTCAACCAAAAACAATGAAACAAATATGGCGGCGAAGAAGACGCAAGTTAAGTCGTTCTTTAAGTACTCGATTGTGAACTTTCGTGTAGACCAACCCCCTAAAGATATGAATATAATACGAGTTTCAGAAATATACATTGGGTGTTAGCAAAGAACTGAAATCAGTGAATCTATATCGTATTCATAATATCACCGTGCCACCCATCTGGTTATTGGTTTCTAAATCTGAGGCTCATGGCCTACATCTCTCACCTGAACAGCCCTCATTTCCTTTTTATTTTTCCAAAAAAATATTTCGCCATTTCATAGTCTATAGTGGGAAGACTTGACGTAAGCAAGTTTGATTTTTTAAAATCAATTACTAAGAGAGGTACTTCTAAACAATCCCTCCCTTAAGGTTTAAGTTTTTTTCATAACTTAATTATTAGTACCAATGCTTCGTCTAATAATCATTTTTCTGAATTATTCAGACGCACCAAATCTAATTTTGTAAATGACGAATGATAAGTCTATATATACGTTTACCCTCTTATCACTATAACACTGTGTGTGTGTGTCTCCCTCTCTCTCTTTATAAAATTGAGTCAATATATGTTTACCTTCTATAATATAAAATTTAGTCTATATAATTACATTTTCCCCCCTCTACTATTAAATTGATTTTATATAGTATTGAGATAAACATATACATAGACTTTGCATATTAAGTTTATTTAAGGAATAAGGAATTATTCTTTGAGTATTATGAGGTGATAATTTTGGTTGATTTTGGGGCATGATCAAATTCAATAAAGCCCAAAGGGCATTCTGTTAGATTTAATCATGCCACGACCAAAATCATTACCTAAAAATATTCAAAGAATGATTCCTTATTACTTATATTTATTTAATTTACAGCAATTGTACGATTAAAATAAAAATAAAAATATTAAATATGAAAACCCTGCTGGCGCCCCCAACAATACGTCAATATTGAATTTATACGATAAGCTTTAACATGACCTTGACCTTTAATTACTGCACAACTTTTGTCCACAGGCACTCCATGTGTGAATTGGGCTAAGGGATGAAGATAAATGGTCTTGGCAAGATTTTTTTTACAAGTGTCTGCTTTAAAATTCACATTTGAACTATATAATCTCAATTTCCATGTCATTGTGTGCCCTTCACTTTAAGGCACAATGTCAAACACAATTACTTGTTCTCATGCATCTTTATTTTTGAGCAAAAAAATACAAGTGTATCTGGAAAACTGCTAGTGCATTTAATTACAGGAGATCAAATATCTACCTTGTGGTCTGATCTGGCTTTCCTTATATACCAGTACTCCTTCCTTCAATATTCTTTATCCTTTTGACAACAAACTCCAAACAAACACAAATTCAATGCATATTAGAGTTTATTTTCAGCTCTTGTTCATTACAAATAGATGCAAGTAGAAGATAAAATCCACAAATTTATCCCACAAATGATTCTACATTACATTTTCATATGTATACTTTATATGTGAATGAAATATGAATCCAAAAAATAATAATCAAAATTCACAAATTTTGAGAGAAAATTTTGATACACATATTGAAGCATTTATGCTTCATTTTCAAGAAGTACAAAAAGTTGACTGTGCATACATATGATAAAAAGAAACAATGTATCTTAAACAATGACTATCATAATTAAGCATATCAAATTATACCAAAAAAAAAACTGCTTCAAAATTATACAAAAAACCTGCTACAAAATCATACAAAAACCTGCTACAAAATTATACAAAAAACCTGCTACAAAATAATACAAAAACCTGCAACAAAATTTTCTGAAACAAAGTGTTTCTACTACAATTTTATTGCAATAACATAATTATGTCTCTTAGGCCTTCATCAAAAAATAATTTTGTTTTTCTTAATGACACCAGCTTAAAGTTGTGTAGATTGGCATTTATACAAAGATATGACTTCGCTAACAATGGATTAATAAAAAGTTATTTAAGAAGGCTGGAATGTTGTTGCTTAATACACTATATTAATCTCCTTAGAAAGAAGAACTGTACAGATGTATAGCAAAATATTCAAATTTAATTAAAAGCTTAAGACATCATATCTAGAAGCATAGAGGTTTAATTGGGTGATTTTGGTTACGGGCAACAAAAGTATTTGATCATTTAAATAGATGAATTTTTGCCAAAAGGTTAAAAAATACATATTTAAAACCTAATTACAAACTACTTTGTTGGATCTCATTAAAAACAAACAATTGGTTTACAAGACTTCTTCAATTATACAGATAATTACCACCTTATTGTCTTGGGTCGACAAGAAGAGGTGGAGGTAGAGGTTTTAAAATTTTCTTTGACCGTCATTAATTTACGGTGAAGCTGATCACTGTTTCTAAATAGGCACCGTCACACAGGCCAGGTACCAGTATGTAAACCTTAGATTGCACACCTGAAACTCCGGGCCGACGTGTAGTGCCTGTATTTTTTTTGTGGTCTTTCGATTTTATGCATTTCTTTCTTATTGTATGTGCATATTATGTTTGTAAATAATGCATTGACCTCTTTCTTTGATGTTAGTATTCTCTTAGCTTGAAAAAAGTGTGAAAAAATTGATAATTTCATTGCAACTGAGTAACATGCTATCAAGTATCAACACAATGAACTACACCAAAACTCCCAGGGGGAGTTCTCTTTTTGTGCTGAAGTTATAATCCTTCTCATAACTTTTTTGAAGAAAAAGGAAAAACATGCAGGAAAGACACAGAAGCACAGTTTTATGAGATGGAGGCATTATCCTTAACAAATCTGTAAGGATTTTGTTTGCATAATTTAAATTTTTTTGTTTCTATTCTTATTGGATTCATATCCCTTACCAAAGTAAAATTATTGCTGCAACAATGTGGCAATATTGCAGCAACACATTTTTGTTACCAGAAACCAGATTTTGAGACTAGTGAAATGTTGCCGCTAGCTGCAACAACTTCTTTTAACATTTTGGCAATACTGCTGGAGTGTTGCCGCTAGCGGCAATAACTTCTGGCAATACTATTACAGTTATTTCTGTAAAAAATTATATTAACATGCACCTAGAATATTGCCACTAGCTGCAACGACTTCTGGTAATATTCTGGCAATACTCATACTGCCAGAAATAATTTTCTGGTAACATCTACTTGTATTTGATCATTTAAAATCATGAACTAATTAATTTATACATAATATATAATTATGGCAATGCTGCTAGGCATCATATTTGATTTCTGCATTAATTATAACAAGATAAAGAAATTATAAGAATATAAACCGAAAGACTGCGATCTACCTTTATACCAATGAGCTTTAGGTATCACACCGGTAATTGTTTTCACTATATAACACTATAGAGGGGAAAAAATTCTTAAAAATCAGTTTGTATTTTTCATGACAAAATATTCGGAGGAAATGTTATTTGTTACCTATCTCATCAGCTAACACCATAAAAAGGGCAAGCGATACTGCATTTTCTCAAAATATCTAGCTCCAAACAGGTCTACCCTCAAAACCACGTGTTTTCCATTTGTATGTAAACAGACTGCACACTCCACAGGAAGCTGCTGCATGAGCCCTGAAAGAAGTAGTCCCTGTGAAAAAAAATCATCACCTAACAAAATACATGAAATATCCTACTCAGTGGTACAAAAAAATTTAAAACTGAGTAAAGGAAAATGTAAAAATGCAGTCAAGGAAAAAAATAATTCTGAAGTATATATGGAACTACAATTGACTAAGTTCATTTTGATTGGCCGATTACCGGTGTGATACCTTTATACCAATGGGTTTAACACTGTTTAAGACCCATGCGCTGATCCAGAAATTTTTTCCAGGGGGGGGGGATATATTTGAGTTTGCCAGGGGAAGGGGGTCCGAGGCATATTTTTGGTAATTTTATAATGTAATTTAAAGAAATTTGAATTTTGCAGGGGGGGTCTGGACCCTCCTGCCCCCCCCCCCCCCCCCCTCCAGATCTGCGCATGAGACCAATCCTAAGACAATACCAAGTATCAGATCGAGCAAAATGCCCGTTATTTTTTTTTTAATGTTTACTTGTATGAACAAATAATCTAAAAAGCTTTATTTTAACAATTTCAAATTTAGAAAATTGTAATTCGAAAATGTATAACCAAACAGGTAATTGCATTTTATAAAATTTACATTTATATGACGTAAACAAAAAAAAGAATTCATGTTCTTCTCTGAGTTAGTAGAGCAATTTAATTGTAGCTTTAATAATGGCGAGCAATTTAATTGTAGCTTTAATAATGGTAAGTTGTTTTTCTTAGAAACTGCTTAAAATATGAAAACAATTGCCAATGTGCTTATATGAAATCCATTTATCTTCCCAACAGGTCTGCCCTGGGTTACACAGACCTGAAGAAAACCATGAAAAAAGCCGTCACCTTACTGATTAAATAAATGGTGCAACTGGCAACCAAAAAAGAATGATGACGTAATTTGTTTAAGATTCTGGAGAGGTACATATACACAACAGTGCTAAATTCCAATGTGGATTTTGTTGTGATATTCTGATAGCTGGTTTTGTGATTGTTTAAGTGTGAAATCAGAATGCCCTCGAGACTGTCAAAAAAAAGGACATTTGGAATGCCTTGGACGAATGCCTCGATCAATCGTAATACAGCAAGTGGTTGTGCAGGACTTGTGAACTACGGTATATGGTTTGAGCTTTGCTTCCGGTAAACAGTGAACTTTTGTCCATATCCGTCTGTGCGCGTTGTGTCAATCAAACTGCAATACATGTTTATCTGCAGCAACAAATCGTCACTGATCGGCTGAGTACTTTTAGTCAAGTTTCATCATGATTTGTTCATCATATTTGACAATTGTGTTTATTGTATTTATAAAATGTGTTAAATTTAAAGATTATTAATTGTAACTGGTGTCTTTTATAAGCATGTTGAAATTCCAGTTTCAGATCTTCTTTAATATTGTGTAATCACAAACTGTCCAACTGGCCAGAAAGAACCATCACCATTACAATTCAATTCTTGCAATACAAATCAAGTTACTAGTGCTCGAAGAAAGTTAAAACAAAAATGCCCAGCAGTTGGAACCATAAAGAATCCACCCTCATCATCATATTGAGCAATGCAAAAGTGCAACAGTTACTTGTTATTATACTTCATGTTAAATACAGAAATCTAATTGGTTTAGACACAGTTTATAATCTGTTTTTTTTTTTTACCCTTAGCGTTAGCTTGGCAACGGGTAACACAACAAAATGTTACATGCACGTAAATTAAGTTTGTACGGTTCGCCGTAGAATTCACATCATTCCTATATATATAAAATCAGTAAATTTTTCTTTACAATAAGGAAATCCAGTATAATAAAATAAATAAGGAGAGTTTTATGACAAATTTTGCATGGGTGAATATGCTGCAACTGATGTACTGAGTGATGACACTATTGGGTGTAAAAGGTTAAAGAGACAGTACAGCGCATCTTATAAAAAAACCGACTTGAAAAATTTTTCCAATCGGGTTCGATATTTTTGTACTACTCATGAATGTATAAACTTTCAAATAATTACAAAGTTCTCCATGAAATAAATATGTGATAGGTTATACGTAATTATTAATTTTAATGAAATAATTAGATTTATTTCATTAAAATTAATAATTACATATAACCCATCACATATTTACATTACAACGTGTTACGGGGTTTAGCCTTTTTTTACTATTATGCATGCGTATTAACTGTAAACAAAATCCATGCAGGGCTTGCGAAGATTCTCCTAGACAAGTTTGTTGATAAAAATATGTCTTTTCAACTTCTCCCAGGTAGTAATTGACCAAAGTTTTTAAAATAACCACAATTATTATTTTGTAAGTATGTATTTTTTGTGTTTATCATAGAAGTTGCTACAACCTAAATTCATTTTTGCAAATGAGGCCCCTTGAGGGGTTATTTGACATATTTATGTCTGAACCGAAATTGGTAAACCATTTATAAATTATCGAGTAAGTGAGAACGTGCTCTGTTTAGAGAGTCCCTTTACCCTGATGACCATGAAGACCATAGTCGGACGAAGGTCTTGTATTTTTCAGCTTGTGTCAATTACTGTCAATTAAAGTCCACGTGGTACAAATAAACAATGTAAGATTATTCTGGTTTGTATGACCCTTTAACAATTTGAATCATGAGTTGCAGGTTATGAAATAAGAATTTTCATTGGGGTTTTTTTTTAGTACCAGTCCATTATTGCGCGATTTTCGATCATTACAGCCATTTCATTGTGATTGATAGAGATGGAAAAACTTAGAAATTTCTCCACGAAAGTGATGACAGTCTGGTGTGTTGTCTACAGTTCAATTTAAAAATTCATGAGAAGGATTTTATGTACAAGATAACTACTCTGAGTTTAATATAAACATCTTTGGTACAAGTTAACTATTTAGTTTTGGTCAGCCTTACTGACCAGTGCGGTCACATTTTGTCAATCCTATTCCATCCTGTTAGATGCGAGCCTCAAACCACTATGTAAGTATTTTTCATAGTATAAATTGCTTTAGTTTGTCAGTATTGAATCATATTTTTGAAGTATTATTACAGATGGAGATTTATTACCGGTATACAGATAAAACATTCTGAAAAGTATGGCAAGCCATTTTGGTCTTAAGTAATTTACACATTTTTTCTAAGGTATACGGTAATGGTTCTACATTTTCCTATTTTGTAAATTGTTATTTCTATTTGTTGTAGTTTTTACCAATCCTTAGCACGACAGCAACGTGTACCACACAATAAAACATGAAAGCGTTTGACTTTTGTTCATGGTTAGCTATCTGCCTGCACCAGGCAGAATAGTCTGGTATGTCACAAAGAGGAGTTTGTGAAACTGGCGGTGATGAGTTGCAGGACGGAGTACTTACGGCCATTCGAAATAAAGAACATGAATATTACTCCTGCAAAGACGTATTCTGACTGCATACTCAATTTGCAGACACCAGGTACAAAAGGAAAGTAAAAACAAAAGTGTCTAGATGAATTCTTCCAACCAAAAACACCAAAACATTCGAAATTTTGGAGTCTAGATGTCCCCATCACTAATGTCATCCCTAATTCATGTATCATGCTATGTACTGATATAGCATCCCATATCTGAAAAAGTTCAAAGATATATTCCAGCAGATTTTTAAATTCTACCAAAACTCAGCTGTGAGAATGGCAGGACCGAAAGAAATTGAGGCATTTAAAAAATTAGATGAGATTACTGGTAAAATTGGATGTGTTTTGGGATCAAATCTATGCATGGTAATTGTGATCAAGCTCCTTGTCAATAAATTTCTAAATACTGCATGCTACTTTTTTATAGACAATTTTAGGAGGACAGAAAATAAAGATGAAAGAAGTAGGAGAGACACTCGTTGGTTGTCTCATGACAGGGCTGTTTCAGCAGTCAGACAGTGCTTGCCTGCCCTTATTACAAGTTTAGAGAGGGAAGCAAGTGAGCGATCAGATGCCACAGCAGCTGGTTTAAGTATATTTGTAAAAAATCCAAATTTCATTGCCTCCATCTACATGATGTCAGATGTTCTACCCCATCTATCAAGACTATCAAAGTCTTTCCAGGTACAAAGTTGTAAACAGGTGTATATTTAAATATTATAACTTGAATATATGCAATACTGAGTGTAATATAATATTTTAATGAATAACAACATTCAGATGAAATAATGTTAACTTGCAGAAAACAGATGTTGACTTCACCATTGTGGACACCCTGGTTGCTGCAACCCAGTTGACCTTGACCAGACTCCTGGCAAGTTATGGACAGCATATGAAGGCCCTACCCCAAGTACTGGAGGAACTTAAGGGATATGGTGTCAAGGGAGGTCCTGAAAACTTAACATTTCATGACCAGGTGTACACCCCCTACATTCAAAATGTAATTGAAAACCTGCATGACAGATTTCCAGACAACCCAGTCCTAGAGGCTCTAACTTTATTGGATCCAGATCTTCTGGGTGATGATCCATCAGAGCATGACTGGATTCATCAAACAAAGCTGCAGGTAATGAAACATATGAAATACTTATTTAATTCTATTTTGTTTAGGTATTTTATGTAAAAACTATTTTCTATCTTAGAACTACCTGTTTATTTTCTAATACAATGTAATCCTGTTCTTGCAGACATTGGTTGATAAATTTGTTTCCATTGGCACAAAGGAGGATGTCTGTTCTGAGTGGGAGGGGCTGAAGGATCTTCTTTACAAGGAATGTAAGGGGCTGGGATTTAGACAAGCCCTTCATAAAATAGTGAAGTTGGGCCATCTGTATCCCTTCATGACAAAGTTTGCTGCTTTTGGACTTGTTCTACCTGTTTCAACAGCAGACTGTGAAAGATGTTTTTCATGCTTGAAAAGACTTAAAACCCCAAACTTAGGAACAGAATGGGGCAGAAAGTGTTAAAATGTATTGTGAACATTTCATGTGAAGGACAGCCAGTTGAACAATTTGATTTTGAAAAAGTGCTATTAGTTTTGCAAAAGGAAAAAGCAGAAAAATTTCTGCATAAATATGAATAAGAAACTAGAAAACTGACCAGTCAGGAAGGGCCCCGCTATGACAATTAATATAGAGAAGTGAAAAAAACTTTGAATTCCATCCTCTTTATATTAACAATGATGAAAAATAAATGCCCGGCAGAAGATGTAAAGAACTGGAATATATAGGATCTCGTGATTTGTAGTTGGATATGATTTTCATCCAACAATTAAAGTGTTTTTTTCTTGAGCCTTAGTGAGGGAATAAAACACACAAGTTGGATAAAAATCATATTATACTACAAATCATATGAGATTCTATTTATCCAATGTTTTATACACCGCAATCAATGTTTATACTGTTTATAAAACTCTACATTATTTTACTTCATTATGCCTAGGCAAATCCCATTGTAAAGTCACAACTGTGGGATATCAAAAAAATATCCAATGAGTCATATCCACGAGATAAAGTGGGTTAACATGGGATGAAATAAAATTTGTTAAAAAAAAAAAGAATTGATACCAATAATGCAATGATACCTAGGCTTTACCTCTATTCAATAAATTATTATAAATCATTGTGTACGGTATTTTAACCAAAATAAAATATGAATATTATATTTTAAATCCATATTTCAAAGAATGTACACAATATTACACATCATTCAAAATTGACCTTAACTTCAAAACAAAGTTCATTTGCAGACACAGGCAGTGCAGTAATTAATCTCAATGTGACAGATAGAGATAAAGCTTAGGATTTTCTTCCTGTGGAAGGTTAATTAATCCCAAAGGACAAATATTGCACAGCCTTCCATGTATACAATGGTAACATTCTCAGCAGTTATCTCTCTTTGCCCATTCATTCTCAGCAGTTATCTCTCTTTGCCCATTCTTCTTATGCATAGTTAGGAATCTACCCCACCACCCCAGCTCCAAACCAGAAGACATAGAGAACCAAACTTAGCATCAAAATATGTATTTCTGCCTACTGAACTACCATACCAAATTTGAACTTGATTGGGCAACCATAAAAAAAGTTATTAGAAAAAAACAGGAAATTTGTGGACGGAAGAGTGACAGACGGACGGACAGAAGGACGGACGGACAGAGTGATTACTATAGGGCACCCGCAAATCCTTGCGGGGCCCTAATAAATTGAATATTGTTACTTTTTTGTTGTATATATCATGAGTAAGCATTAACTATAATGCGCGGTAAGTATGTCCCGACCGAGGCTGTGTTACGGCGCGCCGTGCTACAATCAGACAAATTTCCCCCCATGCATCAAAAATTTTCTGGGGAAAACACTGGCATGGTAATAATGAATAAAACTGTAAAACTTAATATATAAATATATATAGTCATCATCAAGCTGTAAAAATTTCATTCCAGGTAACAAAAGTAATAAATGATGTAGAGAGAGGACTCAAGAATATCAATGATGAAATGGAGGGTCCTAGCATGCACTTCCAGTGGGAAGAAGCTGCCACCCCTCATCATCTTCAAGAGAAAGACACCCATTAAAGAAATGCTGCCCAAAAAGAGATCACCATTCATCAAAATGAACAAGATATCTGTGAGCCAATGCTCACTAGCGATACCCCCGCTATGTGAATATGCAAAATAAGCAAAGTCAACATTTAACAGAAAGCTGGCATCCTATTGGTACAGAAATATATCCAACAATATGGCATGCCTAAACAAATAGTGTGTTAAAATTTCAAGCATCTGCGATAAATAGCTGCTGAGAAATCTTTGAGGAAAATTGGTTTGAAAATTTTGGCTAAAATAAACAAAGTACTCATTTAACAGGAAGTTGACGTCCGATTGATACAAAAATATATCCCACAATATGGCATGCCAAAACAAATAGTGTGTAAAAATTTCAAGCATCTGCGATAAATAGTTGCTGAGAAATCTTTGACGGAAATTTGTTTGAAAATTTTGGCTAAAAATAAACAAAGTACTCATTACACAGGAAGTTGACGTCCAATTGGTACAAAAAATACATCCCATGATATAGCATGCTTATACAAATACTGTGTAAAAATTTCAAGCATCTGCGATAAACAGTTGCTGAGAATTCTTTGACAAAAATTTGTTTGAAAATTTTTGCTAAAAATAAACAAAGTCGTCATTTAACAGGAAGTTGACATCTGATTGGTACAAAAATATATCCCACAATATGGCATGCCAAAACAAATAGTGTGTTAAAATTTCAAGCATCTGTGATAAATAGCTGCTGAGAAATCTTTGACGGAAATTTGTTTGAAAATTTTGGCTAAAAATAAACAAAGTACTCATTACACAAGAAGTTGACGTCCAATTGGTACAAAAATACATCCCATGATATAGCATGCTTATACAAATACTGTGTAAAAATTTCAAGCATCTGCGATAGATAGTTGCTGAGAATTCTTTGACGAAAATTTGTTTGAAAATTTTAGTTAAAAAATAAGCAAAGTCGTCATTTAACAGGAAGTTGACGTCCGATTGGTACAAAAATATATCCCACGATATGGCATGCCTTAACAAACACTGTGTAAAAATTTCAAGCATCTGCGATAAATAGTTGCTGAGATAAATGCGACAGAAATTTTTGTTACGGACGGACAGACAGACGGAAAGACGGACGGACAGACAGACAGACACACAAGGGTAAAACAGTATACCCCCTCTCCTTCGGAGCGGGGGTATCAAAAGGCTGGATGCACAATGTCATGAACCTGTGGCTGTCCTCCTTCTATGTGAAGAGGCCCGACGGCTTCTTTAGACAATCCAAATGCCTACTAGTACTCGTCACATCCTACCAAACCATGTGCTAGGGGGTGAAAGAGGCATCCTTCCCTCTGTCATCATCAGTGGGTTCGTAAAAGCTGAGATTGTCGATGTCCCAATGCCAGAAGATGAAGAAACTCCATTGGCTTCATCAACCGATGACCTGCCATTATCACTCGCCGCCTTATTCCATAATGACAGTGAGAGTTCAGACTTCAAAACTGACTAAAAGATCACCAAGAGGCATATCATCATCGCCTATTGAAACGTCATCACCACCAAGATGCCACAGACCATCAATGACCGCCAAAAAATAGATCCTTGCAAAATCACCTGGGCGCTTGTCATCATCACCTATTGAAACGTCCTTACCACCAAGAGGGCACAAACCATCAACAACCCCCCAAAAACAGATCCAAAGTGCTGGAATTGGTGTTCTCTGAAGAAGAACTGAGGGATACAAAGGGTGCCAAAGGATTGGACAAGCACAAAACAGATTGCCATTAAAGGTACATGTAAATTAAATACTGTACAATATTTAAATTCTCACTTTTTTAAAATAGATATAAAAACCTCTTCAACCACATCATGTATTTTATTAATTATTAAATTATTTATTTTTAATTAAGTAGTCATTATGCAATTATATTTTAAAAAATTTATATTACAAATATATTTTCATATTCTATTCTGATAACATGTTTTTCAAATGCCAAAGTCTACAGATAGAACATCTAAGACCAACAGTGTTCAACACAACTATTCAAAACAAGATTGGCAACATTAGACAGAAGAAAAGCTGTGCAAAAGGAAATTAGTCAGTATTTTCATTGTAATGATGCATCACAAAATCCACCAAGACGAATACCAGACCATGACAAACTCTGTCATGTTAGACCTATTTTGGATGATATCAATGACAAGTGTCTGACAAACTACAAGCCATAGCATAGATGAGGGCATGATTGCTTTTAAAGGCAGACTTTCCTCCAAACAATATTTGCCCGCTAAACCAACTAAATTTGGAATCAAATTTTGGGAACGTGCCTCGCCCCGCAACTGCTACTGCCATGAATTTCAAATTTACACTGGAGAAGTAGATGTAGTTACGACAGAAGAAGGACTCAGATATCGCGTAGTGAAAGATCTAACACGTAAAATTACAGGAAAAGGACATCATGTTTACATGGATAACTTTTTTTCCTCGCCAAACCTTTACTGTGAATTGTATGAATAACAAGTTTATTGTTGTAGATTGGTGCGAGGAAATAGGAAAGGAATGCCTGAAGAAATGAAGGGGATCAAGCTGAAAAACCATGGTGATTCTTTGCTAATGCAAAAGAAAGAACTATGTGCAGCAGCCTGGAAGAACAAAAAGGTTGTTTTTTATCTTTCCACCAACTGCAACCCCTCTGAAACTATCAATGTTCAGCGAAAACAGAAAGATGGTACCATCAAGGATGTTCCTAGTCCTATCATCGGACAAATGTACAACAAGTACATGTTTGGTGTGGATAGGGTAGATCAGCTCAGAATTAATTATTCTACCTGCAGGAAAGCCCTTAAAGAAGTGAAACTTTTGCATGTGAACAGGTCATTGCATGGACTAGGAAACAGAATGGAAAATACAAAGTTAAATGCGTTAAGAAAATTTCTGTACGAGTTAAAGACTGACTTTAGTGTGCAAGAGATAAATGTTGTCAGGGGATTAAACCAGGCCTTACTTACTAGCCACAGGGCTAGACAAATAGCATGAAATATCATTTCTTGGCCTATCAAGAAATGACGAGACTTCAAACAGCTTAAGAACCTCCCAATTCAAGGAATTAACCATAATGAGAAATGTTTTGCTGAAGAAACATGGATGGACTTTTTAATGCTAAGGTATGAACACTAAATTTTAATAATCATTCATCATTCATTATAGAAATTATTCTTAAAATTTAAAAATAATAAAACTATTCCAGCATTTACAAAAGTTTAGAGAAAAGGGAGAGCATTCCAAATGAATTACCAAGGGTTCGTTCAGCTGGTGAGAAAAAGGTAATTCACAACCTCTCTTTTTTAAATTAAGCGCGGGTTGTGAAGGGAAGGATTAGTCTTTTTTATTGGTTATATAACGTCATTAAATCAAACCTATTTCTTGTAATAGAATTCATATTCATAAAATGATCATATTCAAATCAACTTTTAAAAAACATTTTTGAAAAACAAAGAAATAGAGGAGGAACAAGAAAAAGAAATCCTATTGGTTGAATACACCAATGGCAAAATATTTTATGCTGCAAGAACAGGAGCTATTCTCACATATTGCCACAAGCTAGTAGGATTAATTAGAGATGACCAATTTGTACATTCCCCTCAAAAACATTCCTTTAAACTTATGACAAGGATCAGCAAACTTTCCAAAAGGAATTTATAATTTCATCAATGAAGGGAATTGTAGATGAGAACATTATCAAAATAGATAAACTGTCCACAACTGTAGATGAACAGTTGTAGCAATTACCAAATACATTGAGGAAAAATAATGTACTGTAATCTACTCTGCCAGCAACATATATGTACAGTATATTTGTTGGCAACACATAAATATGAAAGGATGCTCTTCAATGATGTGATGTAATTGACAGATTTAATTAAGCTTATTTGTACACGATTTTGTATTGCAAGACCAAGTAACAATGGAAGAATATTCCAGCACCACGCATCAATGCTTCATGCATTCACAGCAACACATCATGATGGAGGGATGTGCCCCTATCTTGTTATTTCCCATGTATGCCCGTACCAAACATTCTAACAAATGCTCATGAGCATTATTATCGCAATCATCCGAAGGAAGTCAAACCAATTTTTACACGCTACCTGGTCTCAACTATGCCGCTAGTTAGACAGACGATCACCTCACGCTCCAGAATAGAGCGCGATCGTAATTTTGTTTCGTCGGGCAGAGGGCAAGGAAGGAGATCCAAGCAGACCACACACGAGGCGGGACATCCCACCAACACAAGACCACGACTTAAGGGAAACCGGACCAGTACTGCAACATCAACGTCCCCAGCCACAGTAACGGTGGCGGAACAACCCATGAGGCTTACGAATGTTAACCCACAGGACGTCTGGATGGCTAAAAAGAGGAGACATCGAGCAACATTTCGGGTGAGTGTGAAATTTTGCTCCCCACAGTAGATGCCTTAACACACCATACAAACAAAGCTAATTCGGTGGCCTCCCCCATTTAACATTTCGGATTACCAACCTGCTCAAACCCCCAGTTCTATAGATCCGCAGGCCCAAGATAAGCCCATATCTCCCACACAAATTTTTTTCCCCCAACATAAACAGCCCAGCAGCTAAGAAAAAGGTAAATTCAGCACCCAGTAGTTACTGTTACGATTTTAATTTAGGCAAGTCATGCAAATTCTACCCAAACTGCAGGTTTGTCCACTCGTGTAATTCATGTGGCGGATCACACCCCTCGATCAAATGCAGGAATAGAAATACCCAATTGGTGCCAATCTACCCTCGACCTTTTCAAAAATATCTGTAGTCATATCGGAATACCAATAGCTCTTGACAAAACCACAGAGCCCAGCACAACAATAATTTTTCTAGGAACTGAATTTGACACTATCCACATGGTAATAACTTCCGCAAGACAAGTTAGTTTCTCTCCGACAAAGCATTCAAACAGTCATGATAAGTAAAAAGGTCTTCTTAAAGGCCTTACAATTACTGATTGGTCTCCTCAATTTTGGCTGCAAAACAGTAGCACCTGGGAGAGCCTTTTGCAGGTGACTGCATCAAACAAGAGGCCCATGGGCCACATCACTCACCTGAGGAACAATAGGTATGATAAAATCAGCTTAATGGAGTCATAATACAAACTATCTGGACAATGTACAATAATACATGTTGATCCTGTATAAATAAAATCCATTTTTCCCCTAGATATTCTTATGTTTATAATCATTAGTCCCTTTTCTAACAGGATGATTTTATAGTCATATCATATGTTGAGTATTGCAGTTCTCAAAAAGATCCTTAACAATTGTTTATATATGGGATATAAACGTACATAAACTCTGAACCTTCTTATGAGGCCAAAGAATTATCCTGGGGCCAAAGTCTTAACAATTATAAAGAATCATCTGGCTGATTAATTTCTGAGAAGAAGATTTTTAAAGATTTACCATATATATTCCTTTGTTAAACTTTGGCCCCCCATTGTGGCCCACCCTACCCCTGGGGATCATGATTTTCACAACTTTGAATTTACACTACCTGAGGACGCTTCCACACAAGTTTCAGCTTTCCTGGCTGATTAGTTTCTGAGAAGAAGATTTTTAAAGATTTACTCTATATATTCCTATGTAAAACTTTCACCTTCCATTTTGGCCCCATCCTACCCTCGGGGGTCATGATTTTCACAACTTTGTATCTACACTACCTGAGGATGCTTCCACACAAGTGTCAGCTTTACTGGCTGATTAGTTTCTGAGAAGAAGATTTTTAAAGATTTACTCTATATATTCCTATGTAAAACTTCGATCCCCCATTGTGGCCCCACCCTACCCCCGGGGGGGGGGGGGGGGGGGGGGGGGGGGGGGGGGGGGGGGTCATGATTTTCACAACTTTGAATCTACACTACCTGAGGATGCTTTCACACAAGTGTCAGCTTTACTGGCTGATTAGTTTCTGAGAAGAAGATTTTTAAAGATTTACTCTATATATTCCTATGTTAAACTTCGACACCCCATTGTGCCCATCCTACCCACGGGGATCATGATTTTCACAACTATGAATTTACACTAACTGAGGATGCTTCCACACAAGTTTCAGCTTTCCTGGCTGATTAGTTTCTGAGAAGAAGATTTTTAAAGATTTACTCTATATATTCCTATGTAAAACTTCGATCCCCCATTGTGGCCCCTCCCTGCCCCCGGGGGTCATGATTTTCACATCTATGAATCTACACTACCTGAGGATGCTTTCACACAAGTTTCAGCTTTCCTGGCTGATTAGTTTCTGAGAAGAAGACTTTTAAAGATTTACTCTACATATTCCTATGTAAAACTTCGATCCCCCATATTGTGGCCCCACCCTACCCCCGGGGATCATGATTTTCACAAATTATAATCTACACTACCTGAGGATGCTTCCACTCAAGTTTCAGCTTTCCTGGCTGATTAGTTTCTGAGAAGAAGATTTTTAAAGATTTACTCTATATATTCCTATGTAAAACTTCGACCACCCATTAAGGCCCCACCCTACCTTCGGGGGTCATGATTTTCACAACTATGAATCTACACTACCTGAGGATGCTTCCATACAAGTTTCAGCTTTCCTGGTCTTATGGTTCATGAGAAGAAGATTTTTAAAGATTTACTCTGTATATTCCTATGTAAAACTTCGACCCCCCATTGTAGCCCCATCCTACCCCCGGGGGTCATGATTTTCACAAATTTGAATCTACACTACCTGAGGATGCTTTCACACAAGTTTCAGCTTTCCTGGTCTTATGGTTCATGAGAAGAAGATTTTTAAAGATTTACTCTATATATTCCTATGTTAAATTTCGACCCCCCATTCTGGCCCCACCCTACCCTCGGGGGTCATGATTTTCACAAATTAAAATCTACACTACCCGAGGATGCTTCCATACAAGTTTCAGCTTTCCTGGTCTTATGGTTCATGAGAAGAAGATTTTTAAAGATTCACTCTATATATTCCTATGTTAAATTTCGACCCCCATTGTGGTCCTACCCTAACCCCGGGGGTCATGATTTTCACAAATTAGAATCTACACTACCTGAGGATGCTTCCACACAAGTTTCAGCTTTCCTGGTCTTATGGTTCATGAGAAGAAGATTTTCAAAGATTTACTCTGTATATTCCTATGTAAAAATTCGACCCCCCATTGTGGCCCCACCCTACCCCCGGGGGTCATGATTTTCACAAATTAGAATCTACACTACCTGATGATGCTTCCACACAAGTTTCAGCTTTCCTGGTCTTATGGTTCATGAGAAGAAGATTTTTGAAAATTTCTCGAAAATTTTCATAAATTCCTAATTATCTCCCTTTGCAAAAAGGCGTGATCCTTAATTTTCACAAATTTAAATCCCCTTAGGCTAAGGATGCTTTGTGCCAAGTTTGGTTGAAATTGGCCCAGTGGTTCTTGAGAAGATGTTGAAAATGTGAAAAGTTTACAGACAGACGGACAGACGGACGGACGGACAGACAGACAGACAGACAGACAGACAGACGGACGACAGACAAAATGTGATCAGAAAAGCTCACTTGAGCTTTCAGCTCAGGTGAGCTAAAAACCATATCACATGATAAGAGTTCATCAAGGTATGAAAGCATACCTTGCAGTATGGCAGAATTTTTGAAACACTTTAATGGGGTCACAGTCATATGCTCTGGTATTTGGTCATCAGATAACAGTCTACAACTATTCACAGATAGTGCAGGGGGGTTTAATGGGGGGTTCGGAATCTTTTTTACTTCTTCATATTCCTTCATTACTTTGTCGGGAATTCTCATCAGCGCATCATCTTCTATATTCTTCTTTCCGTATGGTCCTCTCCTCTTTGTGTTTTTCTTTTCCATAGTTTCAGTTATTTTTACTTCTGTACTTCTTCAACTATCAAATTAGCAACACATCGTGGTCAGCATGTATTCTAATTCTTGTAAGTGATGCAAGCCTATCAGTTAAGTAAGGGACTCTACGGGGGCCGTGAAATGGGGGGGGGGGGGGGGGGGGCGGCATTAATTGTATTTAATTTATAATTCCATGCTACATTGGTACCAGGGACGGATTTGTCTCTGTTGGTACCTGTACAATTGTTTTAACTAATTTCAAGTTCAGTTTTCATCTTATCGCAAATCTTACTCGGGTGTATTCACTGCGACCGATACACTGATGCGTTGAGCGACGACACTATTGTGATCGCGAGCTACAGTTTTTCAAACAAGTATTTTCATTGGCTGTTTAGTACTAGCCTACTTAGCATGGATTTAGATCATTCTGGTCAAGATGGAAGGGCTTGAGAGGTTTCTTCGAGATATAAATGAAGATCTTGTGTGTTATAAGGAAGAGTTCATCAAACTTGCTGTAAAAAGTGATAGCACGTTAGAGTATTTACGACCACATGAGGTTGAGAGCATGAACATACCTCCTGTTTACAAACGCATGTTGATTGACCGCATAGTCAATCTGCAAACCCCTGGTACGAAAGAAAAGTTGAAACAAAAATGTCTTGATGAATTCTTGTTACCAAAAACGCCCAAACAATTGAAGTTCGGGGATCTTGATGCCCCATCTCTAACGCTACCCCCACGACAGTCGCCGAAAGACGTTCGCCAGCTGCAGCCACTTCTCGAGCACCGGACAGTTTTTTAGAACATGAAGTTGACCGTCTAAGTGAAGAAAGAGATACACTTTCTGTCTTGTTAGTACACAAAATAGACGAACTTAATGATCTAAAACAAAAGCCAAATTTACCATCTGCCATTAGTATTCCCGGAAACCCCATCACCAAGTCCTCGTGTGACAATTGTCACCGAAAAGGTCATCGATCGATCATGAACCGGGGTAGCAAGTCCTGTCCATTCATGAAGTGCGAGGGATACCACGCTTGTGGGCAGGAGGGGAAACACCCAGACCACAAGCAGTCAGTGACAGAGGCAGGTTTAATAACGCATTAACACACCACACTTACAAAAATGTTGCTTGTGATATTAATGATAAAATTTATTATACATATCAGTTTTTATAAACCTCCCCACATAAAAAAAAAATTCTGCTTGTTTATGAAAACGAACATTAAAATTTTGTAATAAACAGTTATATAGTTCCATGTGAAATATGCACTGCATGCTTTTTTACCAGTTTATATGTCAATTTACCAAAACTTCAAATATTCATAATCATGCTGTGTATTAAGATAGCATGACATTGATATTATAACTGTAAAATTGAATATATTAGTGTCATCACTAACCTGTGACTATTTCATTTTAGGTAACAAAAGAAATCCATGATGTCGAAAGAAGACTTAAAAATATCAATGATGAGCTCAACAGCATAAAAATGTTTCAAAAACATAATAAAACAAACTTTACAAAAGCTATGCACCCTATTTTAAAGTCCTTATTTTATATGAAATATGAAGGGAAAGATGGTGCCCAAAATTTGCAACGAGACTTGCGATACATCAAGATTGCAACCAACAGTCAAATTCCTGATCAGTCCACTTTGGCGGAAATTTCTCTGATACTTAATATTGATGTTACATGGAAATTGATTGTCATTGGCTTTATTTTCACGAGCAACAAATATACTCTTATCTTAGACAACACTTTGTCATTCATTGCATGCAAAATTTACAAATTTAAAATGAAACGTAGAATCTTAAACGAACATGTGTCATCTGAAGATATGTGCTGTTTTTTAAAAAACGCGCTAATGCAATTGTATCTTACTGTAAAAAAATCAAAATGTGTAAATTTAAACTTTAGCATTCTTGAAAAATTATTACGGTAATTAGTATTTGATAAATGAAATATTACAAACTTTATTAATGTACTATTGTAATTTACAAGAGGGAGACCTGCCCCTCTTCACATATATGCGGTAGGCAATTTTGGACTGTGATGTTGTTGTTAGTCCTGCCGCATATTTGCTTTATGTTCCGATTGTATATTTATTGCTAAAAATATTTTATTGAACAGGTATGTTCCACAAATATATGCACAATATTGATACGAATATTATATCAATTGACTGAATGATACCTCCCCGAATAGTACTCTTATTTTACTTTAATATTACTTGTATTACATTGTGTTATTTCATATCTACGTCTATTTACGCTTAAAAAAATTAAAATTATAAATACAGAAGAAAACAGATAATTTGTACGTTATATACAGATGTATGATTCATTTATACTGCTGAATAGAATTACTGATCCAGGGGGCCCCTGGCACCCCAGGTGATGTATATCTAGAGAGCCTCTGCGGAGGTATTATCTCGCATCCAAATGTATTGTGTTTAATAAATACATACAAAAAAAAAAAAAGTTTGCAAATGCAGCAAACAAAAAAGTTTTGCTAAACAAAGACGTGTGCACTGAAAACAAACTGAAAGAGCTCCTAACCTTTTTCTTTAAACCGGCAAATGCCGATCGCAAGACTAAGAGGATTCGGTGCAGACAGAAAAGATAAAAGCAAGCAAGGAGCAGGCCGAGGAAGATTCCAACCTCAACCCCCTCAAACAGCAGGATATCTCCAAGGGAGATGTCATCCAAGAGTACCCTTGAAGTTGATATCTCAACAGAAAAAAACAATGTGAGTAAATTGTAAAATTTTATCAAAAGTTTAAGATCAAAGCAATTTTTATTTATGGTAAAGAATTATTCCATTATGAATTGAAAATATATTTAAATGTTATTTTAATAAATTTAAAACTGTAAACATTAAATTCATTTTAGTTCCTATTTTAAATGTACAGTCATGCAACTTTTCGGTAAAAAAAAAATAATTTTACAGCTCAGTAAACTTCTGGGGAACAGTAACATCACCATCGACAAGGTGGTATTGGCTATGGCTGTCAGGCTAGCCAAAAAATTGGCCAAACCAGTTTACACCTTGACCATGAAGTTGATGCCTGGCCTCTTCACAACTGAGGAGATGGCTCTGTCAAGAGGCCAATGCCTTTTAGCCAAACAAGGGGACTTGAGGCCAGCTCTAGATAAAGATAAAGTCTTTGTTTCGAAAGGTATTGATATTGTTTTAAGTGAAATAGCTGATTATTCTAATTCAAAGTTCATTATTCTGGTTTCAGTGACCCCTCCGATAGTTTGATAAACGAGGCCATCACTGAAAAAATCAGCTATGCTAGAAAGCAACTGAAAAGGAAGCTGTATTCAGCTTGATAGAACAATTCATGGTGGATTTCCTTCAAGTGGAGTATGGTGAAAGTGACAATGAGAATAATAGTGATTGAAACGATTAATTTTTGATGAAAGCATTTTGATAAAGAAATTTATATATCTTCTTCACTCTTATCTTTTGAAAAATGACTGGATGCTTAAATTTGTTGGATACACATATTTATGTACCGTAATCCGGTGAATATAATACGCACTTTTTTCCCAGCATTTTTTACCGTGAGAAAGGGGTGCGTATTATACATCCCTATAGGTGGACATATTTTTTCCCTAGCTGAAGTAGGGGGTATCATACTGCCGTATTACCTATGCTGTTCACAGACAGAACTGATACCCCACTATACATAGGCCCTGGAAGTTACTGTAAATACATTGCATGTGCATGTATAAAAAGTAAGGGTAGGACACTCTTTTTGAGGCGAAATCGGGTTTGACGAAGTCTGGGCCTTCCTCGAACGAAATTCCGCGATAAATCGTTCAAGTGTACTTTACTTAGGACATATGTATACATTCATTCCGCTCCAATGCTGTTCCGTCGAAGAAAAAGGTGTTTTTATACATCCAAGTGCCTAAGAATTTCGCTATACTGGTTTACATCCGGTTTAATCGCAGTGAATCGAAAGGTAAATCGAAAGGTAAGTTCTGATTGGTCAATAATAAAATAAATTCTTATCAATATTTGTCAATCTTCTTCATTATTCTCGCATTTCATTGTTGAAAGGCTAAACTACCCAGTATCTATATGCATAACTCCTTTCAAACATTTGATACATACTCCCCATAAATCGTTATCAGTTTCGCCACCTTATTGACGAGCAGAAAAAAAATATTATATTTATTTTATTTATTTTATTATTGACCAATCAGAACTTATCTTTAGATTTACTGATTTATTTTATTTTTTGATGCGTATTATACATCCCAACAAGCTTTTTTTCACCATTTTCAGGCCCAAATTGGGGGCTGCGTATTGTACACTACTGCGTATTATATTCACCGGATTATGGTACAAATCATGTGCAGATTTTCTAAAGCAGTCCAACAAACAGGTTCTAAATATGGCAGAGACTCCAGGGTTTTGGCATGGCTTTCTTAAATCCATGTGCTAAATATGGCAGAGACTCACTGATTTGGCACGGCTTCCTTAAATCTGTGTGCCATATACGGCAGAGACTCACGGGTTTTGGCATGGCTTTCTTGATTTTCTCTGCTATAATTAGCAGATTCACAGGTTTTAACATGACTTTCTCACTGCTTTTGGGAGTCCGTGTGAGCTAATTTAAATAATTTGGTTAAAATCCCATGCCATAGCTGTGCCATTTTATTAAAGGGATTTCTTAAGAACAGGAATCCAAGAAACACGTTTTTTAACACCTTGATTCCCTGCTCATTCCGTGCCTTGGCCAGTTAGCTCATTTCGTATGGGCTGTTACATCATCCCAACAAGACATATTCCGACTTAACTCGATATGAGTCAAGTCCAGTTATTGAAACAAATAGATAAATAAATAGGCCAAAGAAATCCTGTTCATAGTAAGAAGTGACTAGAGATACCAAGAATGACATATTCTCAAGTTTCAACACCTGTAAATGTGAATAATCTAATGCTAGTCTAAGTGTACAATATATAGAATACGAAAAATGAAAACTGTCATAAAATCATTAAATCTCGTCTAATCATAAAAAAAATTGCAGGTGCACATCTTCAGATAGTGATCAACATATGTACAAATTTTCAGACTGTTCCATGCAGTAGTAAAAATTTTTATAGGGGGGACAAAGTTGCGTCTACAGACAAACGGACGGACAAGGTAAAACCATTATAATCCCCTAAACTTCGTTTGCGGGGGTATAAAAGAAGAAGATGAGTCATCATTCCCTGAGGAAAAGTAATCGTATTACAGCCGTTTGACGTCAGTATCAACAAGCCAATGAAGACCAACCCAAGGACAAACTTATAAGGCAACTTGGGTTAAAAGTTGCCTAGGGGCTTGAAACCTCACTTTAAATCATCATCCAATAGAAGTTCAAGTTGCTCTGATTTTTTAACTTTATACTACTTTCAATGTTGTTATTAAAAATTCTAAAATCTGGATTCATTTTCCGTATTTATTGCTCATTTGTTGCATAAAACTGTTAATACGTTAATATCTTGTAGCAAAGCATGCCCCGACATGTGTTTTTTTCCCACACTATCATAGATTTATTAAAGCTCTTCTAAATTTTACCTTGTTTCATAAAAAGAAGTATGTAACATCCAATGTAAACTGTGTATACCTGAGCAATTGTAATATAACTTTTGACAATCCTGTGATGGTTCACTCCTGTGAACAGTCACTGAAGTTTGTTTAAGTCTTGATATACATTTCCTACAGTTGTCATGATCATCAGTCTGCGCTGATCGTTACAACAATAAATTTATTTGGCATATGGTGTTTTTATTGATAAACTTAACTGTATTTAAGTCAAAGAATCAGATGTAATAAAACACAAAGTTAAAGAAATGTGCCTCAAGGCATGGTTGTGTAACATTATGGTGCCCTGATTCCGTTTATTTTAATTCTGTGTGAATGCTTTCGATGTCTTCGTGTTTTGGCTGTGTATCGGTATGATTCCGGTGACGAGTGTGACGTAGCACTTGACCTGTGTATTATGCATTTGTTATTTAGGGCCTAAATATTTGCATATAAATAAATAATCTTTCTTATTAGTACCTTTGCCCGTCGGGAGTCATCTCCAACTTGAAGTAGTTGGTTACGACAGGCAGTGCACTTCCTGTAGTTCTTTGTTTTTCTCACACATGCCTTGGTTGTTTACGTTGCCGCCATTTTTCTTATTCATCTTTCTCGGAATTACCCATAGTTCCGTATTCTATTTTTGTAACAAAGTACCTTTTGGCGGATAAATTTAATTTACTTGTTTATATCGATTATAAAATACTTGTAAGTTATTATTTTTGTGTTTAATAATTAACTTTAAATTGTTTTACTTATTTACTGTACTGTAATATTTTCACGTTAATTGATACGACACCGAGATTCTCTTACGGGATGGGGATTAACTGTGATTGGATAATCTTTTTAACGGGATGGGATTAACTTATCTTATTGGTGTAATTTGTCGTCTGCTTTTAGCACTCTATAAATACCCGGGACACTGAGAAACGGGTGCTCTCTCCTTTTTGTTGTGTGTCGGGAAGTACACACAAATTTTGCAGCATATTATAAGGTGCGTACTATTTCAGTATCTAAGTGACTGAAGTACATTTATAGTAATAGGGTTTAATTAATTATTATTACTAGTTATAGTGCTAGTTTAATTCATATTTACTAGTTCAGTACTAGTTATTTCGATTTATAGAGAGTTAGGGAATATTTTCGCTGTATACTAGTAGTTGTAACTAGTAGCGGAGATATTAATTCGTATTTTATCGAAAGCCTTTAAGTTTTATTTTGGTCGGGGGATTTTACGTATAAGATATAATTTTGTGTCGGTAATTGTACCGATTTTGCCATCGTCCCAAGGGTTGAGACTTGTCTGATTTTTAGAACGGCGTTGTTACATGTATTTGTGTCATGTTATTTATGGTTGAATAAATTATAAACTTTACATCGGTTTGTTCTCAACACAAGGCAAGCGTTCCGAGCGTTACAGTTGCCTACAGACTAGCCAAAGACTGGCAGTAAACGTAAGTAACCAAACAACAAGAAGATAGTGGACCAAAAACACCAAAAAAAGTGCTGATTAATTTAAAAACCCCTCGTCTGTCTCCTCGACTGTCGGCATCTAAAGGAGAAACCCCAAGGAGAATAACCTATCCACAGACGGAAAGTAGAGCAGCTTGCTATGTATCTACACCATCAGCGCCAAATTCAACAGGTACAAAAGACCATTACCCACTGATAGTCAGGACCAACAACACCAAAAAAAATGCTGGTTAATTTGGAAACCCCTCGGAGGTCACCACTACTGTCATCATCCACTGCACAACCACTGTCACAGTTGGAAACTTAAGAGGAGAATCATTGTCTACCCCTTAGGGTAAATGCTACACCAAAGAAAATGCTCCTGAATTTAGAAACCCAAAGGAAGTCACTATGACTGTCGGCATATAAAGGAGAAACCCCAAGGAGAATAACCTATCCACAGACAGAAAGTAGAGCAGCCTACTATGTATCTACATCATCTGGGCCAAATTCAACAAGTACACAAATATCACTGCTGCATGAAGATGTAACACCTTCTGTTTGTGATGAAAGTCAATGGGATGGAACATTTGTAAATTCCTTTAATGTCCTTGACTGGAATGAGAGAGAGAGAGAGAGAGAGAGAGAGAGATTCCACCCCAATATGCAGTCAGTCCAGTGATTTTGGGGCCATTACGTCTTTCAGAAGTTTTTCTGAACAACAGGATAATGGACCTACACCACCTGTGCATCACCAATCTCAGCAGGCCCATGTCCTCTGTGTTTGTAAGTACATTTGTTTGTTGTTGGTTTTTTTTAAAATCATAATTATTTTGAGCTTCAAAAAAAATATTTTCTGCACATATCTTTCTCCATACATTGAACTGAACATTTGAACAAAGTATGAAAGCAAAATTTTACTTTTCTCCAAATCTTCAGGTGTAATACAATCTGTGCACAAAAGATAAATCCCTTCCACAAAAGATGCAAAATGATGAAAATATTTTTCATCAAGAATGTCACATAGAATTGGAAGAGAATAAAAGAAGAGCCATGTTCTCAATTCTGATGCTTTCCAATATTTGATGTGACTTGAAATTGTTCTATGTACTCTTGTTATGTAAGATGGTGGTTTAATTCTTTTGAGGCGATCATCAATAATTGAGATGTTGGACGAGATTGAAAACCTGTCTTTACTGTTACTTCTACTCATCCAGAGGTTTATTAAAACTTTTGTTACTCCAAGTAGGACACCATGCATGTAATCAATGCTGGAAGACTTTACAAAGTCATAGTATTTTTAAAAGAGTCATTCAAAAAGATGGCCCCTTCATTCCATTTATAACACTTCTGCTGTTCACAGTTTCAACAGCATTACTCATACATTCCTGTGAAGTTCTCTTTCTTGGTTGAGGCTTGGAGCGGTCATAAGGAAATGTTCGCACTGTACCCCCTTTAACAGTTCTAAAGGTTTCTCCTGAATGCAGACACCTTAAAGTTTGGACAAGTAAATGTCTTGGTCACTTGTCCGATTGGACAAGTAGGAAAAAAAGTTAATGTAGAGCCCTGGCCTACAAAATATGTTATAAATCAGACAGGTTTTATTCAATGTTTATCAGATTTTTCAATAGCCATGCACCCCCCTTTCCAAAGGCCCCAGTGGTTTGTTAATCCATAAAAATCCATTAAATGAGTATTTGTTTTTCTGTAGTGTTGTGTCATGAAGATAGGAATCTCTTAAAACATACTACTTTTCACAACAATACTGGGCACACACTCGATCACCATGCATGCACATGCAATTCAACACACATACAGTATACTATACTATATAACTGCACGTCACTACATATTATATCCTGTACTGACTGTACGTATTTTTATTACTAACGTTACTACAGTATGAGAAGAGATCAACTTATAATACGATAGAGTGAAGAAAATTCCTACACATACCTTGCAAAGAATCATCCATTTTAGTTCGTTTTGTTAAACTCTCGAAGGTCTTTGTTTTAAAAATGAAACTGGATGTACAGAGACGAGAAATTTAAAGTTGAAAACCGAATATATACTTCAAATACGTTGCAAGTTTAACAAGGTTAATGACTATGCAATTTCATAGGAACCATTTTGTACCGTATTTTCCAGACGACTCGTCGATGCAAACGACTAGTCAAATTGCTCATTTTAGGCCAAATTTTTAACAAAATCCTACGATACGTCGATTCAGACCATACGTTGATCTTATCACTTCAAAATGGCGTATAAAACTGCAGTAACATTATCAGTGTATGATGCCAAGATGTCCCCGATATTGCTACCAATTATTATAAACAATTACACTTTATACTTATGCATCATATTTTCAAATACCGGCAACATCTACAAAGTCGCTTGCATTTTAAACAATTCCTGATATCGCGTGTTATGCAAAACTAAACTTACTTTGTCAGAAATATTTTATTTCCATGCATTAAAATTATTCACTCTGACTATCGCCAGTTTATTCGCCATTACGTACACCACTGCGAATGTGTTCGGAATGTTTTCTTTATCGTTGCTAAGTATGTAATAAATCCAGAGGTGCTCGAATGAAAGTTCACGAGACTTCACCGAGATTTGTTCAGTTCCTGTGAAATTTCGAGCGGAAGTATAAGTGTTCGGATTATATTCTCAAAATACGTAAGTATGGTCGTTTTTCATATCATATCCTACTTGGATTTATGTTAAAAAATGAAAACCTTTTAATATGCAAGTCTTTTTTCACCATCTAGCGGTTATTTACATTAAACGAAAATATTCAGAACAGAGTTATCGTTCGTGTTCAACCACGTGTAGAGTGGTTGAACATATAAACATTGGGTTGCTTAATAAAATCATAGCCATGTTTGATGCTTGTGGTGTGCCATACTATGTTTTTAGAAAAATAATGGGTGTCTGTTTTGCATAAAAACTTCGTATATCGAGCCATTTTCAAGGAACATTCTGCCTAAAATAGTACAGTCTGTTTCACTATTGATGCTATTACTAGGTCAGACGCGGATCGAAAATTAATCCTCAGGGGTGATCTCTACAAGAATGCTAATTGTTGCAACAGTAGACAAAAACTATTTTTTGTATTGTCGCATTTATTTCTATAACACATTTTATCCACCAATTAATGAAGATCAAGTTTAAAATCAATAAACCTCTAGATTTTATATTTGACTACAATTCTATGATTCTATGAAATACACTATAAACACGAGGCATGATTTTTACTGCGAAACTGAAAGGGTCAAATAAAATCACGTGGTCTAAAATTTAAATGACAATAACATTAGCAGGGGTGACGTAACCAGCCACCTGTTGACTCAGCACATGGTCAGTGTCTGTTTAACAATTTCCAGTGTCATAGGCATGCACCTGTCTCGTATCAGACTTCAAAGGGGGAACTCAAGTGCAGAAAGCTTAGCAATTATTATGATTTGAAAAAAACTTGTTTACTTTGTATCCAGTAATGCAGTTACACGCTATATTGTTTTACATAGACACTGTTAGAAATCGATCGATCATTTGTACGACTTGAAAATGACGATATATACGACACACATACGTTTCCTAAAATTTTTATTTAACAATAATCAAAAAATTGGACAGTAATTAATCAATGAACTATAATCACTCTTATAACGGTACTCTTTATATACACAGGGAGTGAAACTGCCGTAAAGATCTCAGCCTTGGGGCAAGATTATTAACACAACCGGTGTCAGCCTATTGTATTAACAGTAGTATTGATAATTGCCGATTACGTATTTTAAGATTGAATTTGACCATAAAATATTTCTGATTTATACTTTCCACTAACAACTCTTTACTAATAAAATAATTAAATTTTAAAAAAACATCCCCCGGACCTTCTGCAATTTTTTCTTCCATTCAAATTTGGTTTCAATTTTACTGCGCAATGTTATCTTCCCACTAGTGATACATAGAACCATGTGACGATGTGTTTATAAAAACAGAACAGTAAAACTTTAAATTGATTGTACCATGTACCATTTTAATTGATTGTACCACGTACCATTTTTTAATAACTGTTATTATTATGTATTTTAGTGTTAACAGATGAGTGAAAATGATAATTAACAAAGATGAACAGTGAATTCAACAACGAAATTTTCAATCACACAGCCAACTCAAGATGATTAAAACCAAGATTTTTAATGCTATTTTTAACAATTTTCTGACCTCAAGCCTACGACAAGTCGAACAAGACAATAAGTCGGGTGCTCTGCTTCAGAGAAAAAAAATACCGACTAATCATCGGAAAAATGCGGTATTCTAATCTTCTCCTTTTTTTAAACAAAATAAAACATAAAGAATATGTATGCCAACATGCTGATTTATTTCGTTTTAGCCAAAGTGTACAAGTTTACTTTCAATTTCTCCCAATCAATCAAATAACCGCGCGCATTTTACCGTTATATTCGAAGTCGGCAGTGGAATTCATCGGCAAGATTGGAAGTCAAGACTAAAGCCAATATGTCGAAAAGGAGAGTCAAACTCCCAGGAAGATTATCAGAAAGTAGTAAGTTCAACACAGATAAGAACATTCTTCCTACTTTGATTTGTAATTGTGATTTAATAAACGTAAAAATACGATTTTCAGAAAATATTTTTCGGCGCCATCGAAATCACGGGCGCGCAGGTATTGAACCACCTTTGTGTTGATATTATTCTTAAAGATTTAACATATGTAAATTACTATACAGCATATAGTTATACACATAAAATCTCTCCATATCAGAATATTGTTTCTCTTAAAATTTGTATACAACGTAAATATGGTAAGAGACATCATGCATGAATTAGATTGTTATTTAATTAAGTTGAGAACCTACATACCCTAAATGCATAAACTATTCAAATGATTTGTTTTTCAAGAATAATTTGTGATTCCATACTCGTCAGACAAGGAATTAAGTCCACTCCTGACCTCTAGTCAATTGGAGGATGAAGAAACAGGAGAGACTGGGGAGGAGAAAGTATTTAAAGTTGGAGATTAACATCAACATTGTAAAGGACAACACCACAGGCAAAGTTACTAAGGGTCTGCATATCTTCAGGGAGGAAAGGTAGCTAAATGATATATATTTTTTTCTAAAATTTGAGTATTAAATTAATATTTATAATAATATACAAGATGTAATTTGATCAAGCACCAGAACAATTAGGTTTATTTTTCAAGTGATTTTTAATCAGCTAAAATAAATTGTTTATTAAAACTTGTGGTGTAAAAAAAATCAGTGTATTGTTTGCAAAATGATCTATTCTGCTCTATTTGATTATTAATTATTTTTTATTTAAAAAATGAAGGAGACAGCAAATGAAGCTTATTCCAACCTGCAAGGTGCTAACAAAGATTGTCCTGATGGAAATGAAGAACTCAGAATATATTTTTGGAAGGTTTTTCCCAAATAGATATGAAAAAGATTAAGAGTTGGACAAGTACAATATTCTGTGTCAAGAATATTCAGCTAAACTGTGTTATTCATTTAATTAACAAAGTAAACTCCTGCTGCTTACTAAAGAACTAGCTGTGTTAAGACCATTTCATAGAATGTCATTATCTCCTTGATTATTGTGATATCAGCTCTGTGCAATGTTCTAATGACATGTTACTTTTAATTTTTAAATGCTCTACTGATATGCCATCAACATTGCATGAAAAATGCCCTAGTGTGTTTAAATATATTTTGTTCAAAATCTTGTACAGCATTCTTATTCCTAATGCATTTTCAAATTGAGGCTTATGGAATAAGCCAGGTTTATGTTGGAAAGACAGGTTTATTTCGGATTTGACTTTTCCGCCATTATTGATTCTAAATTTATGTAGCTTCAATCTGATTGGCTGTTATTTTTATAGTGGGGATTCAATTACATGTAAGCAGTGCGATAAAATTGTGAAGAAATTGTGATCTTAAATTTTCTGGCCCGTTTCACGGACTTTTCTATTACTCTACCTACTGAAGACTAACCTTCGTTGAAGATATCGTTTTCGTGTAGAATGTGATTGTGCAAAATTGTGGATATTTACAGTGATATTTAGTATCACGCTGATTGTTTAACTTCGGACGCTGAGGATCAAGTTACTTTCATCAACATGGCTGATCGTTCACGAAATCGAAACCGACGCATACAATCAAATCGCTGGGACGATGGCCACATCAACAATTGGACAACCCAGCGTTACATCGAAGAACTTGCTAAACTCGGCATTCGTGTCCCGTCGAATATCGGGAAAGTTGTAATGAAAAAACTTTATTTGGAAAACCAAGGAATGCCCCCCGCGAACTCCTCAGATGCCCGTATCAATATCAATTCGGGAGACGGGGAAAACACAAATGCTGCGAGTGATCCTCTGAGCACTGAACCTATCCCAGAGGCAAACTCTAGGCCTACTGAAACAGCGAGATCGGGAGTAAATGTTTCACAGTCGGGGTCGGGATCGAGCCCATCCTTCACTATTCAATCGGGATCGAGTGCAAATTCGTCCAATATGGCGGCCGCGACTATGAACAATGACATAGTCTGCAGCATGCTCAATACTATGCAGAGCATGCAGCAGACAGTACTAGGTCTTCAAAATACTGTAATGACCCTTGTATCGGAGAAGAGAAAGGAAAAGGATGACCACACATCATGCACATTGGACACAGCAATGGCAGCGATCCGTCAACAAGCGTCACCAACGTCATCTACAAGTACAGCAGGTGGGTACACACTCCCCAGAACAGAATTTGGCGTCCCATCAGAATCCCTTTCGCACCTCGATATAGTTAGCGAGAAGTTAAGAAAAAAAAAATATGGGAGGGGAAAGACGTGAATATGGCAGAACTGCTGATCCCCAAATTCGAATCGGACAAGCCGAATAACATCACTATCAACTTGATAAAGCAGGAAGATCAACGGCTCCACAGGAGGCTTTCCATTGCCGAATTTATTACCGCATTTGGTAATATAAAAGAGTCATGTGCCAACGATATCCGGAGAGACGGGTTGAATTGGATAGATATGAAGCAATCATAGTCGATATCCATAACGTATATGGTGGCAAATTCTATGACTACCATTGTCAATTTTCTTCCAAGAGCTGCAACCGCCCTCAGAGACAATGTGAAAATTGACTGGTCAATGAAAGATCTTGGCCTCCTTATGATGGTAGTTGGTAATGCTACAGCAAACAAGTGCTCCACTTGTACATCCAGCATGCATCTGTCGGCGTTCTGCCCGCAAGGTCAACAGAACAATTACATTCCAGTAATTGGCCAGAACGTACAGAATAATCCCACTAACAGGAAAACAACAGACAAGTACGGTAGAAAACGTACAATTATCAACAGCAAAGAAGTTTGTAACAACTTTATCGAGAACAAATGCTTTAAATCCAACTGCCAATTTGAGCACATTTGTACCGCATGTCATGAAAATGACCATGGATCCTCACAGTGTAAGACAAGACAAAGGAATCCCTCTCAGAGTAAAAAGTGACTATCGAAATCCGAAAGAACATCGCTGCAAGTTTCAACACCTGTAAATGTTAGTAACTTGAGATCAGAACTCTGTAATCATCCAGATAAAAACTTTATTCAATATTTGTGCGAAGGATTCATTTTAGGATTCGACACTATGATTTCAAATACCAGAATAGACACATTAGAATGCAAAAACTTATTATCTGCAAGAAAACAACCCGAAGTTGTTGATAAACTTGTGAAAAGCGAACTGGAAAAAGGTTTCTTGACAGGACCGTTTGAAGAACCCCCGTTTACCAACTATAGAGTGAGTCCTATTGGTGTTGCAACAGGGAGGTATTCCAAAAAACCTCGGTTAATTGTTGATCTCTCTTCACCACATGACAGTGAACAAAATAGTATTAATTCTTTGATCAACAGAGGAATGCTCCCTGTCATATGTGAAGATAGATGATGCCATCAAAATAATTCAAAGCCTGGGAAAGGGAACAACCATGTGCAAAACCGATATATCTGACGCTTTCAAATTGGTACCAATCCTACCCTCTCAGTGGCATTTGTTTTGCATCAAGTGGAAGTCAAGTTATTACTACTACAACAAATTATCATTTGGATGCCGTTCTAGCCCTAAAATCTTTGATTATTTATCCCAAGCAGTGTGTTGGATTGCCACCAATAACTATGGTGTAAAACATCTACTCCATTTGCTGGATGATTTCATCACTTTTGAGCGTCCAGAAGAAGACGGAGAAACAAATATGAAACTTTTGTTTCATATATTTACTTCACTCAACATACCCATGGCGCTGAATAAAACTGAAGGACCTACAACGTGCCTAGAATACCTGGGCATAATACTAGATTCTGAAGCTATGGAAGCCAGATTACCAGGTGACAAACTGTCCAGAATTAAAGAGTTTCTAACTTCCTTTTATTCACGGAAAAGCTGTACAAAAAGGGAACTCTTACAATTATTAGGTCATCTGAATTTTGCAAGCAGAGTTATTCCACCAGGAAGATCTTTTGTGTCTCATCTCATTCGATTGTCTACAACTGTCAAAGAACTGCACTACCACATTACAATTAACGCAGCGTGCAGGGAAGACATAAGGATGTGGCTAACATTCTTAAATGGTTGGAATGGAATTAATCTGTTCTACAATGTTTCGCAGATCACATCAGAAGAACTTAATCTGTATACAGATGCATCAGCTACCATCAGATACGGAGGATACTTCAGAGGACTATGGTTTTCTTCATCTTGGTCAGACGAACTCATACCTTCATTGAAGACCTTGATGAAAGAAGAGGATTGTGTATCCATAGCTTTCTATGAACTATACCCTATTGTTGTTGCCTCAATTCTAGGGGGGGAAATGTGGAAAAAGCAAAGGATAATTTTTCTGTGTGATAATAGTGCAACCGTTGCTATCCTTAATAAGGGTAGATCTAAATCCCCCCATATCATGCCCCTGATGAGACGCCTTACTCTGATAGCAGCAAAAAATAACTTCATTTTTTCTTCCATACATGTACCTGGTCGAACAAATCTAATAGCAGATGCTCTATCACGTTTGCAGATTTCCAAATTCCGCAACCTTGCTCCTCAGGCCCAAGATCAACCGTGCAGTGTTCCCCATCCGAAGGAAGTGTTCTGGAGCTCAACGACACAGTGAACATGTTATGGACCAATGCAGTGGCACCAAGCACAAGATGCACATATCAACATATTTATATATTTATATTTTATATGTGCAAGCAAGTTATTTAACTTTCCTTATATTTGGTAGATAAGTATTGTCTAATTAATCATTTGTTTTAATTGTAATATTTTAGGTTGTTGCTGAAAACCCAGAAAATTTTACAATCCCAAGGGGTTAGGTCAAGTTTGTAGAAGGACATGACATATATATTGAAGTCAAGTGGCTCTCCAATGTCAAAAGCCTATTCAGGGGGAAGACAAAACCTCACTGCTTAACCCTTAGGCTACTACGCGCGACAATTGTTGCGCCGAAATTTCAGGTCCGCCACTGCTACACGCGACTATTGTCGTTTTTCCGAGAGCGAGTTATCTAAGGTTTCCCTAAGCCTCGCTTTGAACAAAAACACGATGGCTATTGTTAGAAATGAAATATGATTGTTCAATTGATGTTTTCGGAAGGTTTTAATTTATTGATTTATGTGTCTTTAATGGACTTTGTGCCAAAAAATGAACGAGAATTTGATGCCGATCTCGAGGTAGGCTAGTTGCATGTTGATCCACCGCCATTGAATATCCCATTCATCAGAGAGGAAAATTAAACGCTAAAATGGAGGATTAGGAACCTTTATCGTTTCTAAATTATTTTTTAATGATATGTTTATGGAAATTGTTGTTTAATTGATCAACATCTATACCGAGAGACGTGTGCGGTCCGAGAATGTGAACCAGAACAACATTAACAAAAACATTGATAAAGTGTTTGGTGTATTTCTTTATTTTTCAGTTATTTTTACCGATTTTTTGTTTACCCGATGGTCAAAAATTATATGAATAAATATGAATCTCACAATGTATAACTTATTATTGTACTAAGGAACTTTTACAGTCATTTGGGTTCTAAAATATGACAATTGAAGAATGGATCAATAAAAAGCATTCATTTTAATTGATTTTTACATTTGAACGTTCCTAGATTGATAAATACAAATTAAATGAAGAAAATGAGCATTGCATTGAAATTTTCAACAATTTCTCTTGCATTTAAATATAAGTTTGGTAACTGTAGCATAAATAGTTGCTGAGATATATTATTTTAAAACTCGATGGTCAATTACCATTAATTGTGATTAATTAATTCAGCAGTGGCGGTCATCTTGGCAAAAATTAAAGCAGCAGTCTAAGGGTTAAAATTGATTATGAATGGACTTGATGAGCCAAATGAAATTCAAAAGAAAACCGCAATGATTTTGTTGCAGACGCCTCTTGGCCAGGCTTTGAAAGGTGAGATCAGACTGCAATATTTGTTAAGATTTTAACATTAATGTTATTCTTTATTTAGTTTGTTATTTGTATTATGTTAATTTTTCTTTTAAATTTTTCCACCATTTGCAGTCACAATCTTAAGAATGGACAGCACAGACATTGTTAAAGCTATCAACACCAAAATAGGGACCATGTGCCGCGCTATCAAAGAAAACAGACTATCCAAATAGATACCGGTATATATCCTGTGTTCAATTCATTTAGCTCAAAGATCAACATTGTGTAACTTTTTTTTTCTGGATGGTATGATTTACTAGTATTGGATCTTAATTTGCCAAAAAAAATGGATTATGTTCTGTGATTTAAATGAAAACCTTCATAGACACATTGCTTTTTCATCCAGTTGTAAGTAATATGCATGTTTTCAATTCATTTAAGAATCAAATAGAAATGTTAAAAAGTTCATCCTTAGTCTAATTTCATGTGCAAGAAATCAATAGGACGTGGTCACAACAAGATCAAATCATAGCTTAAGTTGGCCATTTGACTATTATGTTTGGAAGACAAATCTGTGGCTCAAGTTTTTGTAATATATTGAAGCAAAAATTAATTGAGATTTATTTGTCAAAACCAAATTGATAGATTGAACTATAAGTGGGTATAGTTTTTTGTATATCTGGCAAGACATGTGTAAACTTGTATGAATGAAATTTATTGATGAGTAGTATATCCTCTCAGTCACTGTATATTAAACTGCAATGAAATGTATGTACAAGTAGTGGTGCATGATTATCAAAAATAATTTAAGTATTAAATAAACAATACATGTATTCTTAAAAATGAAATTGTCATCATTTGTTTTTGAAATTCTATTAATATAGAGAAAGTCTAAGGAAGATCATGTAAATTCAAATTACCCTTGTATAAGTAATCAGTCTTTTGTAGCCATTCATAGTTTTAAGGAGTTATAATTGAAAGCTGCCAGAGGTTTATCACAACCTATATATAAGGCTATCCGACAATGTTTGCCAGAGGCATACATGCCAACCTTCCCGATTTAGTCGGGATTTTCCCGATTCGAAGCATCGATCCCGATTTCCCGATCGGGATTTTAAAAAATCCGTATTTTCCCGATTTCGAAAAATTGTTTCCCGACCGCCATATTTCGTCAATCGGGAAGGGAGGTAAATTGTGAAATTGTAAGAATCAACCAATCAAATTACAGGATTCTTTGTATCACGCTTCGATCGCATGCATAGCTGATCGGAAGTAAATAAAGTAGCGGTATCACTGTATGGTGTCAACAATTGACACCTGTGTGGATACATGTGTTTTTGTGTTTATTGAAGCTAATGATGGGCATGTTAATTGGAGGTTTTGAAACAATGGGATTTCTTTGGGTATCATTCTTCGATTCACCATGGGCGCAACACCACCACGCAAGAAAAGCAAACCAGCATCGAAATATCTTGAAAAGTGGGAGGCTGATTCCCGATTTACGGGATGGTTGACGAAATCAAAGCATGGACCATCGCATGCATATTGTAGATTGTGCAACCGGGACTTCAGAGTAGATAACGGGGGTCTCAACGATGTTACGAAGCACTTCAATACGGGAATGCATAAGAACAACAGCAAGGCCCAGAATTCGACACCAGCTGCTTCAAATTTCTTCGCCAGTTTTAAACTGGACCAAGATGAAGGTAAAATAGTTTAAGTAATCAAAGGTTACAATGTGATTGTTACACTCTCTGAATATTTAAGAATCATTAAAACAGACTTAGGAGTTCAATGAAACTAAGATGGAGTTGTTACAAAAATAAATATGCTATTAATATTAATGTCTTATGAAATGTAAACTTTTTTCGTGATTTTAAGAAATTTTTAAATCTTATTATAAATAAATGTAAATAATTTGAATAAATGAGAAATAACCCACAATATGTATATGCATTTTAATGTTTCTTAAATTTATTTCAGATGTCATGCGTGCAGAAGTTTTGTTCTCCAACTTCGTGGCAGAACACAACATTCCATTCCTGGTTGCAGATTGCTTCACTAGACTCTGCAAGGCCATGTTCCCTGACAGCAAGATTGCCTCCAAGTTTTCCTGTAGTCGCACCAAGACAACACAGATTGTCAAGCGTTCTCTCGCTCCATCCTTGCATCAAGAAGTCGTGGAACATCTGAAGAATAACCCTTTCTCCCTAGCCATTGATGAGAGCAATGACAGAAACTGTGACAAGTCCTTGGCCATACTTGTGAGATATTTTACAGACAGATCACAAACCAGTTTCCTTGCCATGCCCATCTGCAACATCGGCACTGCGGCAAACATCTTTGAGCATATTCAGCAGGTGTTCATCGACAACAACATCCCATGGTCCAACCTCATCTCTTTCATGTCCGACAACTGTAGTGTGATGATTGGCAAGAACAACTCAGTGGTCACTAGGATTAAGGAGAAGACTCCCTCTGTGTTTGACTTTGGTTGTGTTTGCCACCTGGCAAATCTTTGTGCACTCGCTGGAGTGAAGGCCCTGGCCCTACCTATAGAAGACCTCCTCATTGAAGTGTTTTTTCATTTCCACCACAGTTCTAACAGGAAAGAAAAATACAAGGAGTTTCTAGAATTCACAGACACAGAGCCCATCAAGATCCTGAAACACTGCAGCACCAGATGGCTTAGCTTGGAGAAGTGTGTGGATCGTTTGCTGCATCACTGGCCAGCCCTCCAGAGCTATTTCAACTCGCATGAAGATGTGGAGAAACCTGGACGAGTGAAACGCTGTGCCTCCTATCTCAGCAACCCAGAGATGCGCCTATACTTTAACTTCATCAGCTTCATCCTCCAGCCCCTGAATGACTTCAACACCATGTTCCAGGCAGATGAATCCAGGATTGGTTACCTGAAGGATGAAATCACTATCCTTTTAAGAAAATTCATGGGGAAGTTTGTGAAAGCTAAAGTCATTCAATCTGCGGAGGACCTTACAGATGTTCCTTTCAAGGACACTGAGTGTCAGCTTCATGACAACATCATCGCCATTGGAGTGACAACCAGAGCCTACATGGTGGACCATGCTGATGATATCCCTCCATCAGCATTGAGCAGATTCTTCACATCCATCAGGAAGTTCTATGAGTCAGTGACCGCCAAGATGCTGGCAAAGTTTCCCTTCAAGGATCCTGTGATTTCAAGCCTGAGGTTCCTTAACCCCACAACTCGAGGAGGCTTGCAGCCATCTATTTTGACAGACCTGGCCAGACGGTTTCCTTCCTTAATACCTAAGGACCAGTGGGACAAATTAGAAGCAGAGTTCTTGGACTTCCAAACCATTCCTTCCATGGAGCTCCCCAACTTTTCTGAGGACACCAGGACTGACATCTTCTGGGGTGAAGTCATTGCCATGAAGAACAGAATCACCAACACTCCAAGGTTCCCACTGATGGCTAAGATTGTGAGGGCAGTGATGACCATTCCTAACTCTAATGCTGAGTGTGAGAGGATCTTTTCCATGATGAAGAAGATACATACAGACACAAGGTCAAACCTGGACAATTCCACACTTTGTGCATTATTAACTGTAAAAGTGAACAATACCCAGAAATGTCACTCCTTCAAGCCATCAAAGGACATTCTTAAAACTGCAAAGAAGGCCTGTGTTGGTTACAACATTAGCTGTTCATCTTCTCAGTGATTGATTTTGTTAATGTCCTTATGTGTTATGACAATGTTTATATGTGCTATATGTTCATTGATGACTTCAATGATAAATAAATTTATTTTTTTTTAAATTGTTGTTGCTTTTTTAGATTATAAGAAAGTAAAATGCAATTTATGAAAAAAAGTATAATATTTGATACATAGTCCATTACAACTCATACTTTAGTAAGAATGGAAATTATATTTTCACGACTAAATGTCGCGAATTTGTTGACGTGAAAAATGTCGTTCGCGAAAAATCCCCCATGAAGATTTTCAAAAGTTGGCATGTATGCAGAGGTTCGCTGCAAACTATACATAGCTATCTGACAATGTTTGCCAGAGGTTCGCTGCAAACTATACATAGCTATCTGACAATGTTTGCCAGAGGTTCGCTGCAAACTTTACTTGGCTATCAGAAGTTTGCCAGAGGTTAACCGCAGAACTTCACCAGAGGTTCACCAAAATCCAAATTTGGCTATCTAAAATTTGCGGCAAGTCTGCTGTAAACTTCATTTGCATGGTAAAAAGTCACCATAAGGTTGCTGCAGACAAGCTGCGGTAACTTTGCCGCTAAGTTTGCAGCAGATTTGCTGAAATACTTCACCAGAAGCCTCTTTTTTCGGTAAGGGCAGTGAGAATAAATAGACATGGATTTCCAGATGATCTCAAGGGAAAACTTAGATTGCAGAGAGGAGAAAGTCGGACAAGACAGAAGCTTCAGTTTGGCAGGACAAAAAACCAGTGGCTTTCCTGAGCACTCTTAGTAATCCTTGTCTGCAGGTTCCCGTCACCAGACAACATGGCCGCAATGTACTCAATCTGACCCAACCTCATGCTGCCAATGAATACAATAAATATATGGTGTGGACAGGCATGGCCAGTTCCGAATGAAGTATTCTGTTGGCCGTGATAGCAAGAAGGCATGGAAATACATTTTTCATTTTATTTTGAACTGTGCAATGGTGAATGCTTTCATAATATTCAGTAATGAATCTCAGAGGAGGAATTCAAAGAAAAGGTTCACTCATGTGGACTTCAGACTAGAATTGGCTCAACATCTAATCGCTGGTTTTTCTGGCAGAAAAAGAAAGTCTATTGAGAACCGTGAAGTTGTACATGAGCCCCAAAACTTTGCTGGTCATCAATCTACCCATATGGGAACAAAACCAAGATGCACACACATGAACAGAAAGGAAAGAAAAGATACTGTTTATGGATGCAAAGTGTGCAATGCACATTTGTGCAAAGATGGATGCCACTTTGCATACTATTCTGCACAGTAATAAGAAAAAACAGACCAACAATCAAAGAAAAAAGAAACTTTTTCAGAAAGACAATCAGTAAATTTGTATTTCTTTTGACCTATTTGTTGCAAATATGTAAATAAATGTGTTTTTTTATTTCACCATGTTATAGATAAATCATTGCTGAAAAAGTAAATATATACTTTTATTGGCTTCTGCCAAATAATAGTGAAAATATCAGAGTAAATGTAAACAGTCAGAGAGTCTTGTATATCCTTCGTCCTCTTACGTACATTCATAGCTAAATATGCAGTATCCAGCCAAGCGCAGATAATGACCACTTATTCATAGAAACAATAAAAGATTTCCCGCCACTACCCATCATATTAATTCAGTGCTCGCTCAGAGAAGACCACCCGCGTTGTGTAACCCATCTCTTTTTTACTTATTTTTGGACGTTTTTATCTTTTATTGTGTGTGTTAGAACTTTATTATGGATAAAAGTCAGGATTATATTATAATTCAACATCGCTCGGACTCTCCGAATTCCCGATCTGTAGATAATTCTACGGCGAAGGACCAAGAGATGCTGACGCCATTAATTAACATGGCAGGGCACGCTGCCTCAGAGCAGCTCACTTAAAGTGCCCACAGAGGCTTCAATGCCAAACATTTGTGGTTCTAATCCCACCTTTTCTGTGGCAATGCCACAATTGAGCATCGCTGGCTCAAATAATGATCTCGTTTCTCGAGACGCTTACAAGTTGAAGATGCGTCGTGTAATCCGATACGCCATCCATTTAGTGGATCTCCTTTGGCGCAAGGTTGGCCCATTCGGTGGCTTTGCCAATCTGCGCCAAATATGAAGCCATTAATTGCAACAGCAGTTGCTCAATTTATGGAAAAGCGTTCTTCCGATGTTCCTGCTACTAAAACTTTTCCGGATTCGGCTGCACGATCAGATCTTAGTTCTACCGGAAATTCGACTGACGTCACACCTAACATGGCGGCGCCCATGATTGATCAACATACAGTGGCTTCGTTGCATAAAGCCTTGGGATTAGACACTATCTTAGTAAGATCTATAAAAGAGTTATCATCATTGATAACAGACAATAAGCGACATGAAGAAAAACATGAGGAAAAAGACGACGATCGGCCTTCAAAATGAATGAAATTGACAAATGACGACCGGGATAGAGATGACATTTCTGATACTGAAGAAAAAGCCGATGAAGACTCAGATTTAGAAGACCTGGACGACTCGAGTCTTGTTTATTTCTGAAAATGCCTGCGGAGATGGTGCTATCAGGAGCGCATGCCGAGTGAGGAGATAACACTGCTGCAGTGGTCAGCACTGCGAGTGTAGATAACGAGCTTATCTGAGATGCAGTGAGGGGGAACATGGAAGTTCATCAGCTACAGAGTGAAATTGAATCACTTAGTGGTATTATACAGCTTTTAATCATATGTTTCGCAATACCAGTACATGTATTATATATAAAAAAAAATTTTCAATTATTCTATTCAACTCTTTTTCAAAGAACACTCATTTCAAAATAATATTTGAATGTTTCAGGAGTTCCAAACTCAAATGAAGGACAGGGTATTCTCTTGGATCTGAAAAATTTAATCACAAAATGGGAGAGACCTCAGGTTGGCATCAACTTCAATAATCCATACAATTATCATGTTCGTAAGGCACAGGAATCATCGGCGGTGTCGAGAATTGAAAACTGGGAGGAATCGGTATTAACACCCCCAAAACCCTGTAAATTTACATCAACATCAGAACGGAAATCTCCCTTCAGTTGTACTGTTCCTGGCCCAGATTCACTCACAACAGTGACAGACTTTAACTTTTTTGAACCCGGAGAGAACAAGGTAAAGACATGCAATGATCAATTATCTTTTTTCTTTCAATTAACACAGTGATTAAATGAAGAAGTTAAAAGTTGCAATACCAGCTATTTATATGCATTTTGTGACCTATAATTGTGTAACTATATTTAATGATATTGAAAGAATTGATTAAAAAAAGATATACCGTATTTCACGGAATTTAGGTCGATACTTTTTTCCCTTGTCACATGGCCCTCGCCCAATTCATCGTTTCGCCCTATTTAATGGGGGTTTTTTTAATTTGATATAAAAATTTTCAAAAGTTAAGGCAAATTTACCTATTAAAAACTATTTAAAAAATCAAAGTTTCGTCAAACACCGTTCAATATCTATCGTATGACTTTTCATTATTACCGGTATTATAATGTAGTAATATATCATGACAAACCTAATGTGAATTAAATCAATTAATCTGTTTCCTTCATAAATTTCTTTTTTAATTGCAAAGTATGATAGAAAGGCTTTTGCAATAACTAACACGAATGTTACAATCTGCTTACGATAAACAGGAAATCGATGTCGGTTGGTAAAAGTAAAATGAGAACCGTACAAAATGTAATTACGGAATAAACTTGGATTTTTTTTTTGTCATTTATTTTCATTTTTTTAAATTCGAAATCTAAACCAGGTATACTTGTATATTTGTTGAAATAACGACCAAAAACAGGGACTACACGTATATATCCTCCTGTTACGTAAAGAGGCCCGACGGCTTCTTCAGGCAGTCCAAATGCCTACTTGTTCTTGACTCAATGCGTGCACATATCAGCGACATCACAAAAGATCGCATCAAAGCCACAGACTCCATCCCTGCCGTTATCCCCGGAGGCCTGACGAAGATCCTACAGCCCCTGGATATATCGGTCAACAAGTGCTTCAAGACAGAGATGCGGAAGATGTGGGAGAGCTGGATGTCAACTGGGGAAAAGAGCTTCACGAACACCGGCCGTATGCGGGGAGCATCATACCAGACCGTCTGCCAGTGGGTAAAAGATGCGTGGATGGCAGTCTCTCCCTCTGCCATCATCAGTGGATTCGTGAAAGCCAAGATCGACGATGTTCCGTTGCCAGAAGACGAAGAACCTCCACTGGCTGCATCAACCGACGACCTGCCGTTGTCACTTGCCGCCTTGTTCCACAGCGATAGTGAAAGTTCAGACTTTGAGAGCTTCGATTCCGATGCAGACGAGAGATGTGCTTGAACATTGAACAGTGATGTGACTGTGTGCTAAAATTGTGAACTCCACATGTGTACACAAAGAACAAGACTTTGTTAATTTTGTGCTATTTATTTATTACTATTTATTGCTTTTAACTGATGATGCTTGAAAAAAAAAAAATATTGTTAACTAAGATTTGTGTGTTTATTTCCATTTGATACTAAAACTTAGTATATGAGTGTCTGAATTCGGTCTGGGAGATAATCAGTGTACTTATTTATACACAGTCGAGCTATACGCACGTGCTAATCATGCCCGCAGGTTTTGATAAGTTCAGAGGTTGATCTATGTGTATATACACAGTAAAAAGTCGCACGATTACCAAGATTATGTAATTCATGTGGTACGATACCTGAGTAAAAGTTTAAAAGTTATACTGACTTAAAGTCTTGACGAATAATTATAATGCCGATAGTGGCCGGTAACATAATGAAAATGAAATAAAAACCTGCCCTACCCCGGTTAACTAATTAATACCTTACAACAATGACACAAGGTTGCATATGCTATACATGCCTCCGGGCAGTTTGAACGTGACAGGGAAGTGAACTTAAGCACCTTGATCAAATAGTGTAAACACTCTACCGGGTATAACAATCGTACTGAGTAAAATGGGTTGAAAATCATGGTGCAAATTCGTGCATTTTATTACGATGCGTAAATTTAAATAATTCATTTTTTTATTAACCTTCTATTAAAATTGTTAACCTGTATAAGAGTGCTACTATGATAACGTTGTTGATTTAAAACACTGCTATTTTTAATCATTCAAACTAGCGGTAATTTTTCGACCAATTCATCGAAGTCGACCTATTTATACCTTTTTTTTTTTTTTTGCTAAAAACGGGCTCCTTCGCCCTATAAACCATATCAACCTAAATTCCGTGAAATACGGTATGTTGAAAGCTTCAAAGAAAAAGACTATAAAAATGTTCTTATTTTCAGGTGAAAATTGTTGAATCGCATAATCTTTACATAGATTCAACAAAACTGGTTGCAATCAGGCACAAAGGAAGGAAAAATCATTCAAAGGTTGTTTGAGACTTGCTGATGTACTTTTTTCAACCAGAATACGTGGCTCAAACATTCTGCTACGGGCTTGAAGTCCCAGAAAAGGGGACTTCCTACAGAAATCATTCAACCAATAAGAGGTATGTTGAAGACTTTGTTTTCAGGTAGCAAATTCAACATTTTCCCAGTAAATTCTGAATCATTAATAATGCATTACAGTTTTCAATATATTTTTTCTATTTCATGACAGAATTTCTGCAGAAGAATTTCAGAATAGAAGATATCAATGGCATCATCAACAGAAAATGCCTTGACATCGCAAAGTCTCTATCAAAACATCAGATCTAATTCCTGAAAGAAGAAAAAGGATTTAACAAATGAAAATATTGTCACTGAATTGTGTTTATTTAGATAATTAAAGCCATTTTTCTGTGAAAAAAGGACATTTGATTTTGTTATCATAAGTTCTCACCTGAGAAAAAATCACATTTGATTAAATCACACTTGACTTTTTCACATGTGAAATAACACATTGCTTTGGAACCTGATTTTCACATGTGAATTTTTCAGACCCATTTTTCAGGTGTGAAATATTTTACATAAAGAGCAGTTTATCAAGCGTTCACAAGTTGTTGAAATTCATAGATCAGTTACAAATTACCTATCTACCCTCTGAAGTGAGCAATGGGTTATAGTGTCACTTGCGTAATCAACCAATTAACACTATCACACTAACCCCCAAGAGTTCACTCAACCATCCTGGTAAGGTCCTGATTGGCCGCGTGTGTACACATGCAGCAACCACTTCGAGTTATCAAGAGTGAATAACAATGAAATATGTATTACGGGACTTTAGGTTTTACTTCGAGATCAAGAACTTCAAGAGATCGGAGTTCGAGAGATCAAGAGTAAATTTGCTTAGTTATATAGAGAAAAAAGTTGGGACCGTGAGTTCACTTCAAGAGATCAAGAACTCTCAAATTTTCTCAAAGAACTATCGATGTTTAATGATAATTTTTTAACCCATGCGAAATATTTGTAGTTTTCCCACAGAACTATCGATGTTTTATAATAATTTTATAACCAAAGCGCAATTTCTGTAATTTTGTGATCGGAACTTAGCCCAAGCGATATAAGCATCAGTGTCTCATCTAAAAAAAACACATGCCACTATTTATCATAATTATATGGGCGGACTTACGAAAAAATATATTGTTTTTCATTTTTAGATAAATATGGGGGCATGATTTACATTGGTATCAAACATCTTCTGAGAATTCAATGATGGGTAAAAAAAGATTTCCTACACGATGACGGAGAAGTTGAAGATCATCAAGTATGCTGAGACGAACAGCAACCGAGCTGCTGGTAGAGAATTCAAGGTCAACGAGGCGAACATCAGACAGTGGCAAAGGAGACAGATCTATCAGCATTAAGACAAAGGGAAATGAAAAGAATAGATTTACAGTCATGCTTACATGTACTGGTGATGGAGGGAAGCACTACTGGATCAAGACTTTATGGGGAAAGAGGACAAGACACAGCAAGCCAAGCCTACTTGTACTGGATGCCTTCAGGTGTCACAAGACAGAGAAGACAAAGAAATTACTAATGAAGAAAAAGACAACACCAGCGATCATCCCCGGAGGAATGACCAGCATATTGCAACAGTCTATGGAGAAAATGGAATGAGTGGATGCTGAACGGAGATCACAGCTACACCAAAGGGGGACGATGCAGAAAGCCAGATCTCCCTACCACATGCCAGTGGATCCTAGATGTGTGGTTGGAGCTGCCTAAGAAGATCATTGTCTTTCAAGAAATCAAACGCCATGGACGGGACTGAGGACGATCTGCTTTTGGAAGACAAGAGCGACAACGAGAAAGAAGAAGACCAGATGACACAAACGAATCTTCAAGAAAGAAATTTTCAAAGGAAATTTCCCAAGATTCCTTTGACTGGTATCAAAAGGATTCAGAAAATAAATGGCACTGTACATGGTGTCATTCTTTAAAAATGGACAACGCTTATACAGAAAAACAAGTGAAAACTTTAAATCATGCGTGACATGCATCTTGTAAGTACATAACAAATATATCAAATAATACTTGAATTGATTTCAATTTTAAATTTTTATAATAACATTGATATTACAGGCACGTAGCATCGTTTTTGAAAGTGGGGGGGCCAGACTCATCCAAAAAATCTTGACAAGCAAAAAAAAAAAAAGGAAATAAGACTTTCCCAAAATCTTCAAAATCCTAATCCGTGGGGGGGGGGGGGGGGGGGGGGGGGGGGGGCTGGCATAGTATATAACTTCAATTTCAATCCTAATTTTCTTATTTCCATATCAATTTTTTACATCTTAAAAAAAAGTGGGGGGGCCAACTCCATGATAATTCAATTTTTTATATGTAAATTTTAAAAAATTAGTTGCTGTGAGAAAAAGTGGGGGGGCCAGGCCCCCCTTGGCCCCCCCTGATGCTACGTGCCTGTATTAAGATATCAGTTCATCTACTTAAATTTAAACATAAAGGTACATGTAGCAAGTTTCCATATCTTGGACATGTCCTAAATTTTCAATCATTTTTTTTAAATGTGACATGATAGGGAAAAAGAGTGGTTAGGGTTAGGAATTATCAACAACAAGTATCACGCAGAAGTACTTGGATTACATTGTTGCAAATTTAGATACAGATTTAAGGAACATGTTTTCATTAAAAAAAATGCAAGTGCTACAGCCTATTCATATTACATCTGCCCACAAGAAAGAACTAGCAAAGTATGGAAGTGAGGAAATTGCTGTTCTTGCCAACCCCTTTGCTATCCATTAATCAATCCAGTCCCTCAGTGATATGTGCTTTAACCTTGCATGGATCTAAGTATGAAGATATTATGCCAAATATTGTGACTGATTCACTGTTGTACTGTGAAACCAGTCAGCAGTGCAACATGTGAAAGAGGGTTCTCAACCCAAAACAGAATTAAATCTAGACTGAGAACCAACTTGAACAACATTTCATTGAATGATTTAATGAGTATTTCTGAAGATGGTTCTTCCATGACATACTGTCTTTCCAGAGGCCCTGAAAATATGGAAGCTAGGAAAGAAGCGAAAGTTATTTGCATTGTGAATATTAACTGTGATTAATGAGTAACTTTACAGAGTGGTAAATAATCTCCATGAGAACAGTTTTCATGCATTATATTGCATTCATGATCATGTGTGTATACATACATTTATATATATATATATATATATATATATATATATATATATATATATATATATATGTGTGTGTGTGCGTGTATAAACACAGTATTAACAATTGCAATTACTTATAAATTAGTTAAACTGTTAAGTTTGATAATTGAATAAGAGCAAATTGATATTGGCCAACACAAAGATTTGTGAAGGTTGGCAAAACATGCCTTTTCTCCCTAAAATCAGAAAAGTCTCCCTTAATTTCCCAGAGAGAGAAATGAAGTCTCCCTGAAATTTCAGTCTAGGTTTGCCCCTGCAACCTTCAAAGAAAATAAAATGAGTGGATGCTGAATAACACAGCTACACCCAAGGCGGACTAAGAAGAAAACAGATCTTCCTACCATATGCCAGTAGATCCTAGCTGCATGGATGGAACTGCCAAAGAATACAATTGTAAAAGCATTTAAGAGGTATGGGATTTCCAATGCCATAGACATTGTGGATGTGATGGATGAGGGGCATTCTTGGAAGACAGTCTGAGGCTGAAGATTAATTGACTTCCAAGAATGCCCCTCATCCATCACATTAGGAGAAACGCTTGGATGATGGGGACATTCCTTTAATTTGTTCTTTTTTCAGAACATACTTAGCGATCTCCAGACACTTTAAGATCGCCATTATCATGTTATATTCAGAGGCCATAAAAATGAAACAGAAACTACATACTTCACAAGTAATTTTCAGGAGGAACTGTTATCAGTGAAGTATCAGGACAAACAGGATGTTCACATGCTGTCCACCATTCATAAGACCACAAATGGCATTTTTGACAGAAACAAAAATGAATTCATTGCAAAACCAGCCGAAAGATATTAAAGTTATGGTTTAAACAAAATCATTTTTTTTTCTTAATTTGGCCTTGAATAAAGAAAAGGGTCAAGGTCAAATATTTAACAATAGTATATTTCAGTGTATTATTTTTGTTTGAAGCCATTAAATCAAAGTATTTTGTTTGTCTAAAATATCTTGCGTAATGGTCTAGACAATATTATTAGAAAATGCTCGACCTTGAAAAATAAAATAGGTCAAATTCAAATTTTTGGTGGCATGCACATTCTTATCAATAACATTTATCTGTGTTTCAAGTTTGAGGTCTTAATGTCTTAAGTTACCGTCGAGACAAAATTTGGAAGAAAATAAAATAAAAATAAGAAAAATATGTCTCCCATTGAAATTCACATGAATGCTCATAACAGCTACTACAGGTGTCCACTCGAGTGATATTCTTCAGTAAATCTCATAATTAATATAAATGAAAGCAAGATTGTTGCAAAATTAGGTTTTTTTAAAACAAAAAAATCAAATCAAGGACGAGATGCTATTTAAACATTTCTTTGGAAAAACAGAGACAAGAGTGTTATTTACAAAAGAATATTCTTCTCATAATTAAAAAAATGAAAGCAAGATTGTTGCAAAATTAGCTTTTTTTTAAACGACAAATCAAAGCAAGGAAGAGATGCTATTCAAACATTTCTTTGGAAAAACAGATACAAGAACAATTTGTACTTATTTTGTCACTATTTCATTTGAACGAAAACAATGTGGCTAGGGGACAGAGTGGTAAAAATCCTATTTTTAAAGTGTAATTGGATATGAGCACCTTAGAATGAAATTAAAAGAAGTTTTACTTGCCAGAGGAAAACATAGCCATAGCTAAAGGAATGATTGCATGAGTTGGTAATTTGTTATTCCATGTGTACATGCCAAGAAAGCTTGGGACAAAAATATTTCAAAGACATACCGATTAAGACAAGGATATATCACAAGACAAGGACTATCTGAGGTATACCCTATCTATCATGTGACACATACTAGTTTGCCAATAAAAATATTGTCTGTGACATAACCAAATGATGGCTAGGGAACATATTTTTTTCTTGGACATTGTGAAATTTAACATGAATAAAATGTCAAGCTTTTCACATGTATACGTAATTTTTTACTACAAAAACTTGAAATGTAGCTTTTTCTTTAAAAAAAAAATCATAAGCATTATTTTATGGACAAATAAATCTTCTAATTAAGGCATAACCATAATCAAAATGAGCTGTTAAAGGAATAAATCATTTAACATTTTTTAACTAAGGTTACATAAAATATGTAGATTCTCATCCTGATTTGTAAAAAATTGGGGAGGGGGGGGTCGGCAGATTCTATTTATTATATTTTTTAATAAAAATCCGGGCAGTCAATTTTTAGAGGGGCGGGCGGGGATGAGAATCTAAAAATAAATTTCATATGGCCTAAATTATATTTATCTATTAAATCTTATTGGAAGTCTGTAAACCTTAAAATATACTACCCAGTAGAGCAGTGAACTGCATGAACTAATTATTCATAGTTAAGATTTTCAAATTAATATGAACTCTATGGTAAAGAGTTTCAAATTAATAAGTTCTTCATGGTAGAGGAGAGTTTTGAAATTAATACTAACTCTTTGGTAAAGAGTTTTAAATTAGTACTAACTCTTTGGTAAAGAGTTTTAAATTAATATAAACTCTATGGTAAAGAGTTTTAAATTATTATGATCTTTATGGTAAAGAGTTTTAAATTGATACAAACTCTATGGTAAAGAGTTTTAAATAAATAAGTTACTGCAGGTTATGTATTATTTCTGTATTGTCGCTACCTTCAAATCCCGCATGAATCATCAAAGAAAGAATTCTATTTTTTAAATAAAAACAAAAACCAACGACAAAAAATAATCATAACAACATAAATCAGTCAATTCATATATATACACTAAGAAAATCCCTAACTAAATTGTAAAATAAAAACCCAAAAAAAACTAGCAGGTATCCTAATAGACTTAATGAAAAAATGTGCTTAATTGAGACTTTAAGAACTTGATAGAAATGCAATCATATTTTCATTGAACTGCACTATCAGCTAGAACATGGCTGCTGAAAACATATAGATTGCAAATTTGTTTGTATACAACTGTTTTTGGTTTTTTTGTAGATCAATGTCATATACAACTAACCCGGTTTTAAAGCTGGATCTTCAAAAAATTTGATGATTATTAAACAACATTATGCATTTAAAAAAAACTGTTATACAGACACTTGCAAAGTAACTAAGCATTCAAGTATATACCCTTATAAATATAATGACAAAGAACTGCTATCAAAACCTTGATGCCCATCTTCTGTAGTGGCCTTCTCCATCAATGGTTCAGAGGAGCATTTGTTACGGTGACTGTTGTCCAAGCCAAAGAATATTTTTGATCTGAAGAATAAAGAATTTGTTGATATTATATTTCTGTTACTTAGTCCTTGATGAAAACTTTAAAACATCTTATGGATATGTACAAATACAGTGTACTCTATTTACCATATAAAGCACCCAACTCTATGAAATGTGTTATACCACTGATGGTTGAGCTTTATCTCCCTTCTTTAGGCCCTGTTTTTGGTATATGGTCTGGGTTTCACAATATTTGAATCTAAACTAAACAAATGCTACACAAACAATGTGGATTTCTTCTTACAAATTTTCAGGCGATCAATTTTTACATTTGTGAAAATCAGAGAATGTCTATTCCTGGTAGATAATCTTGATATACCTTTATCTCTGATTTTGAAATTAAATTTCACATCTTTGCACACCCTGTATCCAACACTTTATGTGTAAAGCAGAAGAAAGACAGAGCCAAGAGTCAAAAACATCTGCACAAGAATTTTACACAAGGTCTGCTATGATCTTGACCTTTGACCTAGAGACACTCCTCACTTACAGGCAGTCTTACAGTGAAGTCTGAGCACGATTGGGTAAAGGGAAAAGAAATAATGGTCCAAAACTGGATTTGACCTCTGACCTAGAATCTTCAGTCATGATCACTGCCCATCCGTAATCTAAAAGTTCCTTATGGGTGAATAAGTATGTTACAGATTGCGCCATGGGCCAAAAATATATGGTCCAGACATAGATTTAACACAACGGAACGCTATGACCAAAACATTTGACCAAGAAATGCCAGAATTAAGGTTCAATGTCATTGCACACCTAAAGATTCTCTGGACAAGTGATATTGGATGGACAGACTGAACACTATCAAGCATCTACAGAGCGGGGACACTAATGAGTGTCATGTTTTAAAAGTTGAATATATGCAGGAGTAACCCAGTCAAAAAAATTACTTCAAAATTGATTACATTTCACCTTTTTGATTACCAGGTACATGTAATCATTCTGAAAGTCAAACTTGATTTGAAAATAGTCGTTATAAAGCTATATATGCATCAACATTCTAACCAAGTGTTATTACAATAAGAAAACAAAGTGGAGACAGGCTGACTTACTCACAGATGATAGACGTAGCCTACATCCAACTGAAGGAAAAC